>NW_027223758.1:512500-919479 GCF_028538775.1 Myotis yumanensis | reverse complement strand
CACGGAGATTAGAGATAGAATGCTGCATAGTGATGAGAATACAGATAATGTTTACCATTCTGGCTACTTTAGATGATGTATTTCCGAAGAAAGTGCTTTCAAAACATTAAGAATTTCCATTTAAAAAGCTGAGAATATGGGTATGAAGCTGAGAAATAAAGAGATTACTTTTTATATTCACAACTGAGGCCGAATTGCCTGGCGTTTTCTGAATGGCACAATTTAACTCTTGAAGATTCATGTGTATACTTCTGGGAAAACTGTCTACTTTTGGTAAAACTCTTAAAATACACAATGATAGTCCCAGAAATGATTAGAGACATGTAAGAAAACAGTTTAAATACGAGTAAATAGTGCCGTTCTATCCTGATGGCCTAGTTCAATCACCGAGATTAGAGGTAGAAAACTCTCAAATGAAGAGAGTAATGATAATGTTTACAATTCCGGCTACTCTAGATGGTGTTTTTCCAAAGAAAGTGCTTCCAACATGAGGAATTTCTGTTTTTAAAGCTCAGAGTATCTGTATGAGGCTGATCAATGAAGAGAATACTGTTTGTATTTACAATTGAGGCTGAATTGCCTGGCATTTTCTTAATGAAAAAGTTTACATCCTGAAGATTGATGTATCTACTTCTGGAAAAATGTCTAATTTTGGTTAAAACTCTTAAAATACACTAGGATAGTCCGGGAAGTGACTAGAAACATGTAAGAAACACTTGAAATGATGTATAATAGAGCCGTGCTATCTTTATGGCCTAGTTCAATGACTGAGATTAGAGGTAAAAAAACTCTCAAGTGAGGAGAGTAAGGATGAAGTTTACAATTGCGGCTACTCTAGATGTTGTTTTTCCAAGGAAAGTGCTTTCAAACATTAAGAATTGCTGTTTATAAAGCTCAGAATATGTATGAAGCTGATAAATAAAGAGAATACTGTTTCTATTTACAGGTGATTCTGATTAGACTGGCGTTTTCTGAATGACTCAATTGAAACCTTGAAGATTGCTGTGTATACTTCTAGAAAAACTGTCTACTTTTGGTAAAATGCTTAACTTACGCAATGATAGTCCCGAGAAATGATTAGAAACATGTAAGAAACACTTGAAATGCTGGTACATAGAGCCGTTCTATCTTTATGTTTATGTTCAATCACGGATATTAGAGATAGAATGCTTCATAGTGACGAGAGTACAGATAATGTTTACCATTCTGGCTACTTTAGATGACATATTTCCGAAGAATGTGCTTTCAAACATTAAGAATTGCTGTTTATAAAGCTCAGAATATGTAGGAAGCTGATAAATAAAGAGAATGCTGTTTCTATTTACAGGTGATTGTGATTAGACTGGCCTTTTCTGAATGAACTCATTTGAAACCTTGAAGATTCCTGTGTATTCTTCTAGGAAAACTGTCTACTTTTGGTTTAAACGCTTAACATACACCATGATAGTCCCGAGAAATGATTAGAAACATGTAAGAAACACTTGAAATGCTGGTACATAGAGCCGTTCTATCTTTATGTTTATGTTCAATCACGGATATTAGAGATAGAATGCTGCATAGTGACGAGAGTACAGATAATATTTTACCATTCTGGCTACTTTAGATGACATATTTCCGAAGAAGTGCTTTAAAACATTAAGAATTGCTGTTTATAAAGCTCACAATATGTAGGAAGCTGATAAATAAAGAGAATACTGTTTCTATTTACAGGTGATTGTGACTAGACTGCCTTTTTCTGAATGACACATTTGAAACCTTGAAGATTCCTGTGTATTCTTCTACGAAAACTGTCTACTTTTGGTGATGAAACGCTTAACATACACCATGGTAGTCCCAAGAAATGATTAGAAACATGTAAGAAACACTTGAAATGCTGGTACATAGAGCCGTTCTAACTTTATGTTTTTGTTCAATCACGGATATTAGAGATAGAATGCTGCATAGTGACGAGAGTACAGATAATATTTACCATTCTGGCTACTTTAGATGACATATTTCCGAAGAAGTGCTTATTAAAACATTAAGAATTGCTGTTTATAAAGCGCAGAATATGTAGGAAGCTGATAAATAAAGAGAATACTGTTTTTATTTACACATGATTCTGATTAGACTGGCGTTTTCTGATGACTCATTTGAAACCTTGAAGATTCCTGTGTATACTTCTAGGAAAACTGTCTACTTTTGGTAAAACGCTTAACGTACACCATGATAGTCGAGAGAAATGACTAGAAACATGTAAGAAACAGTTGAAATGCTGGTACATAGAGCCGTTCTATCTTTATGTTTATGTTCAATCACGGATATTAGAGATAGAATGCTGCATAGTGACGAGAGTACAGATAATGTTTACCATTCTGGTTACTTTAGATGACATATTTCCGAAGAATGTGCTTTCAAACATTAAGAATTGCTGTTTATAAAGCTCAGAATATGTAGGAAGCTGATAAATAAAGAGAATACTGTTTCTATTTACAGGTGATTGTGATTAGACTGGCGTTTTCTGAATGACTCATTTCAAACCTTGAAGATTCCTGTGTATACTTCTAGGAAAACTGTCTACTTTTGGTATAAAACGCTTAACATACACCATGATAGTCGCAAGAAATGACTAGAAACATGTAAGAAACAGTTGAAATGCTGGTACATAGAGCCGATCTATCTTTATGTTCATGTTCAATCACGGAGATTAGAGATAGAATGCTGCATAGTGATGAGAGTACAGATAATGTTTACCATTCTGGCTACTTTAGATGATGTATTTCCGAAGAAAGTGCTTTCAAACATTAAGAATTTCCGTTTAAAAAGCTGAGAATATGGGTATGAAGCTGAGAAATAAAGAGATTACTTTTTATATTCACAACTGAGGCCGAATTGCCTGGCGTTTTCTGAATGGCACAATTTAACTCTTGAAGATTCATGTGTATACTTCTGGGGAAAACTGTCAACTTTTGGTAAAACTCTTAAAATACACAATGATAGTCCCAGAAATGATTAGAGACATGTAAGAAACAGTTTAAAATACGGGTAAATAGAGCCGTTCTATCCTGATGGCCTAGTTCAATCACCGAGATTAGAGGTAGAAAAACTCTTAAATGAAGAGAGTAATGATAATGTTTACAATTCCGGCTACTCTAGATGGTGTTTTTTCCAAAGAAAGTGCTTCCAACATGAGGAATTTCTGTTTTTAAAGCTCAGAGTATCTGTATGAGGCTGATCAATGAAGAGAATACTGTTTGTATTTACAAGTGAGGCTGAATTGCCTGGCATTTTCTTAATGACAAAGTTTACATCCTGAAGATTCATGTATCTGCTTCTGGAAAAAATGTCTAATTTTGGTAAAACTCTTAAAATACACTAGGATAGTCCGAGAAGTGACTAGAAACATGTAAGAAACACTTGAAATGCTGTATAATAGAGCCGTGCTATCTTTATGGCCTAGTTCAATGACTGAGATTAGAGGTAAAAAACTCTCAAGTGAGGAGAGTAAGGATGAAGTTTACAATTGCGGCTACTCTAGATGTTGTTTTTTCCAAGGAAAGTGCTTTCAAACATTAAGAATTGCTGTTTATAAAGCTCAGAATATGTATGAAGCTGATAAATAAAGAGAATACTGTTTCTATTTACAGGTGATTCTGATTAGACTGGCGTTTTCTGAATGACTCAATTGAAACCTTGAAGATTGCTGTGTATACTTCTAGAAAAACTGTCTACTTTTGGTAAAACGCTTAACATACGCAATGATAGTCCCGAGAAATGATTAGAAACATGTAAGAAACACTTGAAATGCTGGTACATAGAGCCGTTCTATCTTTATGTTTATGTTCAATCACGGATATTAGAGATAGAATGCTGCATAGTGACGAGAGTACAGATAATGTTTACCATTCTGGCTACTTTAGATGACATATTTCCGAAGAATGTGCTTTCAAACATTAAGAATTGCTGTTTATAAACCTCAGAATATGTAGGAAGCTGATAAATAAAGAGAATGCTGTTTCTATTTACAGGTGATTGTGATTAGACTGGCCTTTTCTGAATGACTCATTTGAAACCTTGAAGATTCCTGTGTATTCTTCTAGGAAAACTGTCTACTTTTGGTTAAACGCTTAACATACACCATGATAGTCCCGAGAAATGATTAGAAACATGTAAGAAACACTTGAAAATGCTGGTACATAGAGCCGTTCTATCTTTATGTTTATGTTCAATCACGGATATTAGAGATAGATTGCTGCATAGTGACGAGAGTACAGATAATATTTACCATTCTGGCTACTTTAGATGACATATTTCCGAAGAAGTGCTTTAAAACATTAAGAATTGCTGTTTATAAAGCTCACAATATGTAGGAAGCTGATAAATAAAGAGAATACTGTTTCTATTTACAGGTGATTGTGACTAGACTGCCTTTTTCTGAATGACACATTTGAAACCTTGAAGATTCCTGTGTATTCTTCTAGGAAAACTGTCTACTTTTGGTGAAACGCTTAACATACACCATGGTAGTCCCAAGAAATGATTAGAAACATGTAAGAAACACTTGAAATGCTGGTACATAGAGCCGTTCTAACTTTATGTTTTTGTTCAATCACGGATATTAGAGATAGAATGCTGCATAGTGACGAGAGTACAGATAATATTTACCATTCTGGCTACTTTAGATGACATATTTCCGAAGAAGTGCTTTAAAACATTAAGAATTGCTGTTTATAAAGCGCAGAATATGTAGGAAGCTGATAAATAAAGAGAATACTGTTTTTATTTACACATGATTCTGATTAGACTGGCGTTTTCTGAATGACTCATTTGAAACCTTGAAGATTCCTGTGTATACTTCCAGGAAAACTGTCTACTTTGGTTAAAACGCTTAACGTACACCATGATAGTCGAGAGAAATGACTAGAAACATGTAAGAAAACAGTTGAAATGCTGGTACATAGAGCCGTTCTATCTTTATGTTTATGTTCAATCACGGATATTAGAGATAGAATGCTGCATAGTGACGAGAGTACAGATAATGTTTACCATTCTGGCTACTTTAGATGACATATTTCCGAAGAATGTGCTTTCAAACATTAAGAATTGCTGTTTATAAAGCTCAGAATATGTAGGAAGCTGATAAATAAAGAGAATACTGTTTCTATTTACAGGTGATTGTGATTAGACTGGCGTTTTCTGAATGACTCATTTCAAACCTTGAAGATTCCTGTGTATACTTCTAGGAAAACTGTCTACTTTTGGTAAAACGCTTAATATACACCATGATAGTCGCGAGAAATGACTAGAAACATGTAAGAAACAGTTGAAATGCTGGTACATAGAGCCGTTCTATCTTTATGTTCATGTTCAATCACGGAGATTAGAGATAGAATGCTGCATAGTGATGAGAGTACAGATAATGTTTACCATTCTGGCTACTTTAGATGATGTATTTCCGAAGAAAGTGCTTTCAAACATTAAGAATTTCCGTTTAAAAAGCTGAGAATATGGGTATGAATCTGAGAAATGAAGAGAATACTTTTTATATTCACAACTGAGGCCGAATTGCCTGGTGTTTTCTGAATGGCACAATTTAACTCATGAAGATTCATGTGTATACTTCTGGGAAAACTGTCAACTTTTGGTAAAACTCTTAAAATACACAATGATAGTCCCAGAAATGATTAGAGACATGTAAGAAACAGTTTAAATACGGGTAAATAGAGCCGTTCTATCCTGATGGCCTAGTTCAATCACCGAGATTAGAGGTAGAAAACTCTTAAATGAAGAGAGTAATGATAATGTTTACAATTCCGGCTACTCTAGATGGTGTTTTTCCAAAGAAAGTGCTTCCAACATGAGGAATTTCTGTTTTTAAAGCTCAGAGTATCTGTATGAGGCTGATCAATGAAGAGAATACTGTTTGTATTTACAAGTGAGGCTGAATTGCCTGGCATTTTCTTAATGACGAAGTTTACATCCTGAAGATTCATGTATCTGCTTCTGGAAAAATGTCTAATTTTGGTAAAACTCTTAAAATACACTAGGATAGTCCGGGAAGTGACTAGAAACATGTAAGAAACACTTGAAATGCTGTATAATAGAGCCGTGCTATCATTATGGCCTAGTTCAATGACTGAGATTAGAGGTAAAAAACTCTCAAGTGAGGAGAGTAAGGATGAAGTTTACAATTGCGGCTACTCTAGATGTTGTTTTTCCAAGGAAAGTGCTTTCAAACATTAAGAATTGCTGTTTATAAAGCTCAGAATATGTATGAAGCTGATAAATAAAGAGAATACTGTTTCTATTTACAGGTGATTCTGATTAGACTGGCGTTTTCTGAATGACTCAATTGAAACCTTGAAGATTGCTGTGTATACTTCTAGAAAAACTGTCTACTTTTGGTAAAACGCTTAACATACGCAATGATAGTCCCGAGAAATGATTAGAAACATGTAAGAAACACTTGAAATGCTGGTACATAGAGCCGTTCTATCTTTATGTTTATGTTCAATCACGGATATTAGAGATAGAATGCTGCATAGTGACGAGAGTACAGATAATGTTTACCATTCTGGCTACTTTAGATGACATATTTCCGAAGAATGTGCTTTCAAACATTAAGAATTGCTGTTTATAAACCTCAGAATATGTAGGAAGCTGATAAATAAAGAGAATGCTGTTTCTATTTACAGGTGATTGTGATTAGACTGGCCTTTTCTGAATGACTCATTTGAAACCTTGAAGATTCCTGTGTATTCTTCTAGGAAAACTGTCTACTTTTGGTTAAACGCTTAACATACACCATGATAGTCCCGAGAAATGATTAGAAACATGTAAGAAACACTTGAAATGCTGGTACATAGAGCCGTTCTATCTTTATGTTTATGTTCAATCACGGATATTAGAGATAGATTGCTGCATAGTGACGAGAGTACAGATAATATTTACCATTCTGGCTACTTTAGATGACATATTTCCGAAGAAGTGCTTTAAAACATTAAGAATTGCTGTTTATAAAGCTCACAATATGTAGGAAGCTGATAAATAAAGAGAATACTGTTTCTATTTACAGGTGATTGTGACTAGACTGCCTTTTTCTGAATGACACATTTGAAACCTTGAAGATTCCTGTGTATTCTTCTAGGAAAACTGTCTACTTTTGGTGAAACGCTTAACATACACCATGGTAGTCCCAAGAAATGATTAGAAACATGTAAGAAACACTTGAAATGCTGGTACATAGAGCCGTTCTAACTTTATGTTTTTGTTCAATCACGGATATTAGAGATAGAATGCTGCATAGTGACGAGAGTACAGATAATATTTACCATTCTGGCTACTTTAGATGACATATTTCAGAAGAAGTGCTTTAAAACATTAAGAATTGCTGTTTATAAAGCGCAGAATATGTAGGAAGCTGATAAATAAAGAGAATACTGTTTTTATTTACACATGATTCTGATTAGACTGGCGTTTTCTGAATGACTCATTTGAAACCTTGAAGATTCCTGTGTATACTTCTAGGAAAACTGTCTACTTTTGGTAAAACGCTTAACGTACACCATGATAGTCGAGAGAAATGACTAGAAACATGTAAGAAACAGTTGAAATGCTGGTACATAGAGCCGTTCTATCTTTATGTTTATGTTCAATCACGGATATTAGAGATAGAATGCTGCATAGTGACGAGAGTACAGATAATGTTTACCATTCTGGCTACTTTAGATGACATATTTCCGAAGAATGTGCTTTCAAACATTAAGAATTGCTGTTTATAAAGCTCAGAATATGTAGGAAGCTGATAAATAAAGAGAATACTGTTTCTATTTACAGGTGATTGTGATTAGACTGGCGTTTTCTGAATGACTCATTTGAAACCTTGAAGTTTCCTGTGAATTCTTCTAGGAAAACTGTCTACTTTTGGTTAAACTCTTTACATACACCATGATAGTCCCGAGAAATGATTAGAAACATGTAAGAAACACTTTAAATGCTGGTACATAGAGCCGTTCTATCTTTATGTTTATGTTCAATCACGGATATTAGAGATAGAATGCTGCATAGTGACGAGAGTACAGATAATATTTACCATTCTGGCTACTTTAGATGACATATTTCCCAAGAATGTGCTTTCAAACATTAATAATTACTGTTTATAAAGCTCAGAATATGTAGGAAGCTAATAAATAAAGAGAATACTGTCTCTATTTACACATGATTCTGATTAGACTGGCGTTTTTTGAATGACTCTTTTGAAACCTTTAAGATTCCTCTGTATACTTCTAGGAAAACTGTCTACTTTTGGTAAAACGCTTAACATACACCATGATAGTCGCGAGAAATGACTAGAAACATGTAAGAAACAGTTTAAATGCTGGTATATAGAGCCGTTCTATCTTTATGTTCATGTTCAATCACGGAGATTAGAGATAGAATGCTGCATAGTGATGAGAGTACAGATAATGTTTACCATTCTGGCTACTTTAGATGATGTATTTCCGAAGAAAGTGCTTTCAGACATTAAGAATTTCCGTTTAAAAAGCTGAGAATATGGGTATGAAGCTGAGAAATAAAGAGATTACTTTTTATATTCACAACTGAGGCCGAATTCCCTGGCGTTTTCTGAATGGCACAATTTAACTCTTGAAGATTCATGTGTATTCTTCTGGGAAAACTGTCTACCTTTGGTAAAACTCTTAAAATACACAATGATAGTCCCAGAAATGATTAGAGAGATGTAAGAAACAGTTTAAATAGGGGTAAATAGAGGCGTTCTATCCTGATGGCCTAGTTCAATCACCGAGATTAGAGGTAGAAAACTCTCAAATGAAGAGAGTAATGATAATGTTTACAATTCCGGCTACTCTAGATGGTGTTTTTCCAAAGAAAGTGCTTCCAACATGAGGAATTTCTGTTTTTAAAGCTCAGAGTATCTGTATGAGGCTGATCAATGAAGAGAATACTGTTTGTATTTACAATTGAGGCTGAATTGCCTGGCATTTTCTTAATGACAAAGTGTACATCCTGAAGATTCATGTATCTACTTCTGGAAAAATGTCTAATTTTGGTAAACCTCTTAAAATACACTAGGATAGTCCTGGAAGTGACTAGAAACATGTAAGAAACAATTGAAATGATGTATAATAGAGCCGTGCTATCTTTATGGCCTAGTTCAATGACTGAGATTAGAGGTAAAAAACTCTCAAGTGAGGAGAGTAAGGATGAAGTTTACAATTGCGGCTACTCTAGATGTTGTTTTTCCTAGGAAAGTGCTTTCAAACATTAAGAATTGCAGTTTATAAAGCTCAGAATATGTATGAAGCTGATAAATAAAGAGAATACTGTTTCTATTTACAGGTGATTCTGATTAGAATGGCGTTTTCTGAATGACTCAATTGAAACCTTGAAGATTGCTGTGAATACTTCTAGAAAAACTGCCTACTTTTGGTAAAATGCTTAACATACGCAATGATATTCCAGAGAAATGATTAGAAATATGTAAGAAACACTTGATATGCTGGTACATAGAGCCGTTCTATCTTTATGTTTATGTTCAATCATGGATATTAGAGATAGAATGCTGCATAGTGACGAGAGTAGAGATAATATTTACCATTCTGGCTACTTTAGATGACATATTTTCGAAGAATGTGCTTTCAAACATTAAGAATTGCTGTTTATAAAGCTCAGAATATGTAGGAAGCTGATAAATAAAGAGAATACTGTTTCTATTTACACATGATTCTGATTAGACTGGCGTTTTCTGAATGACTCATTTCAAACCTTGAAGATTCCTGTGTATACTTCTAGGAAAACTGTCTACTTTTGGTAAAACGCTTAACGTACACCATGATAGTCGAGAGAAATGACTAGAAAAATGTAAGAAACAGTTGAAATGCTGGTACATAGAGCCGTTCTATCTTTATGTTCATGTTCATTTACGGAGATTAGAGATAGAATGCTGCATAGTGATGAGAGTACAGATAATGTTTACCATTCTGGCTACTTTAGATGATGTATTTCCGAAGAAAGTGCTTTCAAACATTAAGAATTTCCGTTTAAAAAGCTGAGAATATGGGTATGAAGCTGAGAAATGAAGAGAATACTGTTTATATTCACAACTGAGGCCGAATTGCCTGGCACTTTCTGAATGGCACAATTGAAACCTTGAAGATTGCTGTGTATACTTCTAGAAAAACTGTCTACTTTTGGTAAAAGGCTTAACATACGCAATGATAGTCCCGAGAAATGATTAGAAACTTTTAAGAAACCCTTGAAAGGCTGGTACATAGAGCCGTTCTATTTTATGTTTATGTTCAATCACGGATATTAGAGATAGAATGCTGCATAGTGACGAGAGTACAGATAATGTTTACCATTCTGGCTACTTTAGATGACATATTTCTGAAGAATGTGCTTTCAAACATTAAGAATTGCTGTTTATAAAGCTCAGAATATGTAGGAAGCTGATAAATAAAGAGAATATTGTTTCTATTTACAGGTGATTGTGATTAGACTGGCGTTTTCTGAATGACTCATTTGAAACCTTGAAGATTCCTGTGTATACTTCTAGGAAAACTGTCTACTTTTGGTAAAACGCTTAACATACGCAATGATAGTCCCGAGAAATGATTAGAAACTTGTAAGAAACCCTTGAAAGGCTGGTACATAGAGCCGTTCTATCTTTATGTTTATGTTCAATCACGGATATTAGAGATAGAATGCTGCATAGTGACGAGAGTACAGATAATATTTACCATTCTGGATACTTTAGATGACATATTTCCCAAGAATGTGCTTTCAAACATTAAGAATTACTGTTTATAAAGCTCAGAATATGTAGGAAGCTGATAAATAAAGAGAATACTGTTTCTATTTACACATGATTCTGATTAGACTGGCGTTTTCTGAATGACTCATTTGAAACCTTGAAGATTCCTCTGTATACTTCCAGGAAAAGTGTCTACTTTTGGTAAAACGCTTAACATACACCATGATAGTCTCGAGAAATGACTAGAAACATGTAAGAAACAGTTGAAATGCTGGTACATAGAGCCGTTCTATCTTTATGTTCATGTTCAATCACGGATATTAGAGATAGAATGCTGGATAGTGACGAGAGTACAGATAATGTTTACCATTCTGGCTACCTTAGATGATGTATTTCCGAAGAAAGTGCTTTCAAACATTAAGAATTTCCGTTTAAAAAGCTGAGAATATGGGTATGAAGCTGAGAAATGAAGAGAATACTTTTTATATTCACAACTGAGGCCGAATTGCCTGGCGTTTTCTGAATGGCACAATTTAACTCTTGAAGATTCATGTGTATACTTCTGGGAAAAATGTCTACTTTTCGTAAAACTCTTAAAATACACAATGATAGTCCCAGAAATGATTAGAGACATGTAAGAAACAGTTTAAATACGGGTAAATAGAGCCGTTCTATCCTGATGGCCTAGTTCAATCACCGAGATTAGAGGTAGAAAACTCTCAAATGAAGAGAGTAATGATAATGTTTACAATTCCGGCTACTCTAGATGGTGTTTTTCCAAAGAAAGTGCTTCCAACATGAGGAATTTCTGTTTTTAAAGCTCAGAGTATGTGTATGAGGCTGATCAATGAAGAGAATACTGTTTGTATTTCCAATTGAGGCTGAATTGCCTGGCATTTTCTTAATGACAAAGTTTACATCCTGAAGATTCATGTATCTACTTCTGGAAAAATGTCTAATTTTGGTAAAACTCTTAAAATACACTAGGATAGTCCGGGAAGTGACTAGAAACATGTAAGAAACACTTGAAATGCTGTATAATAGAGCCGTGCTATCTTTATGGCCTAGTTCAATGACTGAGATTAGAGGTAAAAAACTCTCAAGTGAGGAGAGTAAGGATGAAGTTTACAATTGCGGCTACTCTAGATGTTGTTTTTCCAAGGAAAGTGCTTTCAAACATTAAGAATTGCTGTTTATAAAGCTCAGAATATGTATGAAGCTGATAAATAAAGAGAATACTGTTTCTATTTACAGGTGATTCTGATTAGACTGGCGTTTTCTGAATGACTCAATTGAAACCTTGAAGATTGCTGTGTATACTTCTAGAAAAACTGTCTACTTTTGGTAAAACGCTTAACATACGCAATGATAGTCCCGAGAAATGATTAGAAACTTGTAAGAAACACTTGAAAGGCTGGTACATAGAGCCGTTCTATCTTTATGTTTATGTTCAATCACGGATATTAGAGATAGAATGCTGCATAGTGACGAGAGTACAGATAATGTTTACCATTCTGGCTACTTTAGATGACATATTTCCGAAGAATGTGCTTTCAAACATTAAGAATTGCTGTTTATAAAGCTCAGAATATGTAGGAAGCTGATAAATAAAGAGAATACTGTTTCTATTTACAGGTGATTGTGATTAGACTGGCGTTTTCTGAATGACTCATTTGAAACCTTGAAGATTCCTGTGTATTCTTCTAGGAAAACTGTCTACTTTTGGTTAAACGCTTAACATACACCATGATAGTCCCGAGAAATGATTAGAAACATGTAAGAAACACTTGAAATGCTGGTACATAGAGCCGTTCTATCTTTATGTTTATGTTCAATCACGGATATTAGAAATAGAATGCTGCATAGTGACGAGAGTACAGATAATATTTACCATTCTGGCTACTTTAGATGACATATTTCCCAAGAATGTGCTTTCAAACATTAAGAATTGCTGTTTATAAAGCTCAGAATATGTAGGAAGCTGATAAATAAAGAGAATACTGTTTCTATTTACAGGTGATTGTGATTAGACTGGCGTTTTCTGAATGACTCATTTGAAACCTTGAAGATTCCTGTGTATACTTCTAGGAAAACTGTCTACTTTTGGTAAAACGCTTAACGTACACCATGATAGTTGTGAGAAATGACTAGAAACATGTAAGAAACAGTTGAAATGCTCGTACATAGAGCCGTTCTATCTTTATGTTCATGTTCAATCACGGATATTAGAGATAGAATGCTGCATAGTGATGAGAGTACAGATAATGTTTACCATTCTGGCTACTTTAGATGATGTATTTCCGAAGAAAGTGCTTTCAAACATTAAGAATTTCCGTTTAAAAAGCTGAGAATATGGGTATGAAGCTGAGAAATAAAGAGAATACTTTTTATATTCACAACTGAGGCCGAATTGCCTGGCGTTTTCTGAATGGCACAATTTAACTCTTGAAGATTCATGTGTATACTTCTGGGAAAACTGTCTACTTTTGGTAAAACTCTTAAAATACACAATGATAGTCCCAGAAATGATTAGAGACATGTAAGAAACAGTTTAAATACGGGTAAATAGAGCCGTTCTATCCTGATGGCCTAGTTCAATCACCGAGATTAGAGGTAGAAAACTCTCAAATGAAGAGAGTAATGATAATGTTTACAATTCCGGCTACTCTAGATGGTGTTTTTCCAAAGAAAGTGCTTCCAACATGAGGAATTTCTGTTTTTAAAGCTCAGAGTATGTGTATGAGGCTGATCAATGAAGAGAATACTGTTTGTATTTCCAATTGAGGCTGAATTGCCTGGCATTTTCTTAATGACAAAGTTTACATCCTGAAGATTGATGTATCTACTTCTGGAAAAATGTCTAATTTTGGTAAAACTCTTAAAATACACTAGGATAGTCCGGGAAGTGACTAGAAACATGTAAGAAACACTTGAAATGCTGTATAATAGAGCCGTGCTATCTTTATGGCCTAGTTCAATGACTGAGATTAGAGGTAAAAAACTCTCAAGTGAGGAGAGTAAGGATGAAGTTTACAATTGCGGCTACTCTAGATGTTGTTTTTCCAAGGAAAGTGCTTTCAAACATTAAGAATTGCTGTTTATAAAGCTCAGAATATGTATGAAGCTGATAAATAAAGAGAATACTGTTTCTATTTACAGGTGATTCTGATTAGACTGGCGTTTTCTGAATGACTCAATTGAAACCTTGAAGATTGCTGTGTATACTTCTAGAAAAACTGTCTACTTTTGGTAAAACGCTTAACATACGCAATGATAGTCCCGAGAAATGATTAGAAACTTGTAAGAAACACTTGAAAGGCTGGTACATAGAGCCGTTCTATCTTTATGTTTATGTTCAATCACGGATATTAGAGATAGAATGCTGCATAGTGACGAGAGTACAGATAATGTTTACCATTCTGGCTACTTTAGATGACATATTTCCGAAGAATGTGCTTTCAAACATTAAGAATTGCTGTTTATAAAGCTCAGAATATGTAGGAAGCTGATAAATAAAGAGAATACTGTTTCTATTTACAGGTGATTGTGATTAGACTGGCGTTTTCTGAATGACTCAATTGAAACCTTGAAGATTGCTGTGTATACTTCTAGAAAAATTGTCTACTTTTGGTAAAAGGCTTAACATACGCAATGATAGTCCCGAGAAATGATTAGAAACTTGTAAGAAACACTTGAAAGGCTGGTACATAGAGCCGTTCTATCTTTATATTTATGTTCAATCACGGATATTAGAGATAGAATGCTGCATAGTGACGAGAGTACAGATAATGTTTACCATTCTGGCTACTTTAGATGACGTATTTCCGAAGAATGTGCTTTCAAACATTAAAAATTGCTGTTTATAAAGCTCAGAATATGTAGGAAGCTGAGAAATAAAGAGAATACTGTTTCTATTTACAGGTGATTATGATTAGACTGGCGTTTTCTGAATGACTCATTTGAAACCTTGAAGATTCCTGTTTATTTTTCTAGGAAAACTGTCTACTTTTGGTTAAACGCTTAACATACACCATGATAGTCCCGAGAAATGATTAGAAACATGTAAGAAACACTTGAAATGCTGGTACATAGAGCTGTTCTATCTTTATGTTCATGTTCAATCACGGATATTAGAGATAGAATGCTGCATAGTGACGAGAGTACAGATAATGTTTACCATTCTGGCTACTTTAGATGACATATTTCCGAAGAATGTGCTTTCAAACATTAAGAATTGCTGTTTATAAAGCTCAGAATATGTAGGAAGCTGATAAATAAAGAGAATACTGTTTCTATTTACAGGTGATTGTGATTAGACTGGCGTTTTCTGAATGACTCATTTGAAACCTTGAAGATTCCTGTGTATTCTTCTAGGAAAACTGTCTACTTTTGGTTAAACGCTTAACATACACCATGATAGTCCCGAGAAATGATTAGAAACATGTAAGAAACACTTGAAATGCTGGTACATAGAGCCGTTCTATCTTTATGTTTATGTTCAATCACGGATATTAGAGATAGAATGCTGCATAGTGACGAGAGTACAGATAATATTTACCATTCTGGCTACTTTAGATGACATATTTCCCAAGAATGTGCTTTTAAACATTAAGAATTGCTGTTTATAAAGCTCAGAATATGTAGGAAGCTGAAAAATAAAGAGAATACTGTTTCTATTTACAGGTGATTGTGATTAGACTGGCGTTTTCTGAATGACTCAATTGAAACCTTGAAGATTCCTGTGTATACTTCTAGGAAAACTGTCTACTTTTGGTAAAACGCTTAACGTACACCATGATAGTCGTGAGAAATGACCAGAAACATGTAAGAAACAGTTGAAATGCTGGTACATAGAGCCGTTTTATCTTTATGTTCATGTTCAATCACGGATATTAGAGATAGAATGCTGCATAGTGACGAGAGTACAGATAATGTTTACCATTCTGGCTACTTTAGATGACATATTTCCGAAGAATGTGCTTTCAAACATTAAGAATTGCTGTTTATAAAGCTCAGAATATGTAGGAAGCTGATAAATAAAGAGAATACTGTTTCTATTTACAGGTGATTGTGATTAGACTGGCGTTTTCTGAATGACTCATTTGAAACCTTGAAGATTCCTGTGTATTCTTCTAGGAAAACTGTCTACTTTTGGTTAATCGCTTATCATACACCATGATAGTCCCGAGAAATGATTAGAAACATGTAAGAAACACTTGAAATGCTGGTACATAGAGCCGTTCTATCTTTATGTTTATGTTCAATCACGGATATTAGAGATAGAATGCTGCATAGTGACGAGAGTACAGATAGTATTTACCATTCTGGCTACTATAGATGACATATTTCCCAAGAATGTGCTTTCAAACATTAAGAATTGCTGTTTATAAAGCTCAGAATATGTAGGAAGCTGAAAAATAAAGAGAATACTGTTTCTATTTACAGGTGATTGTGATTAGACTGGCGTTTTCTGAATGACTCAATTGAAACCTTGAAGATTCCTGTGTATACTTCTAGGAAAACTGTCTACATTTGGTAAAACGCTTAACGTACACCATGATAGTCGCGAGAAATGACCAGAAACATGTAAGAAACAGTTGAAATGCTGGTACATAGAGCCGTTTTATCTTTATGTTCATGTTCAATCACGGATATTAGAGATAGAATGCTGCATAGTGATGAGAGTACAGATAATGTTTACCATTCTGGCTACTTTAGATGATGTATTTCCGAAGAAAGTGCTTTCAAACATTAAGAATTTCCGTTTAAAAAGCTGAGAATATGGGTATGAAGCTGAGAAATAAAGAGAATACTTTTTATATTCACAACTGAGGCCGAATTGCCTGGCGTTTTCTGAATGGCACAATTTAACTCTTGAAGATTCATGTGTATACTTCTGGGAAAACTGTCTACTTTTGGTAAAACTCTTAAAATACACAGTGATAGTCCCAGAAATGTTTAGAGACATGTAAGAAACAGTTTAAATACGGGTAAATAGAGCCGTTCCATCCTGATGGCCTAGTTCAATCACCGAGATTAGAGGTAGAAAACTCTCAAATGAAGAGAGTAATGATAATGTTTACAATTCCGGCTACTCTAGATGGTGTTTTTCCAAAGAAAGTGCTTCCAACATGAGGAATTTCTGTTTTTAAAGCTCAGAGTATCTGTATGAGGCTGATCAATGAAGAGAATACTGTTTGTATTTAAAAGTGAGGCTGAATTGCCTGGCATTTTCTTAATGACAAAGTTTACATCCTGAAGATTCATGTATCTGCTTCTGGAAAAATGTCTAATTTTGGTAAAACTCTTAAAATACACTAGGATAGTCCGGGAAGTGACTAGAAACATGTAAGAAACACTTGAAATGCTGTATAATAGAGCCGTGCTATCTTTATGGCCTAGTTCAATGACTGAGATTAGAGGTAAAAAACTCTCAAGTGAGGAGAGTAAGGATGAAGTTTACAATTGCGGCTACTCTAGATGTTGTTTTTCCAAGGAAAGTGCTTTCAAACATTAAGAATTGCTGTTTATAAAGCTCAGAATATGTATGAAGCTGATAAATAAAGAGAATACTGTTTCTATTTACAGGTGATTCTGATTAGACTGGCGTTTTCTGAATGACTCAATTGAAACCTTGAAGATTGCTGTGTATACTTCTAGAAAAACTGTCTACTTTTGGTAAAACGCTTAACATACGCAATGATAGTCCCGAGAAATGATTAGAAACTTGTAAGAAACACTTGAAAGGCTGGTACATAGAGCCGTTCTATCTTTATGTTTATGTTCAATCACGGATATTAGAGATAGAATGCTGCATAATGACGAGAGTACAGATAATGTTTACCATTCTGGCTACTTTAGATGACATATTTCCGAAGAATGTGCTTTCAAACATTAAGAATTGCTGTTTATAAAGCTCAGAATATGTAGGAAGCTGATAAATAAAGAGAATACTGTTTCTATTTACAGGTGATTGTGATTAGACTGGCGATTTCTGAATGACTCATTTGAAACCTTGAAGATTCCTGTGTATTCTTGTAGGAAAACTGTCTACTTTTGGTTAAACGCTTAACATACACCATGATAGTCCCGAGAAATGATTAGAAACATGTAAGAAACACTTGAAATGCTGGTACATAGAGCCGTTCTATCTTTATGTTCATGTTCAATCACGGATATTAGAGATAGAATGCTGCATAGTGATGAGAGTACAGATAATGTTTACCATTCTGGCTACTTTAGATGATGTATTTCCGAAGAAAGTGCTTTCAAACATTAAGAATTTCCGTTTAAAAAGCTGAGAATATGGGTATGAAGCTGAGAAATAAAGAGAATACTTTTTATATTCACAACTGAGGCCGAATTGCCTGGCGTTTTCTGAATGGCACAATTTAACTCTTGAAGATTCATGTGTATACTTCTGGGAAAACTGTCTACTTTTGGTAAAACTCTTAAAATACACAATGATAGTCCCAGAAATGATTAGAGACATGTAAGAAACAGTTTAAATACGGGTAAATAGAGCCGTTCCATCCTGATGGCCTAGTTCAATCACCGAGATTAGAGGTAGAAAACTCTCAAATGAAGAGAGTAATGATAATGTTTACAATTCCGGCTACTCTAGATGGTGTTTTTCCAAAGAAAGTGCTTCCAACATGAGGAATTTCTGTTTTTAAAGCTCAGAGTATCTGTATGAGGCTGATCAATGAAGAGAATACTGTTTGTATTTCCAATTGAGGCTGAATTGCCTGGCATTTTCTTAATGACAAAGTTTACATCCTGAAGATTCATGTATCTACTTCTGGAAAAATGTCTAATTTTGGTAAAACTCTTAAAATACACTAGGATAGTCCGGGAAGTGACTAGAAACATGTAAGAAACACTTGAAATGCTGTATAATAGAGCCGTGCTATCTTTATGGCCTAGTTCAATGACTGAGATTAGAGGTAAAAAACTCTCAAGTGAGGAGAGTAAGGATGAAGTTTACAATTGCGGCTACTCTAGATGTTGTTTTTCCAAGGAAAGTGCTTTCAAACATTAAGAATTGCTGTTTATAAAGCTCAGAATATGTATGAAGCTGATAAATAAAGAGAATACTGTTTCTATTTACAGGTGATTGTGATTAGACTGGCGTTTTCTGAATGACTCATTTGAAACCTTGAAGATTCCTGTTTATTCTTCTAGGAAAACTGTCTACTTTTGGTTAAACGCTTAACATACACCATGATAGTCCCGAGAAATGATTAGAAACATGTAAGAAACACTTGAAATGCTGGTACATAGAGCCGTTCTATCTTTATGTTTATGTTCAATCACGGATATTAGAGATAGAATGCTGCATAGTGACGAGAGTACAGATAATGTTTACCATTCTGGCTACTTTAGATGACATATTTCCGAAGAATGTGCTTTCAAACATTAAGAATTGCTGTTTATAAAGCTCAGAATATGTAGGAAGCTGATAAATAAAGAGAATACTGTTTCTATTTACAGGTGATTGTGATTAGACTGGCGTTTTCTGAATGACTCATTTGAAACCTTGAAGATTCCTGTGTATTCTTCTAGGAAAACTGTCTACTTTTGGCTAAACGCTTAACATACACCATGATAGTCCCGAGAAATGATTAGAAACATGTAAGAAACACTTGAAATGCTGGTACATAGAGCCGTTCTATCTTTATGTCTATGTTCAATCACGGATATTAGAGATAGAATGCTGCATAGTGACGAGAGTACAGATAATATTTACCTTTCTGGCTACTTTAGATGACATATTTCCCAAGAATGTGCTTTCAAACATTAAGAATTGCTGTTTATAAAGCTCAGAATATGTAGGAAGCTGAAAAATAAAGAGAATACTGTTTCTATTTACAGGTGATTGTGATTAGACTGGCGTTTTCTGAATGACTCATTTGAAACCTTGAAGATTCCTGTGTATACTTCTAGGAAAACTGTCTACTTTTGGTAAAACGCTTAACGTACACCATGATAGTCGCGAGAAATGACTAGAAACATGTAAGAAACAGTTGAAATGCTGGTACATAGAGCCGTTTTATCTTTATGTTCATGTTCAATCACGGATATTAGAGATAGAATGCTGCATAGTGATGAGAGTACAGATAATGTTTACCATTCTGGCTACTTTAGATGATGTATTTCCGAAGAAAGTGCTTTCAAACATTAAGAATTTCGGTTTAAAAAGCTGAGAATATGGGTATGAAGCTGAGAAATAAAGAGAATACTTGTTATATTCACAACTGAGGCCGAATTGCCTGGCGTTTTCTGAATGGCACAATTTAACTCTTGAAGATTCATGTGTATACTTCTGGGAAAACTGTCTACTTTTGGTAAAACTCTTAAAATACACAATGATAGTCCCAGAAATGATTAGAGACATGTAAGAAACAGTTTAAATACGGGTAAATAGAGCCGTTCCATCCTGATGGCCTAGTTCAATCACCGAGATTAGAGGTAGAAAACTCTCAAATGAAGAGAGTAATGATAATGTTTACAATTCCGGCTACTCTAGATGGTGTTTTTCCAAAGAAAATGCTTCCAACATGAGGAATTTCTGTTTTTAAAGCTCAGAGTATCTGTATGAGGCTGATCAATGAAGAGAATACTGTTTGTATTTCCAATTGAGGCTGAATTGCCTGGCATTTTCTTAATGACAAAGTTTACATCCTGAAGATTCATGTATCTACTTCTGGAAAAATGTCTAATTTTGGTAAAACTCTTAAAATACACTAGGATAGTCCGGGAAGTGACTAGAAACATGTAAGAAACACTTGAAATGCTGTATAATAGAGCCGTGCTATCTTTATGGCCTAGTTCAATGACTGAGATTAGAGGTAAAAAACTCTCAAGTGAGGAGAGTAAGGATGAAGTTTACAATTGCGGCTACTCTAGATGTTGTTTTTCCAAGGAAAGTGCTTTCAAACATTAAGAATTGCTGTTTATAAAGCTCAGAATATGTATGAAGCTGATAAATAAAGAGAATACTGTTTCTATTTACAGGTGATTCTGATTAGACTGGCGTTTTCTGAATGACTCAATTGAAACCTTGAAGATTGCTGTGTATACTTCTAGAAAAACTGTCTACTTTTGGTAAAAGGATTAACATACGCAATGATAGTCCCGAGAAATGATTAGAAACTTGTAAGAAACACTTGAAAGGCTGGTACACAGAGCCGTTCTATCTTTATGTTTATGTTCAATCACGGATATTAGAGATAGAATGCTGCATATTGACGAGAGTACAGATAATGTTTACCATTCTGGCTACTTTAGATGACATATTTCCGAAGAATGTGCTTTCAAACATTAAGAATTGCTGTTTATAAAGCTCAGAATATGTAGGAAGCTGAGAAATAAAGAGAATACTGTTTCTATTTACAGGTGATTGTGATTAGACTGGCGTTTTCTGAATGACTCATTTGAAACCTTGAAGATTCCTGTTTATTCTTCTAGGAAAACTGTCTACTTTTGGTTAAACGCTTAACATACACCATGATAGTCCCGAGAAATGATTAGAAACATGTAAGAAACATTGAAATGCTGGTACATAGAGCTGTTCTATCTTTATGTTTATGTTCAATCACGGATATTAGAGATAGAATGCTGCATAGTGACGAGAGTACAGATAATGTTTACCATTCTGGCTACTTTAGATGACATATTTCCGAAGAATGTGCTTTCAAACATTAAGAATTGCTGTTTATAAAGCTCAGAATATGTAGGAAGCTGATAAATAAAGAGAATGCTGTTTATATTTACAGGTGATTCTGATTAGACTGGCGTTTTCTGAATGACTCATTTGAAACCTTGAAGATTCCTGTGTATTCTTCTAGGAAAACTGTCTACTTTTGGTTAATCGCTTAACATACACCATGATAGTCCCGAGAAATGATTAGAAACATGTAAGAAACACTTGAAATGCTGGTACATAGAGCCGTTCTATCTTTATGTTTATGTTCAATCACGGATATTAGAGATAGAATGCTGCATAGTGACGAGAGTACAGATAATATTTACCATTCTGGCTACTATAGATGACATATTTCCCAAGAATGTGCTTTCAAACATTAAGAATTGCTGTTTATAAAGCTCAGAATATGTAGGAAGCTGAAAAATAAAGAGAATACTGTTTCTATTTACAGGTGATTGTGATTAGACTGGCGTTTTCTGAATGACTCAATTGAAACCTTGAAGATTCCTGTGTATACTTCTAGGAAAACTGTCTACTTTTGGTAAAACGCTTAACGTACACCATGATAGTCGCGAGAAATGACCAGAAACATGTAAGAAACAGTTGAAATGCTGGTACATAGAGCCGTTTTATCTTTATGTTCATGTTCAATCACGGATATTAGAGATAGAATGCTGCATAGTGATGAGAGTACAGATAATGTTTACCATTCTGGCTACTTTAGATGATGTATTTCCGAAGAAAGTGCTTTCAAACATTAAGAATTTCGGTTTAAAAAGCTGAGAATATGGGTATGAAGCTGAGAAATAAAGAGAATACTTTTTATATTCACAACTGAGGCCGAATTGCCTGGCGTTTTCTGAATGGCACAATTTAACTCTTGAAGATTCATGTGTATACTTCTGGGAAAACTGTCTACTTTTGGTAAAACTCTTAAAATACACAATGATAGTCCCAGAAATGATTAGAGACATGTAAGAAACAGTTTAAATACGGGTAAATAGAGCCGTTCTATCCTGATGGCCTAGTTCAATCACCGAGATTAGAGGTAGAAAACTCTCAAATGAAGAGAGTAATGATAATGTTTACAATTCCGGCTACTCTAGATGGTGTTTTTCCAAAGAAAGTGCTTCCAACATGAGGAATTTCTGTTTTTAAAGCTCAGAGTATGTGTATGAGGCTGATCAATGAAGAGAATACTGTTTGTATTTCCAATTGAGGCTGAATTGCCTGGCATTTTCTTAATGACAAAGTTTACATCCTGAAGATTCATGTGTCTACTTCTGGATAAATGTCTAATTTTGGTAAAACTCTTAAAATACACTAGGATAGTCCGGGAAGTGACTAGAAACATGTAAGAAACACTTGAAATGCTGTATAATAGAGCCATGCTATCTTTATGGCCTAGTTCAATGACTGAGATTAGAGGTAAAAAACTCTCAAGTGAGGAGAGTAAGGATGAAGTTTACAATTGCGGCTACTCTAGATGTTGTTTTTCCAAGGAAAGTGCTTTCAAACATTAAGAATTGCTCTTTATAAAGCTCAGAATATGTATGAAGCTGATAAATAAAGAGAATACTGTTTCTATTTACAGGTGATTCTGATTAGACTGGCGTTTTCTGAATGACTCAATTGAAACCTTGAAGATTGCTGTGTATACTTCTAGAAAAACTGTCTACTTTTGGTAAAAGGCTTAACATACGCAATGATAGTCCCGAGAAATGATTAGAAACTTGTAAGAAACACTTGAAAGGCTGGTACATAGAGCCGTTCTATCTTTTATGTTTATGTTCAATCACGGATATTAGAGATAGAATGCTGCATAGTGACGAGAGTACAGATAATGTTTACCATTCTGGCTACTTTAGATGACATATTTCCGAAGAATGTGCTTTCAAACATTAAGAATTGCTGTTTATAAAGCTCAGAATATGTAGGAAGCTGAGAAATAAAGAGAATACTGTTTCTATTTACAGGTGATTGTGATTAGACTGGCGTTTTCTGAATGACTCATTTGAAACCTTGAAGATTCCTGTTTATTCTTCTAGGAAAACTGTCTACTTTTGGTTAAACGCTTAACATACACCATGATAGTCCCGAGAAATGATTAGAAACATGTAAGAAACACTTGAAATGCTGGTACATAGAGCCGTTCTATCTTTATGTTTATGTTCAATCACGGATATTAGAGATAGAATGCTGCATAGTGACGAGAGTACAGACAATGTTTACCATTCTGGCTACTTTAGATGACATATTTCCGAAGAATGTGCTTTCAAACATTAAGAATTGCTGTTTATAAAGCTCAGAATATGTAGGAAGCTGATAAATAAAGAGAATGCTGTTTATATTTACAGGTGATTCTGATTAGACTGGCGTTTTCTGAATGACTCATTTGAAACCTTGAAGATTCCTGTGTATTCTTCTAGGAAAACTGTCTACTTTTGGTTAATCGCTTAACATACACCATGATAGTCCCGAGAAATGATTAGAAACATGTAAGAAACACTTGAAATGCTGGTACATAGAGCCGTTCTATCTTTATGTTTATGTTCAATCACGGATATTAGAGATAGAATGCTGCATAGTGACGAGAGTACAGATAATATTTACCATTCTGGCTACTATAGATGACATATTTCCCAAGAATGTGCTTTCAAACATTAAGAATTGCTGTTTATAAAGCTCAGAATATGTAGGAAGCTGAAAAATAAAGAGAATACTGTTTCTATTTACAGGTGATTGTGATTAGACTGGCGTTTTCTGAATGACTCAATTGAAACCTTGAAGATTCCTGTGTATACTTCTAGGAAAACTGTCTACTTTTGGTAAAACGCTTAACGTACACCATGATAGTCGCGAGAAATGACCAGAAACATGTAAGAAACAGTTGAAATGCTGGTACATAGAGCCGTTTTATCTTTATGTTCATGTTCAATCACGGATATTAGAGATAGAATGCTGCATAGTGATGAGAGTACAGATAATGTTTACCATTCTGGCTACTTTAGATGATGTATTTCCGAAGAAAGTGCTTTCAAACATTAAGAATTTCGGTTTAAAAAGCTGAGAATATGGGTATGAAGCTGAGAAATAAAGAGAATACTTTTTATATTCACAACTGAGGCCGAATTGCCTGGCGTTTTCTGAATGGCACAATTTAACTCTTGAAGATTCATGTGTATACTTCTGGGAAAACTGTCTACTTTTGGTAAAACTCTTAAAATACACAATGATAGTCCCAGAAATGATTAGAGACATGTAAGAAACAGTTTAAATACGGGTAAATAGAGCCGTTCTATCCTGATGGCCTAGTTCAATCACCGAGATTAGAGGTAGAAAACTCTCAAATGAAGAGAGTAATGATAATGTTTACAATTCCGGCTACTCTAGATGGTGTTTTTCCAAAGAAAGTGCTTCCAACATGAGGAATTTCTGTTTTTAAAGCTCAGAGTATGTGTATGAGGCTGATCAATGAAGAGCATACTGTTTGTATTTCCAATTGAGGCTGAATTGCCTGGCATTTTCTTAATGACAAAGTTTACATCCTGAAGATTCATGTATCTACTTCTGGATAAATGTCTAATTTTGGTAAAACTCTTAAAATACACTAGGATAGTCCGGGAAGTGACTAGAAACATGTAAGAAACACTTGAAATGCTGTATAATAGAGCCGTGCTATCTTTATGGCCTAGTTCAATGACTGAGATTAGAGGTAAAAAACTCTCAAGTGAGGAGAGTAAGGATGAAGTTTACAATTGCAGCTACTCTAGATGTTGTTTTTCCAAGGAAAGTGCTTTCAAACATTAAGAATTGCTGTTTATAAAGCTCAGAATATGTATGAAGCTGATAAATAAAGAGAATACTGTTTCTATTTACAGGTGATTCTGATTAGACTGGCGTTTTCTGAATGACTCAATTGAAACCTTGAAGATTGCTGTGTATACTTCTAGAAAAATTGTCAACTTTTGGTAAAAGGCTTAACATACGCAATGTTAGTCCCGAGAAATGATTAGAAACTTGTAAGAAACACTTGAAAGGCTGGTACATAGAGCCGTTCTATCTTTATGTTTATGTTCAATCACGGATATTAGAGATAGAATGCTGCATAGTGACGAGAGTACAGATAATGTTTACCATTCTGGCTACTTTAGATTACGTATTTCCGAAGAATGTGCTTTCAAACATTAAGAATTGCTGTTTATAAAGCTCAGAATATGTAGGAAGCTGAGAAATAAAGAGAATACTCTTTCTATTTACAGGGGATTGTGATTAGACTGGCGTTTTCTGAATGACTCATTTGAAACCTTGAAGATTCCTGTGTATTCTTCTAGGAAAACTGTCTACTTTTGGTTAAACGCTTAACATACACCATGATAGTCCCGAGAAATGATTAGAAACATGTAAGAAACACTTGAAATGCTGGTACATAGAGCTGTTCTATCTTTATGTTTATGTTCAATCACGGATATTAGAGATAGAATGCTGCATAGTGACGAGAGTACAGTTAATGTTTACCATTCTGGCTACTTTAGATGACATATTTCCGAAGAATGTGCTTTCAAACATTAAGAATTGCTGTTTATAAAGCTCAGAATATGTAGGAAGCTGATAAATAAAGAGAATACTCTTTCTATTTACAGGGGATTGTGATTAGACTGGCGTTTTCTGAATGACTCATTTGAAACCTTGAAGATTCCTGTGTATTCTTCTAGGAAAACTGTCTACTTTTGGTTAAACGCTTAACATACACCATGATAGTCCCGAGAAATGATTAGAAACATGTAAGAAACACTTGAAATGCTGGTACATAGAGCCGTTCTATCTTTATGTTTATGTTCAATCACGGATATTAGAGATAGAATGCTGCATAGTGACGAGAGTACAGATAATATTTACCATTCTGGCTACTTTAGATGACATATTTCCCAAGAATGTGCTTTCAAACATTAAGAATTGCTGTTTATAAAGCTCAGAATATGTAGGAAGCTGAAAAATAAAGAGAATACTGTTTCTATTTACAGGTGATTGTGATTAGACTGGCGTTTTCTGAATGACTCAATTGAAACCTTGAAGATTCCTGTGTATACTTCTAGGAAAACTGTCTACTTTTGGTAAAACGCTTAACGTACACCATGATAGTCGCGAGAAATGACCAGAAACATGTAAGAAACAGTTGAAATGCTGGTACATAGAGCCGTTTTATCTTTATGTTCATGTTCAATCACGGATATTAGAGATAGAATGCTGCATAGTGATGAGAGTACAGATAATGTTTACCATTCTGGCTACTTTAGATGATGTATTTCCGAAGAAAGTGCTTTCAAACATTAAGAATTTCGGTTTAAAAAGCTGAGAATATGCGTATGAAGCTGAGAAATAAAGAGAATACTTTTTATATTCACAACTGAGGCCGAATTGCCTGGCGTTTTCTGAATGGCACAATTTAACTCTTGAAGATTCATGTGTATACTTCTGGGAAAACTGTCTACTTTTGGTAAAACTCTTAAAATACACAATGATAGTCCCAGAAATGATTAGAGACATGTAAGAAACAGTTTAAATACGGGTAAATAGAGCCGTTCTATCCTGATGGCCTAGTTCAATCACCGAGATTAGAGGTAGAAAACTCTCAAATGAAGAGAGTAATGATAATGTTTACAATTCCGGCTACTCTAGATGGTGTTTTTCCAAAGAAAGTGCTTCCAACATGAGGAATTTCTGTTTTTAAAGCTCAGAGTATCTGTATGAGGCTGATCAATGAAGAGAATACTGTTTGTATTTCCAATTGAGGCTGAATTGCCTGGCATTTTCTTAATGACAAAGTTTACATCCTGAAGATTCATGTATCTACTTCTGGATAAATGTCTAATTTTGGTAAAACTCTTAAAATACACTAGGATAGTCCGGGAAGTGACTAGAAACATGTAAGAAACACTTGAAATGCTGTATAATAGAGCCGTGCTATCTTTATGGCCTAGTTCAATGACTGAGATTAGAGGTAAAAAACTCTCAAGTGAGGAGAGTAAGGATGAAGTTTACAATTGCGGCTACTCTAGATGTTGTTTTTCCAAGGAAAGTGCTTTCAAACATTAAGAATTGCTGTTTATAAAGCTCAGAATATGTATGAAGCTGATAAATAAAGAGAATACTGTTTCTATTTACAGGTGATTGTGATTAGACTGGCGTTTTCTGAATGACTCAATTGAAACCTTGAAGATTGCTGTGTATACTTCTAGAAAAATTGTCTACTTTTGGTAAAAGGCTTAACATACGCAATGATAGTCCCGAGAAATGATTAGAAACTTGTAAGAAACACTTGAAAGGCTGGTACATAGAGCCGTTCTATCTTTATGTTTATGTTCAATCACGGATATTAGAGATAGAATGCTGCATAGTGACGAGAGTACAGATAATGTTTACCATTCTGGCAACTTTAGATGACATATTTCCGAAGAATGTGCTTTCAAACATTAACAATTGCTGTTTATAAAGCTCAGAATATGTAGGAAGCTGATAAATAAAGAGAATACTGTTTCTATTTACAGGTGATTGTGATTAGACTGGCGTTTTCTGAATGACTCATTTGAAACCTTGAAGATTCCTGTGTATTCTTCTAGGAAAACTGTCTACTTTTGGTTAAACGCTTAACATACACCATGATAGTCCCGAGAAATGATTAGAAACATGTAAGAAACACTTGAAATGCTGGTACATAGAGCCGTTCTATCTTTATGTTTATGTTCAATCACGGATATTAGAGATAGAATGCTGCATAGTGACGAGAGTACAGATAATGTTTACCATTCTGGCTACTTTAGATGACATATTTCTGAAGAATGTGCTTTCAAACATTAAGAATTGCTGTTTATAAAGCTCAGAATATGTAGGAAGCTGATAAATAAAGAGAATACTGTTTCTATTTACAGGTGATTGTGATTAGACTGGCGTTTTCTGAATGACTCATTTGAAACCTTGAAGATTCCTGTGTATTCTTCTAGGAAAACTGTCTACTTTTGGTTAATCGCTTAACATACACCATGATAGTCCCGAGAAATGATTAGAAACATGTAAGAAACACTTGAAATGCTGGTACATAGAGCCGTTCTATCTTTATGTTTATGTTCAATCACGGATATTAGAGATAGAATGCTGCATAGTGACGAGAGTACAGATAATATTTACCATTCTGGCAACTATAGATGACATATTTCCCAAGAATGTGCTTTCAAACATTAAGAATTGCTGTTTATAAAGCTCAGAATATGTAGGAAGCTGAAAAATAAAGAGAATACTGTTTCTATTTACAGGTGATTGTGATTAGACTGGCGTTTTCTGAATGACTCAATTGAAACCTTGAAGATTCCTGTGTATACTTCTAGGAAAACTGTCTACTTTTGGTAAAACGCTTAACGTACACCATGATAGTCGCGAGAAATGACCAGAAACATGTAAGAAACAGTTGAAATGCTGGTACATAGAGCCGTTTTATCTTTATGTTCATGTTCAATCACGGATATTAGAGATAGAATGCTGCATAGTGATGAGAGTACAGATAATGTTTACCATTCTGGCTACTTTAGATGATGTATTTCCGAAGAAAGTGCTTTCAAACATTAAGAATTTCGGTTTAAAAAGCTGAGAATATGGGTATGAAGCTGAGAAATAAAGAGAATACTTTTTATATTCACAACTGAGGCCGAATTGCCTGGCGTTTTCTGAATGGCACAATTTAACTCTTGAAGATTCATGTGTATACTTCTGGGAAAACTGTCTACTTTTGGTAAAACTCTTAAAATACACAATGATAGTCCCAGAAATGATTAGAGACATGTAAGAAACAGTTTAAATACGGGTAAATAGAGCCGTTCTATCCTGATGGCCTAGTTCAATCACCGAGATTAGAGGTAGAAAACTCTCAAATGAAGAGAGTAATGATAATGTTTACAATTCCGGCTACTCTAGATGGTGTTTTTCCAAAGAAAGTGCTTCCAACATGAGGAATTTCTGTTTTTAAAGCTCAGAGTATCTGTATGAGGCTGATCAATGAAGAGAATACTGTTTGTATTTCCAATTGAGGCTGAATTGCCTGGCATTTTCTTAATGACAAAGTTTACATCCTGAAGATTCATGTATCTACTTCTGGATAAATGTCTAATTTTGGTAAAACTCTTAAAATACACTAGGATAGTCCGGGAAGTGACTAGAAACATGTAAGAAACACTTGAAATGCTGTATAATAGAGCCGTGCTATCTTTATGGCCTAGTTCAATGACTGAGATTAGAGGTAAAAAACTCTCAAGTGAGGAGAGTAAGGATGAAGTTTACAATTGCGGCTACTCTAGATGTTGTTTTTCCAAGGAAAGTGCTTTCAAACATTAAGAATTGCTGTTTATAAAGCTCAGAATATGTATGAAGCTGATAAATAAAGAGAATACTGTTTCTATTTACAGGTGATTGTGATTAGACTGGCGTTTTCTGAATGACTCAATTGAAACCTTGAAGATTGCTGTGTATACTTCTAGAAAAATTGTCTACTTTTGGTAAAAGGCTTAACATACGCAATGATAGTCCCGAGAAATGATTAGAAACTTGTAAGAAACACTTGAAAGGCTGGTACATAGAGCCGTTCTATCTTTATGTTTATGTTCAATCACGGATATTAGAGATAGAATGCTGCATAGTGACGAGAGTACAGATAATGTTTACCATTCTGGCTACTTTAGATGACGTATTTCCGAAGAATGTGCTTTCAAACATTAAGAATTGCTGTTTATAAAGCTCAGAATATGTAGGAAGCTGAGAAATAAAGAGAATACTGTTTCTATTTACAGGTGATTGTGATTAGACTGGCGTTTTCTGAATGACTCATTTGAAACCTTGAAGATTCCTGTTTATTCTTCTAGGAAAACTGTCTACTTTTGGTTAAACGCTTAACATACACCATGATAGTCCCGAGAAATGATTAGAAACATGTAAGAAACACTTGAAATGCTGGTACATAGAGCTGTTCTATCTTTATGTTTATGTTCAATCACGGATATTAGAGATAGAATGCTGCATAGTGACGAGAGTACAGACAATGTTTACCATTCTGGCTACTTTAGATGACATATTTCCGAAGAATGTGCTTTCAAACATTAAGAATTGCTGTTTATAAAGCTCAGAATATGTAGGAAGCTGATAAATAAAGAGAATACTGTTTCTATTTACAGGTGATTGTGATTAGACTGGCGTTTTCTGAATGACTCATTTGAAACCTTGAAGATTCCTGTGTATTCTTCTAGGAAAACTGTCTACTTTTGGTTAAACGCTTAACATACACCATGATAGTCCCGAGAAATGATTAGAAACATGTAAGAAACACTTGAAATGCTGGTACATAGAGCCGTTCTATCTTTATGTTTATGTTCAATCAGGGATATTAGAGATAGAATGCTGCATAGTGACGAGAGTACAGATAATATTTACCATTCTGGCTACTTTAGATGACATATTTCCCAAGAATGTGCTTTCAAACATTAAGAATTGCTGTTTATAAAGCTCAGAATATGTAGGAAGCTGAAAAATAAAGAGAATACTGTTTCTATTTACAGGTGATTGTGATTAGACTGGCGTTTTCTGAATGACTCAATTGAAACCTTGAAGATTCCTGTGTATACTTCTAGGAAAACTGTCTACTTTTGGTAAAACGCTTAACGTACACCATGATAGTCGCGAGAAATGACCAGAAACATGTAAGAAACAGTTGAAATGCTGGTACATAGAGCCGTTTTATCTTTATGTTCATGTTCAATCACGGATATTAGAGATAGAATGCTGCATAGTGATGAGAGTACAGATAATGTTTACCATTCTGGCTACTTTAGATGATGTATTTCCGAAGAAAGTGCTTTCAAACATTAAGAATTTCGGTTTAAAAAGCTGAGAATATGGGTATGAAGCTGAGAAATAAAGAGAATACTTTTTATATTCACAACTGAGGCCGAATTGCCTGGCGTTTTCTGAATGGCACAATTTAACTCTTGAAGATTCATGTGTATACTTCTGGGAAAACTGTCTACTTTTGGTAAAACTCTTAAAATACACAATGATAGTCCCAGAAATGATTAGAGACATGTAAGAAACAGTTTAAATACGGGTAAATAGAGCCATTCTATCCTGATGGCCTAGTTCAATCACCGAGATTAGAGGTAGAAAACTCTCAAATGAAGAGAGTAATGATAATGTTTACAATTCCGGCTACTCTAGATGGTGTTTTTCCAAAGAAAGTGCTTCCAACATGAGGAATTTCTGTTTTTAAAGCTCAGAGTATCTGTATGAGGCTGATCAATGAAGAGAATACTGTTTGTATTTCCAATTGAGGCTGAATTGCCTGGCATTTTCTTAATGACAAAGTTTACATCCTGAAGATTCATGTATCTACTTCTGGATAAATGTCTAATTTTGGTAAAACTCTTAAAATACACTAGGATAGTCCGGGAAGTGACTAGAAACATGTAAGAAACACTTGAAATGCTGTATAATAGAGCCGTGCTATCTTTATGGCCTAGTTCAATGACTGAGATTAGAGGTAAAAAACTCTCAAGTGAGGAGAGTAAGGATGAAGTTTACAATTGCGGCTACTCTAGATGTTGTTTTTCCAAGGAAAGTGCTTTCAAACATTAAGAATTGCTGTTTATAAAGCTCAGAATATGTATGAAGCTGATAAATAAAGAGAATACTGTTTCTATTTACAGGTGATTGTGATTAGACTGGCGTTTTCTGAATGACTCAATTGAAACCTTGAAGATTGCTGTGTATACTTCTAGAAAAATTGTCTACTTTTGGTAAAAGGCTTAACATACGCAATGATAGTCCCGAGAAATGATTAGAAACTTGTAAGAAACACTTGAAAGGCTGGTACATAGAGCCGTTCTATCTTTATGTTTATGTTCAATCACGGATATTAGAGATAGAATGCTGCATAGTGACGAGAGTACAGATAATGTTTACCATTCTGGCTACTTTAGATGACATATTTCCGAAGAATGTGCTTTCAAACATTAACAATTGCTGTTTATAAAGCTCAGAATATGTAGGAAGCTGATAAATAAAGAGAATACTGTTTCTATTTACAGGGGATTGTGATTAGACTGGCGTTTTCTGAATGACTCATTTGAAACCTTGAAGATTCCTGTGTATTCTTCTAGGAAAACTGTCTACTTTTGGTTAAACGCTTAACATACACCATGATAGTCCCGAGAAATGATTAGAAACATGTAAGAAACACTTGAAATGCTGGTACATAGAGCTGTTCTATCTTTATGTTTATGTTCAATCACGGATATTAGAGATAGAATGCTGCATAGTGACGAGAGTACAGTTAATGTTTACCATTCTGGCTACTTTAGATGACATATTTCCGAAGAATGTGCTTTCAAACATTAAGAATTGCTGTTTATAAAGCTCAGAATATGTAGGAAGCTGATAAATAAAGAGAATACTCTTTCTATTTACAGGGGATTGTGATTAGACTGGCGTTTTCTGAATGACTCATTTGAAACCTTGAAGATTCCTGTGTATTCTTCTAGGAAAACTGTCTACTTTTGGTTAAACGCTTAACATACACCATGATAGTCCCGAGAAATGATTAGAAACATGTAAGAAACACTTGAAATGCTGGTACATAGAGCCGTTCTATCTTTATGTTTATGTTCAATCACGGATATTAGAGATAGAATGCTGCATAGTGACGAGAGTACAGATAATATTTACCATTCTGGCTACTTTAGATGACATATTTCCCAAGAATGTGCTTTCAAACATTAAGAATTGCTGTTTATAAAGCTCAGAATATGTAGGAAGCTGAAAAATAAAGAGAATACTGTTTCTATTTACAGGTGATTGTGATTAGACTGGCGTTTTCTGAATGACTCAATTGAAACCTTGAAGATTCCTGTGTATACTTCTAGGAAAACTGTCTACTTTTGGTAAAACGCTTAACGTACACCATGATAGTCGCGAGAAATGACCAGAAACATGTAAGAAACAGTTGAAATGCTGGTACATAGAGCCGTTTTATCTTTATGTTCATGTTCAATCACGGATATTAGAGATAGAATGCTGCATAGTGATGAGAGTACAGATAATGTTTACCATTCTGGCTACTTTAGATGATGTATTTCCGAAGAAAGTGCTTTCAAACATTAAGAATTTCGGTTTAAAAAGCTGAGAATATGCATATGAAGCTGAGAAATAAAGAGAATACTTTTTATATTCACAACTGAGGCCGAATTGCCTGGCGTTTTCTGAATGGCACAATTTAACTCTTGAAGATTCATGTGTATACTTCTGGGAAAACTGTCTACTTTTGGTAAAACTCTTAAAATACACAATGATAGTCCCAGAAATGATTAGAGACATGTAAGAAACAGTTTAAATACGGGTAAATAGAGCCGTTCTATCCTGATGGCCTAGTTCAATCACCGAGATTAGAGGTAGAAAACTCTCAAATGAAGAGAGTAATGATAATGTTTACAATTCCGGCTACTCTAGATGGTGTTTTTCCAAAGAAAGTGCTTCCAACATGAGGAATTTCTGTTTTTAAAGCTCAGAGTATCTGTATGAGGCTGATCAATGAAGAGAATACTGTTTGTATTTCCAATTGAGGCTGAATTGCCTGGCATTTTCTTAATGACAAAGTTTACATCCTGAAGATTCATGTATCTACTTCTGGATAAATGTCTAATTTTGGTAAAACTCTTAAAATACACTAGGATAGTCCGGGAAGTGACTAGAAACATGTAAGAAACACTTGAAATGCTGTATAATAGAGCCGTGCTATCTTTATGGCCTAGTTCAATGACTGAGATTAGAGGTAAAAAACTCTCAAGTGAGGAGAGTAAGGATGAAGTTTACAATTGCGGCTACTCTAGATGTTGTTTTTCCAAGGAAAGTGCTTTCAAACATTAAGAATTGCTGTTTATAAAGCTCAGAATATGTATGAAGCTGATAAATAAAGAGAATACTGTTTCTATTTACAGGTGATTGTGATTAGACTGGCGTTTTCTGAATGACTCAATTGAAACCTTGAAGATTGCTGTGTATACTTCTAGAAAAATTGTCTACTTTTGGTAAAAGGCTTAACATACGCAATGATAGTCCCGAGAAATGATTAGAAACTTGTAAGAAACACTTGAAAGGCTGGTACATAGAGCCGTTCTATCTTTATGTTTATGTTCAATCACGGATATTAGAGATAGAATGCTGCATAGTGACGAGAGTACAGATAATGTTTACCATTCTGGCAACTTTAGATGACATATTTCCGAAGAATGTGCTTTCAAACATTAACAATTGCTGTTTATAAAGCTCAGAATATGTAGGAAGCTGATAAATAAAGAGAATACTGTTTCTATTTACAGGTGATTGTGATTAGACTGGCGTTTTCTGAATGACTCATTTGAAACCTTGAAGATTCCTGTGTATTCTTCTAGGAAAACTGTCTACTTTTGGTTAAACGCTTAACATACACCATGATAGTCCCGAGAAATGATTAGAAACATGTAAGAAACACTTGAAATGCTGGTACATAGAGCCGTTCTATCTTTATGTTTATGTTCAATCACGGATATTAGAGATAGAATGCTGCATAGTGACGAGAGTACAGATAATATTTACCATTCTGGCTACTATAGATGACATATTTCCCAAGAATGTGCTTTCAAACATTAAGAATTGCTGTTTATAAAGCTCAGAATATGTAGGAAGCTGAAAAATAAAGAGAATACTGTTTCTATTTACAGGTGATTGTGATTAGACTGGCGTTTTCTGAATGACTCAATTGAAACCTTGAAGATTCCTGTGTATACTTCTAGGAAAACTGTCTACTTTTGGTAAAACGCTTAACGTACACCATGATAGTCGCGAGAAATGACCAGAAACATGTAAGAAACAGTTGAAATGCTGGTACATAGAGCCGTTTTATCTTTATGTTCATGTTCAATCACGGATATTAGAGATAGAATGCTGCATAGTGATGAGAGTACAGATAATGTTTACCATTCTGGCTACTTTAGATGATGTATTTCCGAAGAAAGTGCTTTCAAACATTAAGAATTTCGGTTTAAAAAGCTGAGAATATGGGTATGAAGCTGAGAAATAAAGAGAATACTTTTTATATTCACAACTGAGGCCGAATTGCCTGGCGTTTTCTGAATGGCACAATTTAACTCTTGAAGATTCATGTGTATACTTCTGGGAAAACTGTCTACTTTTGGTAAAACTCTTAAAATACACAATGATAGTCCCAGAAATGATTAGAGACATGTAAGAAACAGTTTAAATACGGGTAAATAGAGCCGTTCTATCCTGATGGCCTAGTTCAATCACCGAGATTAGAGGTAGAAAACTCTCAAATGAAGAGAGTAATGATAATGTTTACAATTCCGGCTACTCTAGATGGTGTTTTTCCAAAGAAAGTGCTTCCAACATGAGGAATTTCTGTTTTTAAAGCTCAGAGTATCTGTATGAGGCTGATCAATGAAGAGAATACTGTTTGTATTTCCAATTGAGGCTGAATTGCCTGGCATTTTCTTAATGACAAAGTTTACATCCTGAAGATTCATGTATCTACTTCTGGATAAATGTCTAATTTTGGTAAAACTCTTAAAATACACTAGGATAGTCCGGGAAGTGACTAGAAACATGTAAGAAACACTTGAAATGCTGTATAATAGAGCCGTGCTATCTTTATGGCCTAGTTCAATGACTGAGATTAGAGGTAAAAAACTCTCAAGTGAGGAGAGTAAGGATGAAGTTTACAATTGCGGCTACTCTAGATGTTGTTTTTCCAAGGAAAGTGCTTTCAAACATTAAGAATTGCTGTTTATAAAGCTCAGAATATGTATGAAGCTGATAAATAAAGAGAATACTGTTTCTATTTACAGGTGATTGTGATTAGACTGGCGTTTTCTGAATGACTCAATTGAAACCTTGAAGATTGCTGTGTATACTTCTAGAAAAATTGTCTACTTTTGGTAAAAGGCTTAACATACGCAATGATAGTCCCGAGAAATGATTAGAAACTTGTAAGAAACACTTGAAAGGCTGGTACATAGAGCCGTTCTATCTTTATGTTTATGTTCAATCACGGATATTAGAGATAGAATGCTGCATAGTGACGAGAGTACAGATAATGTTTACCATTCTGGCTACTTTAGATGACGTATTTCCGAAGAATGTGCTTTCAAACATTAAGAATTGCTGTTTATAAAGCTCAGAATATGTAGGAAGCTGAGAAATAAAGAGAATACTGTTTCTATTTACAGGTGATTGTGATTAGACTGGCGTTTTCTGAATGACTCATTTGAAACCTTGAAGATTCCTGTTTATTCTTCTAGGAAAACTGTCTACTTTTGGTTAAACGCTTAACATACACCATGATAGTCCCGAGAAATGATTAGAAACATGTAAGAAACACTTGAAATGCTGGTACATAGAGCTGTTCTATCTTTATGTTTATGTTCAATCACGGATATTAGAGATAGAATGCTGCATAGTGACGAGAGTACAGACAATGTTTACCATTCTGGCTACTTTAGATGACATATTTCCGAAGAATGTGCTTTCAAACATTAAGAATTGCTGTTTATAAAGCTCAGAATATGTAGGAAGCTGATAAATAAAGAGAATACTGTTTCTATTTACAGGTGATTGTGATTAGACTGGCGTTTTCTGAATGACTCATTTGAAACCTTGAAGATTCCTGTGTATTCTTCTAGGAAAACTGTCTACTTTTGGTTAAACGCTTAACATACACCATGATAGTCCCGAGAAATGATTAGAAACATGTAAGAAACACTTGAAATGCTGGTACATAGAGCCGTTCTATCTTTATGTTTATGTTCAATCACGGATATTAGAGATAGAATGCTGCATAGTGACGAGAGTACAGATAATATTTACCATTCTGGCTACTTTAGATGACATATTTCCCAAGAATGTGCTTTCAAACATTAAGAATTGCTGTTTATAAAGCTCAGAATATGTAGGAAGCTGAAAAATAAAGAGAATACTGTTTCTATTTACAGGTGATTGTGATTAGACTGGCGTTTTCTGAATGACTCAATTGAAACCTTGAAGATTCCTGTGTATACTTCTAGGAAAACTGTCTACTTTTGGTAAAACGCTTAACGTACACCATGATAGTCGCGAGAAATGACCAGAAACATGTAAGAAACAGTTGAAATGCTGGTACATAGAGCCGTTTTATCTTTATGTTCATGTTCAATCACGGATATTAGAGATAGAATGCTGCATAGTGATGAGAGTACAGATAATGTTTACCATTCTGGCTACTTTAGATGATGTATTTCCGAAGAAAGTGCTTTCAAACATTAAGAATTTCGGTTTAAAAAGCTGAGAATATGGGTATGAAGCTGAGAAATAAAGAGAATACTTTTTATATTCACAACTGAGGCCGAATTGCCTGGCGTTTTCTGAATGGCACAATTTAACTCTTGAAGATTCATGTGTATACTTCTGGGAAAACTGTCTACTTTTGGTAAAACTCTTAAAATACACAATGATAGTCCCAGAAATGATTAGAGACATGTAAGAAACAGTTTAAATACGGGTAAATAGAGCCATTCTATCCTGATGGCCTAGTTCAATCACCGAGATTAGAGGTAGAAAACTCTCAAATGAAGAGAGTAATGATAATGTTTACAATTCCGGCTACTCTAGATGGTGTTTTTCCAAAGAAAGTGCTTCCAACATGAGGAATTTCTGTTTTTAAAGCTCAGAGTATCTGTATGAGGCTGATCAATGAAGAGAATACTGTTTGTATTTCCAATTGAGGCTGAATTGCCTGGCATTTTCTTAATGACAAAGTTTACATCCTGAAGATTCATGTATCTACTTCTGGATAAATGTCTAATTTTGGTAAAACTCTTAAAATACACTAGGATAGTCCGGGAAGTGACTAGAAACATGTAAAAAACACTTGAAATGCTGTATAATAGAGCCGTGCTATCTTTATGGCCTAGTTCAATGACTGAGATTAGAGGTAAAAAACTCTCAAGTGAGGAGAGTAAGGATGAAGTTTACAATTGCGGCTACTCTAGATGTTGTTTTTCCAAGGAAAGTGCTTTCAAACATTAAGAATTGCTGTTTATAAAGCTCAGAATATGTATGAAGCTGATAAATAAAGAGAATACTGTTTCTATTTACAGGTGATTGTGATTAGACTGGCGTTTTCTAAATGACTCAATTGAAACCTTGAAGATTGCTGTGTATACTTCTAGAAAAATTGTCTACTTTTGGTAAAAGGCTTAACATACGCAATGATAGTCCCGAGAAATGATTAGAAACTTGTAAGAAACACTTGAAAGGCTGGTACATAGAGCCGTTCTATCTTTATGTTTATGTTCAATCACGGATATTAGAGATAGAATGCTGCATAGTGACGAGAGTACAGATAATGTTTACCATTCTGGCTACTTTAGATGACATATTTCCGAAGAATGTGCTTTCAAACATTAACAATTGCTGTTTATAAAGCTCAGAATATGTAGGAAGCTGATAAATAAAGAGAATACTGTTTCTATTTACAGGTGATTGTGATTAGACTGGCGTTTTCTGAATGACTCATTTGAAACCTTGAAGATTCCTGTGTATTCTTCTAGGAAAACTGTCTACTTTTGGTTAAACGCTTAACATACACCATGATAGTCCCGAGAAATGATTAGAAACATGTAAGAAACACTTGAAATGCTGGTACATAGAGCCGTTCTATCTTTATGTTTATGTTCAATCACGGATATTAGAGATAGAATGCTGCATAGTGACGAGAGTACAGATAATGTTTACCATTCTGGCTACTTTAGATGACATATTTCCGAAGAATGTGCTTTCAAACATTAAGAATTGCTGTTTATAAAGCTCAGAATATGTAGGAAGCTGATAAATAAAGAGAATACTGTTTCTATTTACAGGTGATTGTGATTAGACTGGCGTTTTCTGAATGACTCATTTGAAACCTTGAAGATTCCTGTGTATTCTTCTAGGAAAACTGTCTACTTTTGGTTAATCGCTTAACATACACCATGATAGTCCCGAGAAATGATTAGAAACATGTAAGAAACACTTGTAATGCTGGTACATAGAGCCGTTCTATCTTTATGTTTATGTTCAATCACGGATATTAGAGATAGAATGCTGCATAGTGACGAGAGTACAGATAATATTTACCATTCTGGCTACTATAGATGACATATTTCCCAAGAATGTGCTTTCAAACATTAAGAATTGCTGTTTATAAAGCTCAGAATATGTAGGAAGCTGAAAAATAAAGAGAATACTGTTTCTATTTACAGGTGATTGTAATTAGACTGGCGTTTTCTGAATGACTCAATTGAAACCTTGAAGATTCCTGTGTATACTTCTAGGAAAACTGTCTACTTTTGGTAAAACGCTTAACGTACACCATGATAGTCGCGAGAAATGACCAGAAACATGTAAGAAACAGTTGAAATGCTGGTACATAGAGCCGTTTTATCTTTATGTTCATGTTCAATCACGGATATTAGAGATAGAATGCTGCATAGTGATGAGAGTACAGATAATGTTTACCATTCTGGCTACTTTAGATGATGTATTTCCGAAGAAAGTGCTTTCAAACATTAAGAATTTCGGTTTAAAAAGCTGAGAATATGGGTATGAAGCTGAGAAATAAAGAGAATACTTTTTATATTCACAACTGAGGCCGAATTGCCTGGCGTTTTCTGAATGGCACAATTTAACTCTTGAAGATTCATGTGTATACTTCTGGGAAAACTGTCTACTTTTGGTAAAACTCTTAAAATACACAATGATAGTCCCAGAAATGATTAGAGACATGTAAGAAACAGTTTAAATACGGGTAAATAGAGCCGTTCTATCCTGATGGCCTAGTTCAATCACCGAGATTAGAGGTAGAAAACCTTCAAATGAAGAGAGTAATGATAATGTTTACAATTCCGGCTACTCTAGATGGTGTTTTTCCAAAGAAAGTGCTTCCAACATGAGGAATTTCTGTTTTTAAAGCTCAGAGTATCTGTATGAGGCTGATCAATGAAGAGAATACTGTTTGTATTTCCAATTGAGGCTGAATTGCCTGGCATTTTCTTAATGACAAAGTTTACATCCTGAAGATTCATGTATCTACTTCTGGATAAATGTCTAATTTTGGTAAAACTCTTAAAATACACTAGGATAGTCCGGGAAGTGACTAGAAACATGTAAGAAACACTTGAAATGCTGTATAATAGAGCCGTGCTATCTTTATGGCCTAGTTCAATGACTGAGATTAGAGGTAAAAAACTCTCAAGTGAGGAGAGTAAGGATGAAGTTTACAATTGCGGCTACTCTAGATGTTGTTTTTCCAAGGAAAGTGCTTTCAAACATTAAGAATTGCTGTTTATAAAGCTCAGAATATGTATGAAGCTGATAAATAAAGAGAATACTGTTTCTATTTACAGGTGATTGTGATTAGACTGGCGTTTTCTGAATGACTCAATTGAAACCTTGAAGATTGCTGTGTATACTTCTAGAAAAATTGTCTACTTTTGGTAAAAGGCTTAACATACGCAATGATAGTCCCGAGAAATGATTAGAAACTTGTAAGAAACACTTGAAAGGCTGGTACATAGAGCCGTTCTATCTTTATGTTTATGTTCAATCACGGATATTAGAGATAGAATGCTGCATAGTGACGAGAGTACAGATAATGTTTACCATTCTGGCTACTTTAGATGACGTATTTCCGAAGAATGTGCTTTCAAACATTAAGAATTGCTGTTTATAAAGCTCAGAATATGTAGGAAGCTGAGAAATAAAGAGAATACTGTTTCTATTTACAGGTGATTGTGATTAGACTGGCGTTTTCTGAATGACTCATTTGAAACCTTGAAGATTCCTGTTTATTCTTCTAGGAAAACTGTCTACTTTTGGTTAAACGCTTAACATACACCATGATAGTCCCGAGAAATGATTAGAAACATGTAAGAAACACTTGAAATGCTGGTACATAGAGCTGTTCTATCTTTATGTTTATGTTCAATCACGGATATTAGAGATAGAATGCTGCATAGTGACGAGAGTACAGACAATGTTTACCATTCTGGCTACTTTAGATGACATATTTCCGAAGAATGTGCTTTCAAACATTAAGAATTGCTGTTTATAAAGCTCAGAATATGTAGGAAGCTGATAAATAAAGAGAATACTGTTTCTATTTACAGGTGATTGTGATTAGACTGGCGTTTTCTGAATGACTCATTTGAAACCTTGAAGATTCCTGTGTATTCTTCTAGGAAAACTGTCTACTTTTGGTTAAACGCTTAACATACACCATGATAGTCCCGAGAAATGATTAGAAACATGTAAGAAACACTTGAAATGCTGGTACATAGAGCCGTTCTATCTTTATGTTTATGTTCAATCTCGGATATTAGAGATAGAATGCTGCATAGTGACGAGAGTACAGATAATATTTACAATTCTGGCTACTTTAGATGACATATTTCCCAAGAATGTGCTTTCAAACATTAAGAATTGCTGTTTATAAAGCTCAGAATATGTAGGAAGCTGAAAAATAAAGAGAATACTGTTTCTATTTACAGGTGATTGTGATTAGACTGGCGTTTTCTGAATGACTCAATTGAAACCTTGAAGATTCCTGTGTATACTTCTAGGAAAACTGTCTACTTTTGGTAAAACGCTTAACGTACACCATGATAGTCGTGAGAAATGACCAGAAACATGTAAGAAACAGTTGAAATGCTGGTACATAGAGCCGTTTTATCTTTATGTTCATGTTCAATCACGGATATTAGAGATAGAATGCTGCATAGTGATGAGAGTACAGATAATGTTTACCATTCTGGCTACTTTAGATGATGTATTTCCGAAGAAAGTGCTTTCAAACATTAAGAATTTCGGTTTAAAAAACTGAGAATATGGGTATGAAGCTGAGAAATAAAGAGAATACTTTTTATATTCACAACTGAGGCCGAATTGCCTGGCGTTTTCTGAATGGCACAATTTAACTCTTGAAGATTCATGTGTATACTTCTGGGAAAACTGTCTACTTTTGGTAAAACTCTTAAAATACACAATGATAGTCCCAGAAATGATTAGAGACATGTAAGAAACAGTTTAAATACGGGTAAATAGAGCCGTTCTATCCTGATGGCCTAGTTCAATCACCGATATTAGAGGTAGAAACCTCTCAAATGAAGAGAGTAATGATAATGTTTACAATTCCGGCTACTCTAGATGGTGTTTTTCCAAAGAAAGTGCTTCCAACATGAGGAATTTCTGTTTTTAAAGCTCAGAGTATGTGTATGAGGCTGATCAATGAAGAGAATACTGTTTGTATTTCCAATTGAGGCTGAATTGCCTGGCATTTTCTTAATGACAAAGTTTACATCCTGAAGATTCATGTATCTACTTCTGGATAAATGTCTAATTTTGGTAAAACTCTTAAAATACACTAGGATAGTCCAGGAAGTGACTAGAAACATGTAAGAAACACTTGAAATGCTGTATAATAGAGCCGTGCTATCTTTATGGCCTAGTTCAATGACTGAGATTAGAGGTAAAAAACTCTCAAGTGAGGAGAGTAAGGATGAAGTTTACAATTGCGGCTACTCTAGATGTTGTTTTTCCAAGGAAAGTGCTTTCAAACATTAAGAATTGCTCTTTATAAAGCTCAGAATATGTATGAAGCTGATAAATAAAGAGAATACTGTTTCTATTTACAGGTGATTCTGATTAGATTGGCGTTTTCTGAATGACTCAATTGAAACCTTGAAGATTGCTGTGTATACTTCTAGAAAAACTGTCTACTTTTGGTAAAAGGCTTAACATACGCAATGATAGTCCCGAGAAATGATTAGAAACTAGTAAGAAACACTTGAAAGGATGGTACATAGAGCCGTTCTATCTTTATGTTTATGTTCAATCAGGGATATTAGAGATAGAATGCTGCATAGTGACGAGAGTACAGATAATGTTTACCATTCTGGCTACTTTAGATGACATATTTCCGAAGAATGTGCTTTCAAACATTAACAATTGCTGTTTATAAAGCTCAGAATATGTAGGAAGCTGATAAATAAAGAGAATACTGTTTCTATTTACAGGTGATTGTGATTAGACTGGCGTTTTCTGAATGACTCAATTGAAACCTTGAAGATTCCTGTGTATACTTCTAGGAAAACTGTCTACTTTTGGTAAAACGCTTAATGTACACCATGATAGTCGCGAGAAATGACTAGAAACATGTAAGAAACAGTTGAAATGCTGGTACATAGAGCCGTTCTATCTTTATGTTCATGTTCAATCACGGATATTAGAGATAGAATGCTGCATAGTGATGAGAGTACAGATAATGTTTACCATTCTGGCTACTTTAGATGATGTATTTCCGAAGAAAGTGCTTTCATACATTAAGAATTTCCGTTTAAAAAGCTGAGAATATGGGTATGAAGCTTAGAAATAAAGAGAATACTTTTTATATTCACAACTGAGGCCGAATTGCCTGGCGTTTTCTGAATGGCACAATTTAACTCTTGAAGATTCATGTGTATACTTCTGGGAAAACTGTCTACTTTTCGTAAAACTCTTAAAATACACAATGATAGTCCCAGAAATGATTAGAGACATGTAAGAAACAGTTTAAATACGGGTAAATAGAGCCGTTCTATCCTGATGGCCTAGTTCAATCACCGAGATTAGAGGTAGAAAACTCTCAAATGAAGAGAGTAATGATAATGTTTACAATTCCGGCTACTCTAGATGGTGTTTTTCCAAAGAAAGTGCTTCCAACATGAGGAATTTCTGTTTTTAAAGCTCAGAGTATGTGTATGAGGCTGATCAATGAAGAGAATACTGTTTGTATTTCCAATTGAGGCTTAATTGCCTGGCATTTTCTTAATGACAAATTTTACATCCTGAAGATTCATGTATCTACTTCTGGATAAATGTCTAATTTTGGTAAAACTCTTAAAATACACTAGGATAGTCCGGGAAGTGACTAGAAACATGTAAGAAACACTTGAAATGCTGTATAATAGAGCCGTGCTATCTTTATGGCCTAGTTCAATGACTGAGATTAGAGGTAAAAAACTCTCAAGTGAGGAGAGTAAGGATGAAGTTTACAATTGCGGCTACTCTAGATGTTGTTTTTCCAAGGAAAGTGCTTTCAAACATTAAGAATTGCTCTTTATAAAGCTCAGAATATGTATAAAGCTGATAAATAAAGAGAATACTGTTTCTATTTACAGGTGATTCTGATTAGACTGGCGTTTTCTGAATGACTCAATTGAAACCTTGAAGATTGCTGTGTATACTTCTAGAAAAACTGTCTACTTTTGGTAAAAGGCTTAACATACGCAATGATAGTCCCGAGAAATGATTAGAAACTTGTAAGAAACACTTGAAAGGCTGGTACATATAGCCGTTCTATCTTTATGTTTATGTTCAATCACGGATATTAGAGATAGAATGCTGCATAGTGACGAGAGTACAGATAATATTTACCATTCTGGCTACTTTAGATGACATATTTCCGAAGAATGTGCTTTCAAACATTAAGAATTGATGTTTATAAAGCTCAGAATATGTAGGAAGCTGATAAATAAAGAGAATACTGTTTCTATTTACACATGATTCTGATTAGACTGGCGTTTTCTGAATGACTCATTTGAAACCTTGAAGATTCCTCTGTATACTTCTAGGAAAACTGTCTACTTTTGGTAAAACGCTTAACATACACCACGATAGTCGCGAGAAATGACTAGAAACATGTAAGAAACAGTTGAAATGCTGGTACATAGAGCCCTTCTATCTTTATGTTCATGTTCAATCACGGAGATTAGAGATAGAATGCTGCATAGTGATGAGAGTACAGATAATGTTTACCATTCTGGCTACTTTAGATGATGTATTTCCGAAGAAAGTGCTTTCAAACATTAAGAATTTCCGTTTAAAAAGCTGAGAATATGGGTATGAAGCTGAGAAATGAAGAGAATACATTTTATATTCACAACTGAGGCCGAATTGCCTGGCGTTTTCTGAATGGCACAATTTAACTCTTGAAGATTCATGTGTGTACTTCTGGGAAAACTGTCTACTTTTGGTAAAACTCTTCAAATACATAATGATAGTCCCAGAAATGATTAGAGACATGTAAGAAACAGTTTAAATACGAGTAAATAGAGCCGTTCTATCCTGATGGCCTAGTTCAATCACCGAGATTAGAGGTAGAAAACTCTCAAATGAAGAGAGTAATGATAATGTTTACAATTCCGGCTACTCTAGATGGTGTTTTTCCAAAGAAAGTGCTTCCAACATGAGGAATTGCTGTTTTTAAAGCTCAGAGTATGTGTATGAGGCTGATCCATGAAGAGAATACTGTTTGTATTTACAATTGAGGCTGAATTGCCTGGCATTTTCTTAATGACAAAGTTTAAATCCTGAAGATTCATGTATCTACTTCTGGAAAAATGTTAATTTTGGTAAAACTCTTAAAATACACTAGGATAGTCCGGGAAGTGACTAGAAACAAGTAAGAAACACTTGAAATGCTGTATAATAGAGCCGAGCTACCTTTATGGCCTAGTTCAATCACTGAGATTAGAGGTAAAAAACTCTCAAGTGAGGAGAGTAAGGATGAAGTTTACAATTGCGGCTACTCTAGATGTTGTTTTTCCAAGGAAAGTGCTTTCAAACATTAAGAATTGCTGTTTATAAAGCTCAGAATATATAGGAAGCTGATAAATAAAGAGAATACTGTTTCTATTTACAGGTGATTCTGATTAGACTGGCGTTTTCTGTATGACTCAATTCAAACCTTGAAGATTGCTGTATATACTTCCAGGAAAAATGTCTACTTTTGGTAAAACGCTTAACATACCCAATGATAGTCCCGAGAAATGATTAGAAACTTGTAAGAAACACTTGAAATGCTGGTACATAGAGCCGTTCTACCTTTATGTTTATGTTCAATCACGGATATTAGAGATAGAATGCTGCATAGTGACGAGAGTACAGATAATGTTTACCATTCTGGCTACTTTAGATGACATATTTCTGAAGAATGTGCTTTCAAACATTAAGAATTGCTGTTTATAAAGCTCAGAATATGTAGGAAGCTGATAAATAAAGAGAATACTGTTTCTATTCACAGGTGATTCTGATTAGACTGGAGTTTTCTGAATGACTCATTTGAAACCTTCAAGATTCCTGTGTATACTTCTTGGAAAACTGTCTACTTTTGGTTAAACGCTTAACATACACCATGATAGTCCCGAGAAATGACTAGAAACATGTAAAAACACTTGAATTGCTGGTTCATAGAGCCGTTCTATCTTTATGTTCATGTTCAATCACGGAGATTAGAGATAGAATGCTGCGTAATGATGAGAGTACAGATAATGTTTACCATTCTGGCTACTTTGGATGATGTATTACCAAAGAAAGTGCTTTCAAACATTAAGAATTTCCGTTTCAAAAGCTGCGAATATGGGTATGAAGCTGAGAAGTGAAGAGAATACTTTTTATATTCACAACTGAGGCCGAATTGCCTGGCGTTTTCTGAATGGCACAATTTAACTCTTGAAGATTCATGTGTGTACTTCTGGGAAAACTGTCTACTTTTGGTAAAACTCTTCAAATACATAATGATAGTCCCAGAAATGATTAGAGAGATGTAAGAAACAGTTTAAATACGAGTAAATAGAGCCGTTCTATCCTGATGGCCTAGTTCAATCACTGAGATTAGAGGTAGAAAACTCTCAAATGAAGAGAGTAATGATAATGTTTACAATTCCGGCTACTCTAGATGGTGTTTTTCCAAAGAAAGTGCTTCCAACATGAGGAATTGCTGTTTTTAAAGCTCAGAGTATGTGTATGAGGCTGATTAATGAGGAGGATACTGTTTGTATTTACAATTGAGGCTGAATTGCCTGGCATTTTCTTAATGACAAAGTTTACATCCTGAAGATTCATGTATCTACTTCTGGAAAAATGTCTAATTTTGGTAAAACTCTTAAAATACACTAGGAAAGTCCGGGAAGTGACTAGAAACATGTAAGAAACACTTGAAATTGCGGTACATAGAACCGTTCTATCTTTATGTTTATGTTCAATCACGGATATTAGAGATAGAATGCTGCATAGTGACGAGAGTACAGATAATGTTTACCATTCTGGCTACTTTGGATGACATATTTCTGAAGAATGTGCTTTCAAACATTAAGAATTGCTGTTTATAAAGCTCAGAATATGTATGAAGCTGATATATAAAGAGAATACTGTTTCTATTTACAGGTGATTCTGATTAGACTGGCATTTTCTGAATGACTCATATGAAACCTTGAAGATTGCTGTGTATACTTCTAGAATAACTGTCTACTTTTGGTAAAAGGCTTAACATACGCAATGATAGTCCCGAGAAATAATTAGAAACTTGTAAGAAACACTTGAAATGCTGGTACATAGAGCCGTTCTATCTTTATGTTTATGTTCAATCACGGATATTAGAGATAGAAATCTGCGTAGTGACGAGAGTACAGATAATGTTTACCATTCTGGCTACTTCAGATGACATATTTCCAAAGAATGTGCTTTCAAACATTAAAAATTTCAGATTAAAAAGCTGAGAATATGGGTATGAAGCTGAGAAATGAAGAGAATACTTTTTATATTCACAACCGAGGCCGAATTGCCTGGCGTTTTCTGAATGGCACAATTTAACTCTTGAAGATTCATGTGTATACTTCTGGGAAAACTGTCTACTTTTGGTAAAACTCTTAAAATACACAATGATAGTCCCAGAAATGATTAGAGACATGTAAGAAACAGGCTGATCAATGAAGAGAATACTGTTTGTATTTACAATTGAGGCTGAATTGCCTGGCATTTTCTTAATGACAAAGTTTACATCCTGAAGATTCATGTATCTACTTCTGGAAAAATGTCTAATTTTGGTAAAACTCTTAAAATACACTAGGATAGTCCGGGAAGTGACTAGAAACATGTAAGAAACACTTGAAATGCTGTATAATAGAGCCGTGCTATCTTTATGGCCTAGTTGTTTTTCCAAGGAAAGTGCTTTCAAACATTAAGAATTGCTGTTTATAAAGCTCAGAATATGTATGAAGCTGATAAATAAAGAGAATACTGTTTCTATTTACAGGTGATTCTGATTAGACTGGCGTTTTCTGAATGACTCAATTGAAACCTTGAAGATTGCTGTGTATACTTCTAGAAAAACTGTCTACTTTTGGTAAAACGCTTAACATACGCAATGATAGTCCCGAGAAATGATTAGAAACTTGTAAGAAACACTTGAAATGCTGGTACATAGAGCCGTTCTACCTTTATGTTCATGTTCAATCACGGAGATTAGAGATAGAATGCTGCGTAATGATGAGAGTACAGATAATGTTTACCATTCTGGCTACTTTAGATGATGTATTACCAAAGAAAGTGCTTTCAAACATTAAGAATTTCCATTTAAAAAGCTGAGAATATGGGTATGAAGCTGAGAAATGAAGAGAATACTTTTTATATTCACAACTGAGGCCGAATTGCCTGGCGTTTTCTGAATGGCACAATTTAACTCTTGAAGATTCATGTGTATACTTCTGGGAAAACTGTCTACTTTTGGTAAAGCTCTTAAAATACACTAGGATAGTCCAGGAATTGACTAGAAACATGTAAGAAACAGTTGAAATGCTGTATAATAGAGCCGTGCTATCTTTATGGCCTAGTTCAATCACTGAGATTAGAGGTAAAAAACTCTCAAGTGAGGAGAGTAAGGATGAAGTTTACAATTGCGGGTACTCTAGATGTTGTTTTTCCAAAGAAAGTGCTTTCAGACATTAAGAATTGCTGTTTATAAAGCTCAGAATATGTATGAAGCTGATAAATAAAGAGAATACTGTTTCTATTTACAGGTGATTCTGATTAGACTGGCGTTTTCTGAATAACTCTATTGAAACCTTGAAGATTGCTGTGTATACTTCTAGAAAAACTGTCTACTTTTGGTAAAACGCTTAACATACGCAATGATAGTCCCGAGTAATGATTAGAAACTTGTAAGAAACACTTGAAATGCTGGTACATAGAGCCGTTCTACCTTTATGTTCATGTTCAATCACGGAGATTAGAGATAGAATGCTGCGTAATGACGAGAGTACAGATAATGTTTACCATTCTGGCTACTTTAGATGACATATTTCCGAAGAATGTGCTTTCAAACTATAAGAATTGTTGTTTATAAAGCTCAGAATATGTAGGAAGCTGATAAATAAAGTGAATACTGTTTATATTTACAGGTGATTCTGATTAGACTGGCATTTTCTGAATGACTCATATGAAACCTTGAAGATTCCTCTGTATTCTTCTAGGAAACCTGTCTACTTTTGGTTAAACGCTTATCATACACCATGATAGTCCCAGGAATGATTAGAAACATGTAAGAAACACTTGAAATGCTGGTACATAGAGCCGTTCTATCTTTATGTTTATGTTCAATCACGGATATTAGAGATAGAAATCTGCGTAGTGACGAGAGTACAGATAATGTTTACCATTCTGGCTACTTCAGATGACATATTTCCAAAGAATGTGCTTTCAAACATTAAGAATTTCAGTTTAAAAAGCTGAGAATATGGGTATGAAGCTGAGAAATGAAGAGAATACTTTTTATATTCACAACCGAGGCCGAATTGCCTGGCGTTTTCTGAATGGCACAATTTAACTCTTGAAAATTCATGTGTATACTTCTGGGAAAACTGTCTACTTTTGGTAAAACTCTTAAAATACACAATGATAGTCCCAGAAATGATTAGAGACATGTAAGAAACAGGCTGATCAATGAAGAGAATACTGTTTGTATTTACAATTGAGGCTGAATTGCCTGGCATTTTCTTAATGACAAAGTTTACATCCTGAAGATTCATGTATCTACTTCTGGAAAAATGTCTAATTTTGGTAAAACTCTTAAAATACACTAGGATAGTCCGGGAAGTGACTAGAAACATGTAAGAAACACTTGAAATGCTGTATAATAGAGCCGTGCTATCTTTATGGCCTAGTTGTTTTTCCAAGGAAAGTGCTATCAAACATTAAGAATTGCTGTTTATAAAGCTCAGAATATGTATGAAGCTGATAAATAAAGAGAATACTGTTTCTATTTACAGGTGATTCTGATTAGACTGGCGTTTTCTGAATGTCTCAATTGAAACCTTGAAGATTGCTGTGTATACTTCTAGAAAAACTGTCTACTTTTCGTAAAACGCTTAACATACGCAATGATAGTCCTGAGAAATGATTAGAAACTTGTAAGAAACACTTGAAATGCTGGTACATAGAGCCGTTCTACCTTTATGTTCATGTTCAATCACGGAGATTAGAGATAGAATGCTGCGTAATGATGAGAGTACAGATAATGTTTACCATTCTGGCTACTTTAGATGATGTATTACCAAAGAAAGTGCTTTCAAACATTAAGAATTTCCATTTAAAAAGCTGAGAATATGGGTATGAAGCTGAGAAATGAAGAGAATACTTTTTATATTCACAACTGAGGCCGAATTGCCTGGCGTTTTCTGAATGGCACAATTTAACTCTTGAATATTCATGTGTATACTTCTGGGAAAACTGTCTACTTTTGGTAAAACTCTTAAAATACACTAGGATAGTCCAGGAAGTGACTAGAAACATGTAAGAAACAGTTGAAATGCTGTATAATATAGCCGTGCTATCTTTATGGCCTAGTTCAATCACTGAGATTGGAGGTAAAAAACTCTCAACTGAGGAGAGTAAGGATGAAGTTTACAATTGCGGGTACTCTAGATGTTGTTTTTCCAAAGAAAGTGCTTTCAGACATTAAGAATTGCTGTTTATAAAGCTCAGAATATGTATGAAGCTGATAAATAAAGAGAATACTGTTTCTATTTACAGGTGATTCTGATTAGACTGGCGTTTTCTGAATAACTCTATTGAAACCTTGAAGATTGCCGTGTATACTTCTAGAAAAACTGTCTACTTTTGGTAAAAGGCTTAACATACGCAATGATAGTCCCGAGAAAGGATTAGAAACTTGTAAGAAACACTTGAAATGCTGGTACATAGAGCCGTTCTACCTTTATGTTCATGTTCAATCACAGAGATTAGAGATAGAATGCTGCGTAATGACGAGAGTACAGATAATGTTTACCATTCTGGCTACTTTAGATGACATATTTCCGAAGAATGTGCTTTCAAACTATAAGAATTGTTGTTTATAAAGCTCAGAATATGTAGGAAGCTGATAAATAAAGTGAATACTGTTTATATTTACAGGTGATTCTGATTAGACTGGCATTTTCTGAATGACTCATATGAAACCTTGAAGATTCCTCTGTATTCTTCTAGGAAACCTGTCTACTTTTGGTTAAACGCTTAACATACACCATGATAGTCCCAGGAATGATTAGAAACATGTAAGAAACACTTGAAATGCTGGTACATAGAGCCGTTCTATCTTTATGTTTATGTTCAATCACGGATATTAGAGATAGAAATCTGCGTAGTGACGAGAGTACAGATAATGTTTACCATTCTGGCTACTTCAGATGACATATTTCCAAAGAATGTGCTTTCAAACATTAAGAATTTCAGTTTAAAAAGCTGAGAATATGGGTATGAAGCTGAGAAATGAAGAGAATACTTTTTATATTCACAACCGAGGCCGAATTGCCTGGCGTTTTCTGAATGGCACAATTTAACTCTTGAAGATTCATGTGTATACTTCTGGGAAAACTGTCTACTTTTGGTAAAACTCTTAAAATACACAATGATAGTCCAAGAAATGATTAGAGACATGTAAGAAACAGGCTGATCAATGAAGAGAATACTGTTTGTATTTACAATTGAGGCTGAATTGCCTGGCATTTTCTTAATGACAAAGTTTACATCCTGAAGATTCATGTATCTACTTCTGGAAAAATGTCTAATTTTGGTAAAACTCTTAAAATACACTAGGATAGTCCGGGAAGTGACTAGAAACATGTAAGAAACACTTGAAATGCTGTATAATAGAGCCGTGCTATCTTTATGGCCTAGTTGTTTTTCCAAGGAAAGTGCTTTCAAACATTAAGAATTGCTGTTTATATAGCTCAGAATATGTAGGAAGCTTATAAATAAAGAGAATACTGTTTCTATTTACAGGTGATTCTGATTAGACTTTCGTTTTCTGAATGACTCATTTGAAACCTTCAAGATTCCTGTGTATACTTCTAGGAAAACTGTCTACTTTTGGTAAAACGCTTAACATACACCATGATAGTCTCGAAAAATGACTACAAACATGTAAGAAACACATGAAATGCTGGTACATAGAGCCGTTCTATCTTTATGTTCATGTTCAATCACGGAGATTAGAGATAGAATGCTGCGTAATGACGAGAGTACTGAAAATGTTTCCCATTCTGGCTACTTTAGATGATGTATTTCCGAAGAAAGTGCTTTCAAACATTAAGAATTTCAGTTTAAAAAGCTGAGTATATGGGTATGAAGCTGAGAAATGAAGAGAATACTTTTTATATTCGCAACCGAGGCCGAATTGCCTGGCGTTTTCTGAATGGCACAATTTAACTCTTGAAGATTCATGTGTATACTTCTGGGAAAACTGTCTACTTTTGGTAAAACTCTTAAAACACACAATGATAGTCCCAGAAATGATTAGAGACATGTAAGAAACAGTTTAAATACGGGTAAATAGAGCCGTTCTATCCTGATGGCCTAGTTCAATCACCGAGATTAGAGGTAGAAAACTCTTAAATGAAGAGAGTAATGATAATGTTTACAATTCCGGCTACTCTAGATGGTGTTTTTCCAAAGAAAGTGCTTCCAACATGAGGAATTTCTGTTTTTAAAGCTCAGAGTATCTGTATGAGGCTGATCAATGAAGAGAATACTGTTTGTATTTACAAGTGAGGCTGAATTGCCTGGCATTTTCTTAATGACAAAGTTTACATCCTGAAGATTCATGTATCTGCTTCTGGAAAAATGTCTAATTTTGGTAAAACTCTTAAAATACACTAGGATAGTCCGGGAAGTGACTAGAAACATGTAAGAAACACTTGAAATGCTGTATAATAGAGCCGTGCTATCTTTATGGCCTAGTTCAATGACTGAGATTAGAGGTAAAAAACTCTCAAGTGAGGAGAGTAAGGATGAAGTTTACAATTGCGGCTACTCTAGATGTTGTTTTTCCAAGGAAAGTGCTTTCAAACATTAAGAATTGCTGTTTATAAAGCTCAGAATATGTATGAAGCTGATAAATAAAGAGAATACTGTTTCTATTTACAGGTGATTCTGATTAGACTGGCGTTTTCTGAATGACTCAATTGAAACCTTGAAGATTGCTGTGTATACTTCTAGAAAAACTGTCTACTTTTGGTAAAACGCTTAACATACGCAATGATAGTCCCGAGAAATGATTAGAAACATGTAAGAAACACTTGAAATGCTGGTACATAGAGCCGTTCTATCTTTATGTTTATGTTCAATCACGGATATTAGAGATAGAATGCTGCATAGTGACGAGAGTAGAGATAATATTTACCATTCTGGCTACTTTAGATGACATATTTCCGAAGAATGTGCTTTCAAACATTAAGAATTGCTGTTTATAAAGCTCAGAATATGTAGGAAGCTGATAAATAAAGAGAATACTGTTTCTATTTACACATGATTCTGATTAGACTGGCGTTTTTTGAATGACTCATTTGAAACCTTTAAGATTCCTCTGTATACTTCTAGGAAAACTGTCTACTTTTGGTAAAACGCTTAACATACACCATGATAGTCGCGAGAAATGAGTAGAAACATGTAAGAAACAGTTTAAATGCTGGTATATAGAGCCGTTCTATCTTTATGTTCATGTTCAATCACGGAGATTAGAGATAGAATGCTGCATAGTGATGAGAGTACAGATAATGTTTACCATTCTGGCTACTTTAGATGATGTATTTCCGAAGAAAGTGCTTTCAGACATTAAGAATTTCCGTTTAAAAAGCTGAGAATATGGGTATGAAGCTGAGAAATAAAGAGATTACTTTTTATATTCACAACTGAGGCCGAATTGCCTGGCGTTTTCTGAATGGCACCGTTTAACTCTTGAAGATTCATGTGTATTCTTCTGGGAAAACTGTCTACCTTTGGTAAAACTCTTAAAATACACAATGATAGTCCCAGAAATGATTAGAGACATGTAAGAAACAGTTTAAATAGGGGTAAATAGAGGCGTTCTATCCTGATGGCCTAGTTCAATCACCGAGATTAGAGGTAGAAAACTCTCAAATGAAGAGAGTAATGATAATGTTTACAATTCCGGCTACTCTAGATGGTGTTTTTCCAAAGAAAGTGCTTCCAACATGAGGAATTTCTGTTTTTAAAGCTCAGAGTATCTGTATGAGGCTGATCAATGAAGAGAATACTGTTTGTATTTACAATTGAGGCTGAATTGCCTGGCATTTTCTTAATGACAAAGTGTACATCCTGAAGATTCATGTATCTACTTCTGGAAAAATGTCTAATTTTGGTAAAACTCTTAAAATACACTAGGATAGTCCTGGAAGTGACTAGAAACATGTAAGAAACAATTGAAATGATGTATAATAGAGCCGTGCTATCTTTATGGCCTAGTTCAATGACTGAGATTAGAGGTAAAAAACTCTCAAGTGAGGAGAGTAAGGATGAAGTTTACAATTGCGGCTACTCTAGATGTTGTTTTTCCAAGGAAAGTGCTTTCAAACATTAAGAATTGCTGTTTATAAAGCTCAGAATATGTATGAAGCTGATAAATAAAGAGAATACTGTTTCTATTTACAGGTGATTCTGATTAGACTGGCGTTTTCTGAATGACTCAATTGAAACCTTGAAGATTGCTGTGAATACTTCTAGAAAAACTGCCTACTTTTGGTAAAATGCTTAACATACGCAATGATAGTCCCGAGAAATGATTAGAAACATGTAAGAAACACTTGAAATGCTGGTACATAGAGTCGTTCTATCTTTATGTTTATGTTCAATCACGGATATTAGAGATAGAATGCTGCATAGTGACGAGAGTACAGATAATGTTTACCATTCTGGCTACTTTAGATGACATATTTCCGAAGAATGTGCTTTCAAACATAAAGAATTGCTGTTTATAAAGCTCAGAATATGTAGGAAGCTGATTAATAAAGAGAATACTGTTTCTATTTACACATGATTCTGATTAGACTGGCTTTTTCTGAATGACTCATTTGAAACCTTGAAGATTCCTGTGTATTCTTCTAGGAAAACTGTCCACTTTTGGTTAAACGCTTAACATACACCATGATAGTCCCGAGAAATGATTAGAAACATGTAAGAAACACTTGAAATGCTGGTACATAGAGCCGTTCTATCTTTATGTTTATGTTCAATCACGGATATTAGAGATAGAATGCTGCTTAGTGACGAGATACAGATAATGTTTACCATTCTGGCTACTTTAGATGACATATTTCTGAAGAATGTGCTTTCAAACATTAAGAATTGCTGTTTATATACCTCAGAATATGTAGGAAGCTTATAAATAAAGAGAATACTGTTTCTATTTACAGGTGATTCTGATTAGACTTTCGTTTTCTGAATGACTCATTTGAAACCTTCAAGATTCCTGTGTATACTTCTAGGAAAACTGTCTACTTTTGGTAAAACGCTTAACATACACCATGATAGTCTCGAAAAATGACTAGCAACATGTAAGAAACACATGAAATGCTTGTACATAGAGCCGTTCTATCTTTATGTTCATGTTCAATCACGGAGATTAGAGATAGAATGCTGCGTAATGACGAGAGTACTGAAAATGTTTCCCATTCTGGCTATTTTAGATGATGTATTTCCGAAGAAAGTGCTTTCAAACATTAAGAATTTCAGTTTAAAAAGCTGAGAATATGGGTATGAAGCTGAGAAATGAAGAGAATACTTTTTATATTCGCAACCGAGGCCGAATTGCCTGGCGTTTTCTGAATGGCACAATTTAACTCTTGAAGATTCATGTGTATACTTCTGGGAAAACTGTCTACTTTTGGTAAAACTCTTAAAACACACAATGATAGTCCCAGAAATGATTAGAGACATGTAAGAAACAGTTTAAATACGGGTAAATAGAGCCGTTCTATCCTGATGGCCTAGTTCAATCACCGAGATTAGAGGTAGAAAACTCTTAAATGAAGAGAGTAATGATAATGTTTACAATTCCGGCTACTCTAGATGGTGTTTTTCCAAAGAAAGTGCTTCCAACATGAGGAATTTCTGTTTTTAAAGCTCAGAGTATCTGTATGAGGCTGATCAATGAAGAGAATACTGTTTGTATTTACAAGTGAGGCTGAATTGCCTGGCATTTTCTTAATGACAAAGTTTACATCCTGAAGATTCATGTATCTGCTTCTGGAAAAATGTCTAATTTTGGTAAAACTCTTAAAATACACTAGGATAGTCCGGGAAGTGACTAGAAACATGTAAGAAACACTTGAAATGCTGTATAATAGAGCCGTGCTATCTTTATGGCCTAGTTCAATGACTGAGATTAGAGGTAAAAAACTCTCAAGTGAGGAGAGTAAGGATGAAGTTTACAATTGCGGCTACTCTAGATGTTGTTTTTCCAAGGAAAGTGCTTTCAAACATGAAGAATTGCTGTTTATAAAGCTCAGAATATGTATGAAGCTGATAAATAAAGAGAATACTGTTTCTATTTACAGGTGATTCTGATTAGACTGGCGTTTTCTGAATGACTCACTTGAAACCTTGAAGATTGCTGTGTATACTTCTAGAAAAACTGTCTACTTTTGGTAAAAGGCTTAACATACGCAATGATAGTCCCGAGAAATGATTAGAAACTTGTAAGAAACACTTGAAAGGCTGGTACATAGAGCCGTTCTATCTTTATGTTTATGTTCAATCACGGATATTAGAGATAGAATGCTGCATAGTGACGAGAGTAGAGATAATATTTACCATTCTGGCTACTTTAGATGACATATTTCCGAAGAATGTGCTTTCAAACATTAAGAATTGCTGTTTATAAAGCTCAGAATATGTAGGAAGCTGATAAATAAAGAGAATACTGTTTCTATTTACACATGATTCTGATTAGACTGGCGTTTTCTGAATGACTCATTTCAAACCTTGAAGATTCCTGTGTATACTTCTAGGAAAACTGTCTACTTTTGGTAAAACGCTTAACGTACACCATGATAGTCGAGAGAAATGACTAGAAACATGTAAGAAACAGTTGAAATGCTGGTACATAGAGCCGTGCTATCTTTATGGCCTAGTTCAATGACTGAGATTAGAGGAAAAAAACTCTCAAGTGAGGAGAGTAAGGATGAAGTTTACAATTGCGGCTACACTAGATGTTGTTTTTCCAAGGAAAGTGCTTTCAAACATTAATAATTGCTGTTTACAAAGCTCAGAATATGTATGAAGCTGATAAATAAGGAGAATACTGTTTCTATTTATAGGTGATTCTAATTAGACTGGCGCTTTCTGAATGACTCAATTGAAACCTTGAAGATTGCTGTGTATACTTCTAGAAAAACTGTCTACTTTTGGTAAAACGCTTAACATACGCAATGATAGTCCCGAGAAATGATTAGAAACTTGTAAGAAACACTTGAAAGGCTGGTACATAGAGCCGTTCTATCTTTATGTTTATGTTCAATCACGGATAGTAGAGATAGAATGCTGCATAGTGAGGAGAGTACTGATAATGTTTACCATTATGGATACTTTAGATGACATATTTCCAAAGAATGTGCTTTCAAACATTAAGAATTGCTGTTTATAAAGCTCAGAATATGTAGGAAGCTGATAAATAAAGAGAATACTGTTTCTATTTACAGGTGATTGTGATTAGACTGGCGTTTTCTGAATGACTCATTGGAAACCTTGAAGATTCCTCTGTATACGTCTAGGAAAACTGTCTACTTTTGGTAAAACGCTTAACATACACCATGATAGTCGCGAGAAATGACTAGAAACATGTAAGAAACAGTTGAAATGCTGGTACATAGAGCCGTTCTATCTTTATGTTCATGTTCAATCACGGAGATTAGAGATAGAATGCTGCATAGTGATGAGAGTACAGATAATGTTTACCATTCTGGCTACTTTAGATGATGTATTTCCGAAGAAAGTGCTTTCAAACATTAAGAATTTCCGTTTAAAAAGCTGAGAATATGGGTATGAAGCTGAGAAATGAAGAGAATACTGTTTATATTCACAACTGAGGCCGAATTGCCTGGCGTTTTCTGAATGGCACAATTTAACTCTTGAAGATTCATGTGTATACTTCTGGGAAAACTGTCTACTTTTGGTAAAACTCTTAAAATACACAATGATAGTCCCAGAAATGATTAGAGACATGTAAGAAACAGTTTAAATACGGGTAAATAGAGCCGTTCTATCCTGATGGCCTAGTTCAATCACCGAGATTAGAGGTAGAAAACTCTCAAATGAAGAGAGTAATGATAATGTTTACAATTCCGGCTACTCTAGATGGTGTTTTTCCAAAGAAAGTGCTTCCAACATGAGGAATTTCTGTTTTTAAAGCTCAGAGTATCTGTATGAGGCTGATCAATGAAGAGAATACTGTTTGTATTTACAATTGAGGCTGAATTGCCTGGCATTTTCTTAATGACAAAGTTTACATCCTGAAGATTCATGTATCTACTTCTGGAAAAATGTCTAATTTTGGTAAAACTCTTAAAATACACTAGGATAGTCCGGGAAGTGACTAGAAACATGTAAGAAACACTTGAAATGCTGTATAATAGAGCCGTGCTATCTTTATGGCCTAGTTCAATGACTGAGATTAGAGCTAAAAAACTCTCAAGTGAGGAGAGTAAGGATGAAGTTTACAATTGGGGCTACTCTAGATGTTGTTTTTCCAAGGAAAGTGCTTTCAAACATTAAGAATTGCTGTTTATAAAGCTCAGAATATATATGAAGCTGATAAATAAAGAGAATACTGTTTCTATTTACAGGTGATTCTGATTAGACTGGCGTTTTCTGAATGACTCAATTGAAACCTTGAAGATTGCTGTGTATACTTCTAGAAAAACTGTCTACTTTTGGTAAAACGCTTAACATACGCAATGATAGTCCCGAGAAATGATTAGAAACATGTAAGAAACACTTGAAATGCTGGTACATAGAGCCGTTCTATCTTTATGTTTATGTTCAATCACGGATATTAGAGATAGAATGCTGCATAGTGATGAGAGTACAGATAATATTTACCATTCTGGCTACTTTAGATGACATATTTCCCAAGAATGTGCTTTCAAACATTAAGAATTGCTGTTTATAAAGCGCAGAATATGTAGGAAGCTGATAAATAAAGAGAATACTGTTTCTATTTATAGGTGATTGTGATTAGACTGGCGTTTTCTGAATGACTCATTTGAAACCTTGAAGATTCCTGTGTATACTTCTAGGAAAACTGTCTACTTTTGGTAAAACGCTTAACATACACCATGATAGTCGCGAGAAATGACTAGAAACATGTAAGAAACAGTTGAAATGCTGGTACATAGAGCCGTTCTATCTTTATGTTCATGTTCAATCACGGAGATTAGAGATAGAATGCTGCATAGTGATGAGAGTACAGATAATGTTTACCATTCTGGCTACTTTAGATGATGTATTTCCGAAGAAAGTGCTTTCAAACATTAAGAATTTCCGTTTAAAAAGCTGAGAATATGGGTATGAAGCTGAGAAATAAAGAGATTACTTTTTATATTCACAACTGAGGCCGAATTGCCTGGCGTTTTCTGAATGGCACAATTTAACTCTTGAAGATTCATGTGTATACTTCTGGGAAAACTGTCTACTTTTGGTAAAACTCTTAAAATACACAATGATAGTCCCAGAAATGATTAGAGACATGTAAGAAACAGTTTAAATACGGGTAAATAGAGCCGTTCTATCCTGATGGCCTAGTTCAATCACCGAGATTAGAGGTAGAAAACTCTCAAATGAAGAGAGTAATGATAATGTTTACAATTCCGGCTACTCTAGATGGTGTTTTTCCAAAGAAAGTGCTTCCAACATGAGGAATTTCTGTTTTTAAAGCTCAGAGTATGTGTATGAGGCTGATCAATGAAGAGAATACTGTTTGAATTTACAATTGAGGCTGAATTGCCTGGCATTTTCTTAATGACAAAGTTTAAATCCTGAAGATTCATGTATCTACTTCTGGAAAAATGTCTAATTTTGGTAAAACTCTTAAAATACACTAGGATAGTCCGGGAAGTGACTAGAAACATGTAAGAAACACTTGAAATGCTGTATAATAGAGCCGTGCTATCTTTATGGCCTAGTTCAATGACTGAGATTAGAGGTAAAAAACTCTCAAGTGAGGAGAGTAAGGATGAAGTTTACAATTGCGGCTACTCTAGATGTTCTTTTTCCAAGGAAAGTGCTTTCAAACATTAAGAATTGCTGTTTATAAAGCTCAGAATATGTATGAAGCTGATAAATAAAGAGAATACTGTTTCTATTTATAGGTGATTATAATTAGACTGGCATTTTCTGAATGACTCAATTGAAACCTTGAAGATTGCTGTGTATACTTCTAGAAAAACTGTCTACTTTTGGTAAAACGCTTAACATACGCAATGATAGTCCCGAGAAATGATTAGAAACTTGTAAGAAACACTTGAAAGGCTGGTACATAGAGCCGTTCTATCTTTATGTTTATGTTCAATCACGGATATTAGAGATAGAATGCTGCATAGTGACGAGAGTACAGATAATGTTTACCATTCTGGCTACTTTAGATGACATATTTCCGAAGAATGGGCTTTCAAACATTAAGAATTGCTGTTTATAAAGCTCAGAATATGTAGGAAGCTGATAAATAAAGAGAATACTTTTTCTATTTACACATGATTCTGATTAGACTGGCGTTTTCTGAATGACTCATTTGAAACCTTGAAGATTCCTGTGTATTCTTCTAGGAAAACTGTCTACTTTTGGTTAAACGCTTAACATACACCATGATAGTCCCGAGAAATGATTAGAAACATGTAAGAGACACTTGAAATGCTGGTACATAGAGCCGTTCTATCTTTATGTTTATGTTCAATCACGGATATTAGAGATAGAATGCTGCATGGTGACGAGAGTACAGATAATGTTTACCATTCTGGCTACTTTAGATGATGTATTTCCGAAGAAAGTGCTTTCAAACATTAAGAATTTCCGTTTAAAAAGCTGAGAATATTGGTATGAAGCTGAGAAATGAAGAGAATACTTTTTATATTCACAACTGAGGCCGAATTGCCTGGCGTTTTCTGAATGGCACAATTTAACTCTTGAAGATTCATGTGTATACTTCTGGGAAAACTGTCTACTTTTGGTAAAACTCTTAAAATACACAATGATAGTCCCAGAAATGATTAGAGACATGTAAGAAACAGTTTAAATACGGGTAAATAGAGCCGTTCTATCCTGATGGCCTAGTTCAATCACCGAGATTAGAGGTAGAAAACTCTCAAATGAAGAGAGTAATGATAATGTTTACAATTCCGGCTACTCTAGATGGTGTTTTTCCAAAGAAAGTGCTTCCAACATGAGGAATTTCTGTTTTTAAAGCTCAGAGTATGTGTATGAGGCTGATCAATGAAGAGAATACTGTTTGTATTTACAATTGAGGCTGAATTGCCTGGCATTTTCTTAATGACAAAGTTTACATCCTGAAGATTCATGTATCTACTTCTGGAAAAATGTCTAATTTTGGTAAAACTCTTAAAATACACTAGGATAGTCCGGGAAGTGACTAGAAACATGTAAGAAACACTTGAAATGCTGTATAATAGAGCCGTGCTATCTTTATGGCCTAGTTCAATGACTGAGATTAGAGGTAAAAAACTCTCAAGTGAGGAGAGTAAGGATGAAGTTTACAATTGGGGCTACTCTAGATGTTGTTTTTCCAAGGAAAGTGCTTTCAAACATTAAGAATTGCTGTTTATAAAGCTCAGAATATGTATGAAGCTGATAAATAAAGAGAATACTGTTTCTATTTATAGGTGATTCTGATTAGACTGGCGTTTTCTGACTGACTCAATTGAAACCGTGAAGATTGCTGTGTATACTTCTAGAAAAACTGTCTACTTTTGGTAAAAGGCTTAACATACGCAATGATAGTCCCGAGAAATGATTAGAAACTTGTAAAAAACACTTGAAAGGCTGGTACATAGAGCCGTTCTATCTTTATGTTTATGTTCAATCACGGATATTAGAGATAGAATGCTGCATAGTGACGAGAGTACAGATAATGTTTACCATTCTGGCTACTTTAGATGACATATTTCCGAAGAATGTGCTTTCAAACATTAAGAATTGCTGTTTATAAAGCTCAGAATATGTAGGAAGCTGATAAATAAAGAAAATACTGTTTCTATTTACAGGTGATTGTGATTAGACTGGCGTTTTCTGAATGACTCATTTGAAACCTTGAAGATTCCTGTGTATACTTCTAGGAAAACTGTCTACTTTTGGTAAAACGCTTAACATACACCATGATAGTCGCGAGAAATGACTAGAAACATGTAAGAAACAGTTGAAATGCTGGTACATAGAGCCGTTCTATCTTTATGTTCATGTTCAATCACGGAGATTAGCGATAGAATGCTGCATAGTGACGAGAGTACAGATAATGTTTACCATTCTGGCTACTTTAGATGACATATTTCCGAAGAAAGTGCTTTCAAACATTAAGAATTTCCGTTTAAAAAGCTGAGAATATGGGTATGAAGCTGAGAAATGAAGAGAATACTTTTTATATTCACAACTGAGGCCGAATTGCCTGGCGTTTTCTGAATGGCACAATTTAACTCTTGAAGATTCATGTGTATACTTCTGGGAAAACTGTCTACTTTTGGTAAAACTCTTAAAATACACAATGATAGTCCCAGAAATGATTAGAGACATGTAAGAAACAGTTTAAATACCGGTAAATAGAGCCGTTCTATCCTGATGGCCTAGTTCAATCACCAAGATTAGAGGTAGAAAACTCTCAAATGAAGAGAGTAATGATAATGTTTACAATTCCGGCTACTCTAGATGGTGTTTTTCCAAAGAAAGTGCTTCCAACATGAGGAATTTCTGTTTTTAAAGCTCAAAGTATGTGTATGAGGCTGATCAATGAAGAGAATACTGTTTGTATTTCCAATTGAGGCTGAATTGCCTGGCATTTTCTTAATGACAAAGTTTACATCCTGAAGATTCATGTATCTACTTCTGGATAAATGTCTAATTTTGGTAAAACTCTTAAAATACACTAGGATAGTCCGGGAAGTGACTTGAAACATGTAAGAAACACTTGAAATGCTGTATAATAGAGCTGTGCTATCTTTATGGCCTACTTCAATGACTGAGATTAGAGGTAAAAAACTCTCAAGTGAGGAGAGTAAGGATGAAGTTTACAATTGCGGCTACTCTAGATGTTGTTTTTCCAAGGAAAGTGCTTTCAAACATTAAGAATTGCTGTTTATAAAGCTCAGAATATGTATGAAGCTGATAAATAAAGAGAATACTGTTTCTATTTACAGGTGATTCTGATTAGACTGGCGTTTTCTGAATGACTCAATTGAAACCTTGAAGATTGCTGTGTATACTTCTAGAAAAACTGTCTACTTTTGGTAAAAGGCTTAACATACGCAATGATAGTCCCTAGAAATGATTAGAAACTTGTAAGAAACACTTGAAAGGCTGGTACATAGAGCCGTTCTATCTTTATGTTTATGTTCAATCATGGATATTAGAGATAGAATGCTGCATAGTGACGAGAGTACAGATAATGTTTTCCATTCTGGCTAGTTTAGATGACATATTTCCGAAGAATGTGCTTTCAAACATTAACAATTGCTGTTTATAAAGCTCAGAATATGTAGGAAGCTGATAAATAAAGAGAATACTGTTTCTATTTACACATGATTCTGATTAGACTGGCGTTTTCTGAATGACTCATTTCAAACCTTGAAGATTCCTGTGTATTCTTCTAGGAAAACTGTCTACTTTTGGTTAAACGCTTAACATACACCATGATAGTCCCGAGAAATGATTAGAAACATGTAAGAAACACTTGAAATGCTGGTACATAGAGCCGTTCTATCTTTATGTTTATGTTCAATCACGGATATTAGAGATAGAATGCTGCATAGTGACGAGAGTACAGATAATATTTACCATTCTGGCTACTTTAGATGACATATTTCCCAAGAATGTGCTTTCAGACATTAAGAATTGCTGTTTATAAAGCTCAGAATATGTAGGAAGCTGAAAAATAAAGAGAATACTGTTTCTATTTACAGGTGATTGTGATTAGACTGGCGTTTTCTGAATGACTCAATTGAAACCTTGAAGATTCCTGTGTATACTTCTAGGAAAACTGTCTACTTTTGGTAAAACGCTTAACGTACACCATGATAGTCGCGAGAAATGACCAGAAACATGTAAGAAGCAGTTGAAATGCTGGTACATAGAGCCGTTTTATCTTTATGTTCATGTTCAATCACGGATATTAGAGATAGAATGCTGCATAGTGATGAGAGTACAGATAATGTTTACCATTCTGGCTACTTTAGATGATGTATTTCCGAAGAAAGTGCTTTCAAACATTAAGAAATTCGGTTTAAAAAGCTGAGAATATGGGTATGAAGCTGAGAAATAAAGAGAATACTTTTTATATTCACAACTGAGGCCGAATTGCCTGGCGTTTTCTGAATGGCACAATTTAACTCTTGAAGATTCATGTGTATACTTCTGGGAAAACTGTCTACTTTTGGTAAAACTCTTAAAATACACAGTGATAGTCCCAGAAATGATTAGAGACATGTAAGAAACAGGCTGATCAATGAAGAGAATACTGTTTGTATTTACAATTGAGGCTGAATTGCCTGGCATTTTCTTAATGACAAAGTTTACATCCTGAAGATTCATGTATCTACTTCTGGAAAAATGTCTAATTTTGGTAAAACTCTTAAAATACACTAGGATAGTCCGGGAAGTGACTAGAAACATGTAAGAAACACTTGAAATGCTGTATAATAGAGCCGTGCTATCTTTATGGCCTAGTTCAATGACTGAGATTAGAGGTAAAAAACTCTCAAGTGAGGAGAGTAAGGATGAAGTTTACAATTGCGGCTACTCTAGATGTTGTTTTTCCAAGGAAAGTGCTTTCAAACATTAAGAATTGCTGTTTATAAAGCTCAGAATATGTATGAAGCTGATAAATAAAGAGAATACTGTTTCTATTTACAGGTGATTCTGATTAGACTGGCGTTTTCTGAATGACTCAATTGAAACCTTGAAGATTGCTGTGTATACTTCTAGAAAAACTGTCTACTTTTGGTAAAAGGCTTAACATACGCAATGATAGTCCCGAGAAATGATTAGAAACTTGTAAGAAACACTTGAAAGGCTGGTACATAGAGCTGTTCTATCTTTATGTTTATGTTCAATCACGGATATTAGAGATAGAATGCTGCATAGTGACGAGAGTACAGATAATGTTTACCATTCTGGCTACTTTAGATGACATATTTCCGAAGAATGTGCTTTCAAACATTAAGAATTGCTGTTTATAAAGCTCAGAATATGTAGGAAGCTGATAAATAAAGAGAATACTGTTTCTATTTACAGGTGATTGTGATTAGACTGGCGTTTTCTGAATGACTCATTTGAAACCTTGAAGATTCCTGTGTATTCTTCTAGGAAAACTGTCTACTTTTGGTAAAACGCTTAACGTACACCATGATAGTCGCGAGAAATGACTAGAAACATGTAAGAAACAGTTGAAATGCTGGTACATAGAGCCGTTCTATCTTTATGTTCATGTTCAATCACGGAGATTAGAGATAGAATGCTGCGTAGTGATGAGAGTACAGATAATGTTTACCATTCTGGCTACTTTAGATGATGTATTTCCGAAGAAAGTGCTTTCATACATTAAGAATTTCCGTTTAAAAAGCTGAGAATATGGGTATGAAGCTGAGAAATAAAGAGAATACTTTTTATATTCACAACTGAGGCCGAATTGCCTGGCGTTTTCTGAATGGCACAATTTAACTCTTGAAGATTCATGTGTATACTTCTGGGAAAACTGTCTACTTTTCGTAAAACTCTTAAAATACACAATGATAGTCCCAGAAATGATTAGAGACATGTAAGAAACAGTTTAAATACGGGTAAATAGAGCCGTTCTATCCTGATGGCCTAGTTCAATCACCGAGATTAGAGGTACAAAACTCTCAAATGAAGAGAGTAATGATAATGTTTACAATTCCGGCTACTCTAGATGGTGTTTTTCCAAAGAAAGTGCTTCCAACATGAGGAATTTCTGTTTTTAAAGCTCAGAGTATGTGTATGAGGCTGATCAATGAAGAGAATACTGTTTGTATTTCCAATTGAGGCTGAATTGCCTGGCATTTTCTTAATGACAAAGTTTACATCCTGAAGATTCATGTATCTACTTCTGGATAAATGTCTAATTTTGGTAAAACTCTTAAAATACACTAGGATAGTCCAGGAAGTGACTAGAAACATGTAAGAAACACTTGAAATGCTGTATAATAGAGCCGTGCTATCTTTATGGCCTAGTTCAATGACTGAGATTAGAGGTAAAAAACTCTCAAGTGAGGAGAGTAAGGATGAAGTTTACAATTGCGGCTACTCTAGATGTTGTTTTTCCAAGGAAAGTGCTTTCAAACATTAAGAATTGCTCTTTATAAAGCTCAGAATATGTATGAAGCTGATAAATAAAGAGAATACTGTTTCTATTTACAGGTGATTCTGATTAGATTGGCGTTTTCTGAATGACTCAATTGAAACTTTGAAGATTGCTGTGTATACTTCTAGAAAAACTGTCTACTTTTGGTAAAAGGCTTAACATACGCAATGATAGTCCCGAGAAATGATTAGAAACTTGTAAGAAACACTTGAATGGCTGGTACATATAGCCGTTCTATCTTTATGTTTATGTTCAATCACGGATATTAGAGATAGAATGCTGCATAGTGACGAGAGTACAGATAATATTTACCATTCTGGCTACTTTAGATGACATATTTCCGAAGAATGTGCTTTCAAACATTAAGAATTGATGTTTATAAAGCTCAGAATATGTAGGAAGCTGATAAATAAAGAGAATACTGTTTCTATTTACACATGATTCTGATTAGACTGGCGTTTTCTGAATGACTCATTTGAAACCTTGAAGATTCCTCTGTATACTTCTAGGAAAACTGTCTACTTTTGGTAAAACGCTTAACATACACCATGATAGTCGCGAGAAATGACTAGAAACATGTAAGAAACAGTTGAAATGCTGGTACATAGAGCCCTTCTATCTTTATGTTCATGTTCAATCACGGAGATTAGAGATAGAATGCTGCATAGTGACGAGAGTACAGATAATGTTTACCATTCTGGCTACTTTAGATGAGGTATTTCCGAAGAAAGTGCTTTCAAACATTAAGAATTTCCGTTTAAAAAGCTGAGAATATGGGTATGAAGCTGAGAAATGAAGAGAATACTTTTTATATTCACAACTGAGGCCGAATTGCCTGGCGTTTTCTGAATGGCACAATTTAACTCTTGAAGATTCATGTGTATACTTCTGGAAAAACTGTCTACTTTTGGTAAAACTCTTAAAATACACAATGATAGTCTCAGAAATGATTAGAGACATGTAAGAAACAGTTTAAATACGGGTAAATAGAGCCGTTCTATCCTGATGGCCTAGTTCAATCACCGAGATTACAGGTAGAAAACTCTCAAATGAAGAGAGTAATGATAATGTTTACAATTCCGGCTACTCTAGATGGTGTTTTTCCAAAGAAAGTGCTTCCAACATGAGGAATTTCTGTTTTTAAAGCTCAGAGTATGTATATGAGGCTGATCAATGAAGAGAAAACTGTTTGTATTTCCAATTGAGGCTGAATTGCCTGGCATTTTTTAATGACAAAGTTTACATCCTGAAGATTCATGTATCTACTTCTGGAAAAATGTCTAATTTTGGTAAAACTCTTAAAATACACTAGGATAGTCCGGGAAGTGACTAGAAACATGTAAGAAACACTTGAAATGCTGTATAATAGAGCCGTGCTATCTTTATGGCCTAGTTCAATGACTGAGATTAGAGGTAAAAAACTCTCAAGTGAGGAGAGTAAGGATGAAGTTTACAATTGCGGCTACTCTAGATGTTGTTTTTCCAAGGAAAGTGCTTTCAAACATTAAGAATTGCTCTTTATAAAGCTCAGAATATGTATGAAGCTGATAAATAAAGAGAATACTGTTTCTATTTACAGGTGATTCTGATTAGATTGGCGTTTTCTGAATGACTCAATTGAAACCTTGAAGATTGCTGTGTATACTTCTAGAAAAACTGTCTACTTTTGGTAAAAGGCTTAACATACGCAATGATAGTCCCGAGAAATGATTAGAAACTTGTAAGAAACACTTGAATGGCTGGTACATATAGCCGTTCTATCTTTATGTTTATGTTCAATCACGGATATTAGAGATAGAATGCTGCATAGTGACGAGAGTACAGATAATATTTACCATTCTGGCTACTTTAGATGACATATTTCCGAAGAATGTGCTTTCAAACATTAAGAATTGATGTTTATAAAGCTCAGAATATGTAGGAAGCTGATAAATAAAGAGAATACTGTTTCTATTTACACATGATTCTGATTAGACTGGCGTTTTCTGAATGACTCATTTGAAACCTTGAAGATTCCTCTGTATACTTCTAGGAAAACTGTCTACTTTTGGTAAAACGCTTAACATACACCATGATAGTCGCGAGAAATGACTAGAAACATGTAAGAAACAGTTGAAATGCTGGTACATAGAGCCCTTCTATCTTTATGTTCATGTTCAATCACGGAGATTAGAGATAGAATGCTGCATAGTGACGAGAGTACAGATAATGTTTACCATTCTGGCTACTTTAGATGAGGTATTTCCGAAGAAAGTGCTTTCAAACATTAAGAATTTCCGTTTAAAAAGCTGAGAATATGGGTATGAAGCTGAGAAATGAAGAGAATACTTTTTATATTCACAACTGAGGCCGAATTGCCTGGCGTTTTCTGAATGGCACAATTTAACTCTTGAAGATTCATGTGTATACTTCTGGAAAAACTGTCTACTTTTGGTAAAACTCTTAAAATACACAATGATAGTCTCAGAAATGATTAGAGACATGTAAGAAACAGTTTAAATACGGGTAAATAGAGCCGTTCTATCCTGATGGCCTAGTTCAATCACCGAGATTACAGGTAGAAAACTCTCAAATGAAGAGAGTAATGATAATGTTTACAATTCCGGCTACTCTAGATGGTGTTTTTCCAAAGAAAGTGCTTCCAACATGAGGAATTTCTGTTTTTAAAGCTCAGAGTATGTATATGAGGCTGATCAATGAAGAGAAAACTGTTTGTATTTCCAATTGAGGCTGAATTGCCTGGCATTTTCTTAATGACAAAGTTTACATCCTGAAGATTCATGTATCTACTTCTGGAAAAATGTCTAATTTTGGTAAAACTCTTAAAATACACTAGGATAGTCCGGGAAGTGACTAGAAACATGTAAGAAACACTTGAAATGCTGTATAATAGAGCCGTGCTATCTTTATGGCCTAGTTCAATGACTGAGATTAGAGGTAAAAAACTCTCAAGTGAGGAGAGTAAGGATGAAGTTTACAATTGCGGCTACTCTAGATGTTGTTTTTCCAAGGAAAGTGCTTTCAAACATTAAGAATTGCTGTTTATAAAGCTCAGAATATGTATGAAGCTGATAAATAAAGAGAATACTGTTTCTATTTACAGGTGATTCTGATTAGACTGGCGTTTTCTGAATGACTCAATTGAAACCTTGAAGATTGCTGTGTATACTTCTAGAAAAACTGTCTACTTTTGGTAAAAGGCTTAACATACGCAATGATAGTCCCGAGAAATGATTAGAAACTTGTAAGAAACACTTGAAAGGCTGGTACATAGAGCCGTTCTATCTTTATGTTTATGTTCAATCATGGATATTAGAGATAGAATGCTGCATAGTGACGAGAGTACAGATAATGTTTTCCATTCTGGCTAGTTTAGATGACATATTTCCGAAGAATGTGCTTTCAAACATTAACAATTGCTGTTTATAAAGCTCAGAATATGTAGGAAGCTGATAAATAAAGAGAATACTGTTTCTATTTACACATGATTCTGATTAGACTGGCGTTTTCTGAATGACTCATTTCAAACCTTGAAGATTCCTGTGTATTCTTCTAGGAAAACTGTCTACTTTTGGTTAAACGCTTAACATACACCATGATAGTCCCGAGAAATGATTAGAAACATGTAAGAAACACTTGAAATGCTGGTACATAGAGCCGTTCTATCTTTATGTTTATGTTCAATCACGGATATTAGAGATAGAATGCTGCATAGTGACGAGAGTACAGATAATATTTACCATTCTGGCTACTTTAGATGATATATTTCCCAAGAATGTGCTTTCAGACATTAAGAATTGCTGTTTATAAAGCTCAGAATATGTAGGAAGCTGAAAAATAAAGAGAATACTGTTTCTATTTACAGGTGATTGTGATTAGACTGGCGTTTTCTGAATGACTCAATTGAAACCTTGAAGATTCCTGTGTATACTTCTAGGAAAACTGTCTACTTTTGGTAAAACGCTTAACGTACACCATGATAGTCGCGAGAAATGACTAGAAACATGTAAGAAACAGTTGAAATGCTGGTACATAGAGCCCTTCTATCTTTATGTTCATGTTCAATCACGGAGATTAGAGATAGAATGCTGCATAGTGACGAGAGTACAGATAATGTTTACCATTCTGGCTACTTTAGATGAGGTATTTCCGAAGAAAGTGCTTTCAAACATTAAGAATTTCCGTTTAAAAAGCTGAGAATATGGGTATGAAGCTGAGAAATGAAGAGAATACTTTTTATATTCACAACTGAGGCCGAATTGCCTGGCGTTTTCTGAATGGCACAATTTAACTCTTGAAGATTCATGTGTATACTTCTGGAAAAACTGTCTACTTTTGGTAAAACTCTTAAAATACACAATGATAGTCTCAGAAATGATTAGAGACATGTAAGAAACAGTTTAAATACGGGTAAATAGAGCCGTTCTATCCTGATGTCCTAGTTCAATCACCGAGATTACAGGTAGAAAACTCTCAAATGAAGAGAGTAATGATAATGTTTACAATTCCGGCTACTCTAGATGGTGTTTTTCCAAAGAAAGTGCTTCCAACATGAGGAATTTCTGTTTTTAAAGCTCAGAGTATGTATATGAGGCTGATCAATGAAGAGAAAACTGTTTGTATTTCCAATTGAGGCTGAATTGCCTGGCATTTTTTAATGACAAAGTTTACATCCTGAAGATTCATGTATCTACTTCTGGAAAAATGTCTAATTTTGGTAAAACTCTTAAAATACACTAGGATAGTCCGGGAAGTGACTAGAAACATGTAAGAAACACTTGAAATGCTGTATAATAGAGCCGTGCTATCTTTATGGCCTAGTTCAATGACTGAGATTAGAGGTAAAAAACTCTCAAGTGAGGAGAGTAAGGATGAAGTTTACAATTGCGGCTACTCTAGATGTTGTTTTTCCAAGGAAAGTGCTTTCAAACATTAAGAATTGCTCTTTATAAAGCTCAGAATATGTATGAAGCTGATAAATAAAGAGAATACTGTTTCTATTTACAGGTGATTCTGATTAGATTGGCGTTTTCTGAATGACTCAATTGAAACCTTGAAGATTGCTGTGTATACTTCTAGAAAAACTGTCTACTTTTGGTAAAAGGCTTAACATACGCAATGATAGTCCCGAGAAATGATTAGAAACTTGTAAGAAACACTTGAATGGCTGGTACATATAGCCGTTCTATCTTTATGTTTATGTTCAATCACGGATATTAGAGATAGAATGCTGCATAGTGACGAGAGTACAGATAATATTTACCATTCTGGCTACTTTAGATGACATATTTCCGAAGAATGTGCTTTCAAACATTAAGAATTGATGTTTATAAAGCTCAGAATATGTAGGAAGCTGATAAATAAAGAGAATACTGTTTCTATTTACACATGATTCTGATTAGACTGGCGTTTTCTGAATGACTCATTTGAAACCTTGAAGATTCCTCTGTATACTTCTAGGAAAACTGTCTACTTTTGGTAAAACGCTTAACATACACCATGATAGTCGCGAGAAATGACTAGAAACATGTAAGAAACAGTTGAAATGCTGGTACATAGAGCCCTTCTATCTTTATGTTCATGTTCAATCACGGAGATTAGAGATAGAATGCTGCATAGTGACGAGAGTACAGATAATGTTTACCATTCTGGCTACTTTAGATGAGGTATTTCCGAAGAAAGTGCTTTCAAACATTAAGAATTTCCGTTTAAAAAGCTGAGAATATGGGTATGAAGCTGAGAAATGAAGAGAATACTTTTTATATTCACAACTGAGGCCGAATTGCCTGGCGTTTTCTGAATGGCACAATTTAACTCTTGAAGATTCATGTGTATACTTCTGGAAAAACTGTCTACTTTTGGTAAAACTCTTAAAATACACAATGATAGTCTCAGAAATGATTAGAGACATGTAAGAAACAGTTTAAATACGGGTAAATAGAGCCGTTCTATCCTGATGGCCTAGTTCAATCACCGAGATTACAGGTAGAAAACTCTCAAATGAAGAGAGTAATGATAATGTTTACAATTCCGGCTACTCTAGATGGTGTTTTTCCAAAGAAAGTGCTTCCAACATGAGGAATTTCTGTTTTTAAAGCTCAGAGTATGTATATGAGGCTGATCAATGAAGAGAAAACTGTTTGTATTTCCAATTGAGGCTGAATTGCCTGGCATTTTCTTAATGACAAAGTTTACATCCTGAAGATTCATGTATCTACTTCTGGAAAAATGTCTAATTTTGGTAAAACTCTTAAAATACACTAGGATAGTCCGGGAAGTGACTAGAAACATGTAAGAAACACTTGAAATGCTGTATAATAGAGCCGTGCTATCTTTATGGCCTAGTTCAATGACTGAGATTAGAGGTAAAAAACTCTCAAGTGAGGAGAGTAAGGATGAAGTTTACAATTGCGGCTACTCTAGATGTTGTTTTTCCAAGGAAAGTGCTTTCAAACATTAAGAATTGCTGTTTATAAAGCTCAGAATATGTATGAAGCTGATAAATAAAGAGAATACTGTTTCTATTTACAGGTGATTCTGATTAGACTGGCGTTTTCTGAATGACTCAATTGAAACCTTGAAGATTGCTGTGTATACTTCTAGAAAAACTGTCTACTTTTGGTAAAAGGCTTAACATACGCAATGATAGTCCCGAGAAATGATTAGAAACTTGTAAGAAACACTTGAAAGGCTGGTACATAGAGCCATTCTATCTTTATGTTTATGTTCAATCACGGATATTAGAGATAGAATGCTGCATAGTGACGAGAGTACAGATAATGTTTACCATTCTGGCTACTTTAGATGACATATTTCGGAAGAATGTGCTTTCAAACATTAAGAATTGCTGTTTATAAAGCTCAGAATATGTAGGAAGCTGATAAATAAAGAGAATACTGTTTCTATTTACACATGATTCTGATTAGACTGGCGTTTTCTGAATGACTCAATTGAAACCTTGAAGATTGCTGTGTATACTTCTAGAAAAACTGTCTACTTTTGGTAAAACGCTTAACATACGCAATGATAGTCCTGAGAAATGATTAGAAACATGTAAGAAACACTTGAAATGCTGGTACATAGAGCCGTTCTATCTTTATGTTTATGTTCAATCACGGATATTAGAGATAGAATGCTGCATAGTGCCGAGAGTACAGATAATGTTTACCATTCTGGCTACTTTAGATGACATATTTCCGAAGAATGTGCTTTCAAACATTAAGAATTGCTGTTTATAAAGCTCAGAATATGTAGGAAGCTGATAAATAAAGAGAATACTGTTTCTATTTACAGGTGATTGTGATTAGACTGGCGTTTTCTGAATGACTCAATTGAAACCTTGAAGATTGCTGTGTATACTTCTAGGAAAACTGTCTACTTTTGGTAAAACGCTTAACATACGCCATGATAGTCGCGAGAAATGACTAGAAACATGTAAGAAACAGTTGAAATGCTGGTATATAGAGCCGTTCTATCTTTATGTTCATGTTCAATCACGGAGATTAGAGATAGAATGCTGCATGGTGACGAGAGTACAGATAATGTTTACCATTCTGGCTACTTTAGATGATGTATTTCCGAAGAAAGTGCTTTCAAACATTAAGAATTTCCGTTTAAAAAGCTGAGAATATGGGTATGAAGCTGAGAAATGAAGAGAATACTTTTTATATTCACAACTGAGGCCGAATTGCCTGGCGTTTTCTGAATGGCACAATTTAACTCTTGAAGATTCATGTGTATACTTCTGGGAAAACTGTCTACTTTTCGTAAAACTCTTAAAATACACAATGATAGTCCCAGAAATGATTAGAGACATGTAAGAAACAGTTTAAATACGGGTAAATAGAGCCGTTCTATCCTGATGGTCTAGTTCAATCACCGAGATTAGATGTAGAAAACTCTCAAATGAAGAGAGTAATGATAATATTTACAATTCCGGCTACTCTAGATGGTGTTTTTCCAAAGAAAGTGCTTCCAACATGAGGAATTTCTCTTTTTAAAGCTCAGAGTATGTGTATGAGGCTGATCAATGAAGAGAATACTGTTAGTATTTACAATTGAGGCTGAATTGCCTGGCATTTTCTTAATGACAAAGTTTACATCCTGAAGATTCATGTATCTGCTTCTGGAAAAATGTCTAATTTTGGTAAAACTCTTAAAATACACTAGGATAGTCCGGGAAGTGACTAGAAACATGTAAGAAACACTTGAAATGCTGTATAATAGAGCCGTGCTATCTTTATGGCCTAGTTCAATGACTGAGATTAGAGGTAAAAAACTCTCAAGTGAGGAGAGTAAGGATGAAGTTTACAATTGCGGATACTCTAGATGTTGTTTTTCCAAGGAAAGTGCTTTCAAACATTAAGAATTGCTGTTTATAAAGCTCAGAATATGTATGAAGCTGATAAATAAAGAGAATACTGTTTCTATTTACAGGTGATTCTGATTAGACTGGCGTTTTCTGAATGACTCAATTGAAACCTTGAAGATTGCTGTGTATACTTCTAGAAAAACTGTCTACTTTTGGTAAAAGGCTTAACATATGCAATGATAGTCCCGAGAAATGATTAGAAACTTGTAAGAAACACTTGAAATGCTTGTACATAGAGCCGTTCTATCTTTATGTTTATGTTCAATCACGGATATTAGAGATAGAATGCTGCATAGTGCCGAGAGTACAGATAATGTTTACCATTCTGGCTACTTTAGATGACATATTTCCGAAGAATGTGCTTTCAAACATTAAGAATTGCTGTTTATAAAGCTCAGAATATGTAGGAAGCTGATAAATAAAGAGATTACTGTTTCTATTTACAGGTGATTGTGATTAGACTGGCGTTTTCTGAATGACTCAATTGAAACCTTGAAGATTGCTGTGTATACTTCTAGGAAAACTGTCTACTTTTGGTAAAACGCTTAACATACACCATGATAGTTGCGAGAAATGACTAGAAACATGTAAGAAACAGTTGAAATGCTGGTACATAGAGCCGTTCTATCTTTATGTTCATGTTCAATCACGGAGATTAGAGATAGAATGCTGCATAGTGATGAGAGTACAGATAATGTTTACCATTCTGGCTACTTTAGATGATGTATTTCCGAAGAAAGTGCTTTCAAACATTAAGAATTTCCGTTTAAAAAGCTGAGAATATGGGTATGAAGCTGAGAAATAAAGAGATTACTTTTTATATTCACAACTGAGGCCGAATTGCCTGGCGTTTTCTGAATGGCACAATTTAACTCTTGAAGATTCATGTGTATACTTCTGGGAAAACTGTCTACTTTTCGTAAAACTCTTAAAATACACAATGATAGTCCCAGAAATGATTAGAGACATGTAAGAAACAGTTTAAATACGGGTAAATAGAGCCGTTCTATCCTGATGGCCTAGTTCAATCACCGAGATTAGAGGTAGAAAACTCTCAAATGAAGAGAGTAATGATAATGTTTACAATTCCGGCTACTCTAGATGGTGTTTTTCCAAAGAAAGTGCTTCCAACATGAGGAATTTCTGTTTTTAAAGCTCAGAGTATGAGTATGAGGCTGATCAATGAAGAGAATACTGTTTGTATTTACAATTGAGCCTGAATTGCCTGGCATTTTCTTAATGACAAAGTTTACATCCTGAAGATTCATGTATCTGCTTCTGGAAAAATGTCTAATTTTGGTAAAACTCTTAAAATACACTAGGATAGTCCGGGAAGTGACTAGAAACATGTAAGAAACACTTGAAATGCTGTATAATAGAGCCGTGCTATCTTTATGGCCTAGTTCAATGACTGAGATTAGAGGTAAAAAACTCTCAAGTGAGGAGAGTAAGGATGAAGTTTACAATTGCGGCTACTCTAGATGTTTTTTTTCCAAGGAAAGTGCTTTCAAACATTAAGAATTGCTGTTTATAAAGCTCAGAATATGTATGAAGCTGATAAATAAAGAGAATACTGTTTCTATTTACAGGTGATTGTGATTAGACTGGCGTTTTCTGAATGACTCAATTGAAACCTTGAAGATTGCTGTGTATACTTCTAGGAAAACTGACTACTTTTGGTAAAACGCTTAACATACACCATGATAGTCGCGACAAATGATTAGAAACATGTAAGAAACAGTGGAAATGCTGGTACCTAGAGCCGTTCTATCTTTATGTTCATGTTCAATCACGGAGATTAGAGATAGAATGCTGCATGGTGACGAGAGTACAGATAATGTTTACCATTCTGGCTACTTTAGATGATGTATTTCCGAAGAAAGTGCTTTCAAACATTAAGAATTTCCGTTTAAAAAGCTGAGAATATGGGTATGAAGCTGAGAAATGAAGAGAATACTTTTTATATTCACAACTGAGGCCGAATTGCCTGGCGTTTTCTGAATGGCACAATTTAACTCTTGAAGATTCATGTGTATACTTCTGGGAAAACTGTCTACTTTTGGTAAAACTCTTAAAATACACAATGATAGTCCCAGAAATGATTAGAGACATGTAAGAAACAGTTTAAATACGGGTAAATAGAGCCCTTCTATTCTGATGGCCTAGTTCAATCACCGAGATTACAGGTAGAAAACTCTCAAATGAAGAGAGTAATGATAATATTTACAATTCCGGCTACTCTAGATGGTGTTTTTCCAAAGAAAGTGCTTCCAACATGAGGAATATCTGTTTTTAAATCTCAGAGTATGTGTATGAGGCTGATCAATGAAGAGAATACTGTTTGTATTTACAATTGAGGCTGAATTGCCTGGCAATTTCTTAATGACAAAGTTTACATCCTGAAGATTCATGTATCTACTTCTGGAAAAATGTCTAATTTTGGTAAAACTCTTAAAATACACTAGGATAGACCGGGAAGTGACTAGAAACATGTAAGAAACACTTGAAATGCTGTATAATAGAGCCGTGCTATCTTTATGTCCTGGTTCAATGACTGAGCTTAGAGGTAAAAAACTCTCAAGTGAGGAGAGTAAGGATGAAGTTTACAATTGCGGCTACTCTAGATGTTGTTTTTCCAAGGAAAGTGCTTTCAAACATTAAGAATTGCTGTTTTTAAAGCTCAGAATATGTATGAAGCTGATAAATAAAGAGAATACTGTTTCTATTTACAGGTGATTCTGATTAGACTGGCGTTTTCTGAATGACTCAATTGAATCCTTGAAGATTGCTGTGTATACTTCTAGAAAAACTGTCTACTTTTGGTAAAACGCTTAACGTACACCATGATAGTCGCGAGAAATGACTAGAAACATGTAAGAAACAGTTCAAATGCTGGTACATAGAGCCGTTCTATCTTTATGTTCATGTTCAATCACGGAGATTAGAGATGGAATGCTGCATAGTGACGAGAGTACAGATAATGTTTACCATTCTGGCTACTTTAGATGACATATTTCCGAAGAATGTGCTTTAAAACATTAAGAATTGCTGTTTATAAAGCTCAGAATATGTAGGAAGCTGATAAATAAAGAGAATACTGTTTCTATTTACACATGATTTTGATTAGACTGGCGTTTTCTGAATGACTCATTTGAAACCGTGAAGATTCCTGTGTATACTTCTAGGAAAACTGTCTACTTTTGGTAAAACGCTTAACATACACCATGATAGTCGCAAGAAATGACTAGAAACATGTAAGAAACAGTTGAAATGCTGGTACATAGAGCCGTTCTATCTTTATGTTCATGTTCAATCACGGAGATTAGAGATAGAATGCTGCATAGTGACGAGAGTACAGATAATGTTTACCACTCTGGCTACTTTAGATGATGTATTTCCGAAGAAAGTGCTTTCAAACATTAAGAATTTCCGTTTAAAAAGCTGAGAATATGGGTATGAAGCTGAGAAATGAAGAGAATACTTTTTATATTCACAACTGAGGCCGAATTGCCTGGCGTTTTCTGAATGGCACAATTTAACTCTTGAAGATTCATGTGTATACTTCTGGGAAAACTGACTACTTTTGGTAAAACTCTTAAAATACACAATGATAGTCTCAGAAATGATTAGAGACATGTAAGAAACAGTTTAAATACGGGTAAATAGAGCCGTTCTATCCTGATGGCCTAGTTCAATCACCAAGATTACAGGTAGAAAACTCTCAAATGAAGAGAGTAATGATAATGTTTACAATTCCGGCTACTCTAGATGGTGTTTTTCCAAAGAAAGTGCTTCCAACATCAGGAATTTCTGTTTTTAAAGCTCAGAGTATGTGTATGAGGCTGATCAATGAAGAGAATACTGTTTGTATTTACAATTGAGGCTGAATTGCCTGGCATTTTCTTAATGACAAAGTTTACATCCTGAAGATTCATGTATCTGCTTCTGGAAAAATGTCTAATTTTGGTAAAACTCTTAAAATACACTAGGATAGTCCGGGAAGTGACTAGAAACATGTAAGAAACACTTGAAATGCTGTATAATAGAGCCGTGCTATCTTTATGGCCTAGTTCAATGACTGAGATTAGAGGTAAAAAACTCTCAAGTGAGGAGAGTAAGGGTGAAATTTACAATTGCGGCTACTCTAGATGTTGTTTTTCCAAGGAAAGTGCTTTCAAACATTAAGAATTGCTGTTTATAAAGCTCAGAATATGTAGGAAGCTGATAAATAAAGAGAATCCTGTTTCTATTTACACATGATTCTGATTAGACTGGCGTTTTCTGAATGACTCATTTCAAATCTTGAAGATTCCTGTGTATACTTCTAGGAAAACTGTCTACTTTTGGTTAAACGCTTAACGTACACCATGATAGTCGCGAGAAATGACTAGAAACATGTAAGAAACAGTTGAAATGCTGGTACATAGAGCCGTTCTATCTTTATGTTCATGTTCAATCACGGAGATTAGCGATAGAATGCTGCATAGTGACGAGAGTACAGATAATGTTTACCATTCTGGCTACTTTAGATGACATATTTCCGAAGAATGTGCTTTAAAACATTAAGAATTGCTGTTTATAAAGCTCAGAATATGTAGGAAGCTGATAAATAAAGAGAATACTGTTTCTATTTACACATGATTTTGATTAGACTGGCGTTTTCTGAATGACGCATTTGAAACCGTGAAGATTCCTGTGTATACTTCTAGGAAAACTGTCTACTTTTGGTAAAACGCTTAACATACACCATGATAGTCGCAAGAAATGACTAGAAACATGTAAGAAACAGTTGAAATGCTGGTACATAGAGCCGTTCTATCTTTATGTTCATGTTCAATCACGGAGATTAGAGATAGAATGCTGCATAGTGACGAGAGTACAGATAATGTTTACCACTCTGGCTACTTTAGATGATGTATTTCCGAAGAAAGTGCTTTCAAACATTAAGAATTTCCGTTTAAAAAGCTGAGAATATGGGTATGAAGCTGAGAAATGAAGAGAATACTTTTTATATTCACAACTGAGGCCGAATTGCCTGGCGTTTTCTGAATGGCACAATTTAACTCTTGAAGATTCATGTGTATACTTCTGGGAAAACTGACTACTTTTGGTAAAACTCTTAAAATACACAATGATAGTCTCAGAAATGATTAGAGACATGTAAGAAACAGTTTAAATACGGGTAAATAGAGCCGTTCTATCCTGATGGCCTAGTTCAATCACCGAGATTAGAGGTAGAAAACTCTCAAATGAAGAGAGTAATGATAATGTTTACAATTCCGGCTACTCTAGATGGTGTTTTTCCAAAGAAAGTGCTTCCAACATGAGGAATTTCTGTTTTTAAAGCTCAGAGTATGAGTATGAGGCTGATCAATGAAGAGAATACTGTTTGTATTTACAATTGAGCCTGAATTGCCTGGCATTTTCTTAATGACAAAGTTTACATCCTGAAGATTCATGTATCTGCTTCTGGAAAAATGTCTAATTTTGGTAAAACTCTTAAAATACACTAGGATAGTCCGGGAAGTGACTAGAAACATGTAAGAAACACTTGAAATGCTGTATAATAGAGCCGTGCTATCTTTATGGCCTAGTTCAATGACTGAGATTAGAGGTAAAAAACTCTCAAGTGAGGAGAGTAAGGATGAAGTTTACAATTGCGGCTACTCTAGATGTTTTTTTTCCAAGGAAAGTGCTTTCAAACATTAAGAATTGCTGTTTATAAAGCTCAGAATATGTATGAAGCTGATAAATAAAGAGAATACTGTTTCTATTTACAGGTGATTGTGATTAGACTGGCGTTTTCTGAATGACTCAATTGAAACCTTGAAGATTGCTGTGTATACTTCTAGGAAAACTGACTACTTTTGGTAAAACGCTTAACATACACCATGATAGTCGCGAGAAATGATTAGAAACATGTAAGAAACAGTGGAAATGCTGGTACCTAGAGCCGTTCTATCTTTATGTTCATGTTCAATCACGGAGATTAGAGATAGAATGCTGCATGGTGACGAGAGTACAGATAATGTTTACCATTCTGGCTACTTTAGATGATGTATTTCCGAAGAAAGTGCTTTCAAACATTAAGAATTTCCGTTTAAAAAGCTGAGAATATGGGTATGAAGCTGAGAAATGAAGAGAATACTTTTTATATTCACAACTGAGGCCGAATTGCCTGGCGTTTTCTGAATGGCACAATTTAACTCTTGAAGATTCATGTGTATACTTCTGGGAAAACTGTCTACTTTTGGTAAAACTCTTAAAATACACAATGATAGTCCCAGAAATGATTAGAGACATGTAAGAAACAGTTTAAATACGGGTAAATAGAGCCCTTCTATTCTGATGGCCTAGTTCAATCACCGAGATTACAGGTAGAAAACTCTCAAATGAAGAGAGTAATGATAATATTTACAATTCCGGCTACTCTAGATGGTGTTTTTCCAAAGAAAGTGCTTCCAACATGAGGAATATCTGTTTTTAAATCTCAGAGTATGTGTATGAGGCTGATCAATGAAGAGAATACTGTTTGTATTTACAATTGAGGCTGAATTGCCTGGCATTTTCTTAATGACAAAGTTTACATCCTGAAGATTCATGTATCTACTTCTGGAAAAATGTCTAATTTTGGTAAAACTCTTAAAATACACTAGGATAGACCGGGGAAGTGACTAGAAACATGTAAAAAACACTTGAAATGCTGTATAATAGAGCCGTGCTATCTTTATGTCCTGGTTCAATGACTGAGCTTAGAGGTAAAAAACTCTCAAGTGAGGAGAGTAAGGATGAAGTTTACAATTGCGGCTACTCTAGATGTTGTTTTTCCAAGGAAAGTGCTTTCAAACATTAAGAATTGCTGTTTTTAAAGCTCAGAATATGTATGAAGCTGATAAATAAAGAGAATACTGTTTCTATTTACAGGTGATTCTGATTAGACTGGCGTTTTCTGAATGACTCAATTGAATCCTTGAAGATTGCTGTGTATACTTCTAGAAAAACTGTCTACTTTTGGTAAAACGCTTAACGTACACCATGATAGTCGCGAGAAATGACTAGAAACATGTAAGAAACAGTTCAAATGCTGGTACATAGAGCCGTTCTATCTTTATGTTCATGTTCAATCACGGAGATTAGAGATGGAATGCTGCATAGTGACGAGAGTACAGATAATGTTTACCATTCTGGCTACTTTAGATGACATATTTCCGAAGAATGTGCTTTAAAACATTAAGAATTGCTGTTTATAAAGCTCAGAATATGTAGGAAGCTGATAAATAAAGAGAATACTGTTTCTATTTACACATGATTTTGATTAGACTGGCGTTTTCTGAATGACTCATTTGAAACCGTGAAGATTCCTGTGTATACTTCTAGGAAAACTGTCTACTTTTGGTAAAACGCTTAACATACACCATGATAGTCGCAAGAAATGACTAGAAACATGTAAGAAACAGTTGAAATGCTGGTACATAGAGCCGTTCTATCTTTATGTTCATGTTCAATCACGGAGATTAGAGATAGAATGCTGCATAGTGACGAGAGTACAGATAATGTTTACCACTCTGGCTACTTTAGATGATGTATTTCCGAAGAAAGTGCTTTCAAACATTAAGAATTTCCGTTTAAAAAGCTGAGAATATGGGTATGAAGCTGAGAAATGAAGAGAATACTTTTTATATTCACAACTGAGGCCGAATTGCCTGGCGTTTTCTGAATGGCACAATTTAACTCTTGAAGATTCATGTGTATACTTCTGGGAAAACTGACTACTTTTGGTAAAACTCTTAAAATACACAATGATAGTCTCAGAAATGATTAGAGACATGTAAGAAACAGTTTAAATACGGGTAAATAGAGCCGTTCTATCCTGATGGCCTAGTTCAATCACCAAGATTACAGGTAGAAAACTCTCAAATGAAGAGAGTAATGATAATGTTTACAATTCCGGCTACTCTAGATGGTGTTTTTCCAAAGAAAGTGCTTCCAACATCAGGAATTTCTGTTTTTAAAGCTCAGAGTATGTGTATGAGGCTGATCAATGAAGAGAATACTGTTTGTATTTACAATTGAGGCTGAATTGCCTGGCATTTTCTTAATGACAAAGTTTACATCCTGAAGATTCATGTATCTGCTTCTGGAAAAATGTCTAATTTTGGTAAAACTCTTAAAATACACTAGGATAGTCCGGGAAGTGACTAGAAACATGTAAGAAACACTTGAAATGCTGTATAATAGAGCCGTGCTATCTTTATGGCCTAGTTCAATGACTGAGATTAGAGGTAAAAAACTCTCAAGTGAGGAGAGTAAGGATGAAATTTACAATTGCGGCTACTCTAGATGTTGTTTTTCCAAGGAAAGTGCTTTCAAACATTAAGAATTGCTGTTTATAAAGCTCAGAATATGTAGGAAGCTGATAAATAAAGAGAATCCTGTTTCTATTTACACATGATTCTGATTAGACTGGCGTTTTCTGAATGACTCATTTCAAATCTTGAAGATTCCTGTGTATACTTCTAGGAAAACTGTCTACTTTTGGTTAAACGCTTAACGTACACCATGATAGTCGCGAGAAATGACTAGAAACATGTAAGAAACAGTTGAAATGCTGGTACATAGAGCCGTTCTATCTTTATGTTCATGTTCAATCACGGAGATTAGCGATAGAATGCTGCATAGTGACGAGAGTACAGATAATGTTTACCATTCTGGCTACTTTAGATGACATATTTCCGAAGAATGTGCTTTAAAACATTAAGAATTGCTGTTTATAAAGCTCAGAATATGTAGGAAGCTGATAAATAAAGAGAATACTGTTTCTATTTACACATGATTTTGATTAGACTGGCGTTTTCTGAATGACTCATTTGAAACCGTGAAGATTCCTGTGTATACTTCTAGGAAAACTGTCTACTTTTGGTAAAACGCTTAACATACACCATGATAGTCGCAAGAAATGACTAGAAACATGTAAGAAACAGTTGAAATGCTGGTACATAGAGCCGTTCTATCTTTATGTTCATGTTCAATCACGGAGATTAGAGATAGAATGCTGCATAGTGACGAGAGTACAGATAATGTTTACCACTCTGGCTACTTTAGATGATGTATTTCCGAAGAAAGTGCTTTCAAACATTAAGAATTTCCGTTTAAAAAGCTGAGAATATGGGTATGAAGCTGAGAAATGAAGAGAATACTTTTTATATTCACAACTGAGGCCGAATTGCCTGGCGTTTTCTGAATGGCACAATTTAACTCTTGAAGATTCATGTGTATACTTCTGGGAAAACTGACTACTTTTGGTAAAACTCTTAAAATACACAATGATAGCCTCAGAAATGATTAGAGACATGTAAGAAACAGTTTAAATACGGGTAAATAGAGCCGTTCTATCCTGATGGCCTAGTTCAATCACCGAGATTAGAGGTAGAAAACTCTCAAATGAAGAGAGTAATGATAATGTTTACAATTCCGGCTACTCTAGATGGTGTTTTTCCAAAGAAAGTGCTTCCAACATGAGGAATTTCTGTTTTTAAAGCTCAGAGTATGTGTATGAGGCTGATCAATGAAGAGAATACTGTTTGTATTTACAATTGAGGCTGAATTGCCTGGCATTTTCTTAATGACAAACTTTACATCCTGAATATTCATGTATCTACTTCTGGAAAAATGTCTAATTTTGGTAAAACTCTTAAAATACACTAGGATAGTCCGGGAAGTGACTAGAAACATGTAAGAAACACTTGAAATGCTGTATAATAGAGCCGTGCTATCTTTATGGCCTAGTTCAATGACTGAGATTAGAGGTAAAAAACTCTCAAGTGAGGAGAGTAAGGATGAAGTTTACAATTGCGGCTACTCTAGATGTTGTTTTTCCAAGGAAAGTGCTTTCAAACATTAAGAATTGCTGTTTATAAAGCTCAGAATATGTATGAAGCTGATAAATAAAGAGAATACTGTTTCTATTTACAGGTGATTCTGATTAGACTGGCGTTTTCTGAATGACTCAATTGAAACCTTGAAGATTGCTGTGTATACTTCTAGAAAAACTGTCTACTTTTGGTAAAACGCTTAACATACGCAATGATAGTCCCGAGAAATGATTAGAAACTTGTAAGAAATACTTGAAAGGCTGGTACATAGAGCTGTTCTATCTTTATGTTTATATTCAATCACGGATATTAGAGATAGAATGCTGCATAGTGACGAGAGTACAAATAATGTTTACCATTCTGGCTCCTTTGATGACATATTTCCGAAGAATGTGCTTTCAAACATTAGGAATTGCTGTTTATAAAGCTCAGAATATGTAGGAAGCTGATAAATAAAGAGAATACTGTTTCTATTTACAGGTGATTGTAATTAGACTGGCGTTTTCTGAATGACTCATTTGAAACCTTGAAGATTCCTGTGTATACTTCTAGAAAAACTGTCTACTTTTGATAAAACTCTTAACATACACATTGATAGTCCCGAAAAATGATTAGAAACATGTAAGAAACACTTGAAATGCTGGCACATAGAGCCGTTCTATCTTTATGTTCATGTTCAAACACGGATATTAGAGATAGAATGCTGCATAGTGACCAGAGTACAGATAATATTTACCATTCTGGCTACTTTAGATGATATATTTCCGAAGAATGTGCTTTCAAACACTAAGAATTGCTGTTTATAAAGCTCAGAATATGTAGGAAGGTGATAAATAAAGAGAATACTGTTTCTATTTACAGGTGATTGTAATTAGACTGGCGTTCTCTGAATGACTCATTTGAAACCTTGAAGATTCCTGTGTATACTTCTAGAAAAACTGTCTACTTTTGGTAAAACGCTTAACATACGCAATGATAGTCCCGAGAAATGATTAGAAACTTGTAAGAAACACTTGAAAGGCTGGTACATAGAGCCGTTCTATCTTTATGTTTATATTCAATCACGGATATTAGAGATAGAATGCTGCATAGTGACGAGAGTACAGATAGTATTTACCATTCTGACTACTTTAGATGACATATTTCCGAAGAATGTGCTTTCAAACATTAAGAATTGCTGTTTATAAAGCTCAGAATATGTAGGAAGCTGATAAATAAAGAGAATCCTGTTTCTATTTACACATGATTCTGATTAGACTGGCGTTTTCTGAATGACTCATTTGAAACCGTGAAGATTCCTGTGTATACTTCTAGGAAAACTGTCTACTTTTGGTTAAACGCTTAACATACACCATGATAGTCGCGAGAAATGACTAGAAACATGTAAGAAACAGTTGAAATGCTGGTACATAGAGCCGTTCTATCTTTATGTTCATGTTCAATCACGGAGATTAGAGATAGAATGCTGCATAGTGACGAGAGTACAGATAATGTTTACCACTCTGGCTACTTTAGATGATGTATTTCCGAAGAAAGTGCTTTCATACATTAAGAATTTCCGTTTAAAAAGCTGAGAATATGGGTATGAAGCTGAGAAATGAAGAGAATACTTTTTATATTCACAACTGAGGCCGAATTGCCTGGCGTTTTCTGAATGGCACAACTTAACTCTTGAAGATTCATGTGTATACTTCTGGGAAAACTGACTACTTTTGGTAAAACTCTTAAAATACACAATAATAGTCTCAGAAATGATGAGAGACATGTAAGAAACAGTTTAAATACGGGTAAATAGAGCCGTTCTATCCTGATGGCCTAGTTCAATCACCGAGATTACAGGTAGAAAACTCTCAAATGAAGAGAGTAATGATAATGTTTACAATTCCGGCTACTCTAGATGGTGTTTTTCCAAAGAAAGTGCTTCCAACATGAGGAAATTCTGTTTTTAAAGCTCAGAGTATGTGTATGAGGCTGATCAATGAAGAGAATACTGTTTGTATTTACAATTGAGGCTGAATTGCCTGGCATTTTCTTAATGACAAACTTTACATCCTGAAGATTCATGTATCTACTTCTGGAAAAATGTCTAATTTTGGTAAAACTCTTAAAATACACTAGGATAGTCCGGGAAGTGACTAGAAACATGTAAGAAACACTTGAAATGCTGTATAATAGAGCCGTGCTATCTTTATGGCCTAGTTCAATGACTGAGATTAGAGGTAAAAAACTCTCAAGTGAGGAGAGTAAGGATGAAGTTTACAATTGCGGCTACTCTAGATGTTGTTTTTCCAAGGAAAGTGCTTTCAAACATTAAGAATTGCTGTTTATAAAGCTCAGAATATGTATGAAGCTGATAAATAAAGAGAATACTGTTTCTATTTACAGGTGATTCTGATTAGACTGGCGTTTTCTGAATGACTCAATTGAAACCTTGAAGATTGCTGTGTATACTTCTAGAAAAACTGTCTACTTTTGGTAAAACGCTTAACATACGCAATGATAGTCCCGAGAAATGATTAGAAACTTGTAAGAAATACTTGAAAGGCTGGTACATAGAGCTGTTCTATCTTTATGTTTATATTCAATCACGGATATTAGAGATAGAATGCTGCATAGTGACGAGAGTACAAATAATGTTTACCATTCTGGCTCCTTTGATGACATATTTCCGAAGAATGTGCTTTCAAACATTAGGAATTGCTGTTTATAAAGCTCAGAATATGTAGGAAGCTGATAAATAAAGAGAATACTGTTTCTATTTACAGGTGATTGTAATTAGACTGGCGTTTTCTGAATGACTCATTTGAAACCTTGAAGATTCCTGTGTATACTTCTAGAAAAACTGTCTACTTTTGATAAAACTCTTAACATACACATTGATAGTCCCGAAAAATGATTAGAAACATGTAAGAAACACTTGAAATGCTGGCACATAGAGCCGTTCTATCTTTATGTTCATGTTCAAACACGGATATTAGAGATAGAATGCTGCATAGTGACCAGAGTACAGATAATATTTACCATTCTGGCTACTTTAGATGATATATTTCCGAAGAATGTGCTTTCAAACACTAAGAATTGCTGTTTATAAAGCTCAGAATATGTAGGAAGGTGATAAATAAAGAGAATACTGTATCTATTTACAGGTGATTGTAATTAGACTGGCATTCTCTGAAAGACTCATTTGAAACCTTGAAGATTCCTGTGTATACTTCTAGAAAAACTGTCTACTTTTGGTAAAACGCTTAACATACGCAATGATAGTCCCGAGAAATGATTAGAAACTTGTAAGAAACACTTGAAAGGCTGGTACATAGAGCCGTTCTATCTTTATGTTTATATTCAATCACGGATATTAGAGATAGAATGCTGCATAGTGACGAGAGTACAGATAGTATTTACCATTCTGACTACTTTAGATGACATATTTCCGAAGAATGTGCTTTCAAACATTAAGAATTGCTGTTTATAAAGCTCAGAATATGTAGGAAGCTGATAAATAAAGAGAATCCTGTTTCTATTTACACATGATTCTGATTAGACTGGCGTTTTCTGAATGACTCATTTGAAACCGTGAAGATTCCTGTGTATACTTCTAGGAAAACTGTCTACTTTTGGTTAAACGCTTAACATACACCATGATAGTCGCGAGAAATGACTAGAAACATGTAAGAAACAGTTGAAATGCTGGTACATAGAGCCGTTCTATCTTTATGTTCATGTTCAATCTCGGAGATTAGAGATAGAATGCTGCATAGTGACGAGAGTACAGATAATGTTTACCACTCTGGCTACTTTAGATGATGTATTTCCGAAGAAAGTGCTTTCATACATTAAGAATTTCCGTTTAAAAAGCTGAGAATATGGGTATGAAGCTGAGAAATGAAGAGAATACTTTTTATATTCACAACTGAGGCCGAATTGCCTGGCGTTTTCTGAATGGCACAATTTAACTCTTGAAGATTCATGTGTATACTTCTGGGAAAACTGACTACTTTTGGTAAAACTCTTAAAATACACAATGATAGTCTCAGAAATGATTAGAGACATGTAAGAAAAAGTTTAAATACGGGTAAATAGAGCCGTTCTATCCTGATGGCCTAGTTCAATCACCGAGATTACAGGTAGAAAACTCTCAAATGAAGAGAGTAATGATAATGTTTACAATTCCGGCTACTCTAGATGGTGTTTTTCCAAAGAAAGTGCTTCCAACATGAGGAAATTCTGTTTTTAAAGCTCAGAGTATGTGTATGAGGCTGATCAATGAAGAGAATACTGTTTGTATTTACAATTGAGGCTGAATTGCCTGGCATTTTCTTAATGACAAACTTTACATCCTGAAGATTCATGTATCTACTTCTGGAAAAATGTCTAATTTTGGTAAAACTCTTAAAATACACTACGATAGTCCGGGAAGTGACTAGAAACATGTAAGAAACACTTGAAATGCTGTATAATAGAGCCGTGCTATCTTTATGGCCTAGTTCAATGACTGAGATTAGAGGTAAAAAACTCTCAAGTGAGGAGAGTAAGGATGAAATTTACAATTGCGGCTACTCTAGATGTTGTTTTTCCAAGGAAAGTGCTTTCAAACATTAAGAATTGCTGTTTATAAAGCTCAGAATATGTAGGAAGCTGATAAATAAAGAGAATCCTGTTTCTATTTACACATGATTCTGATTAGACTGGCGTTTTCTGAATGACTCAATTGAAACCTTGAAGATTCCTGTGTATACTTCTAGGAAAACTGTCTACTTTTGGTTAAACGCTTAACGTACACCATGATAGTCGCGAGAAATGACTAGAAACATGTAAGAAACAGTTGAAATGCTGGTACATAGAGCCGTTCTATCTTTATGTTCATGTTCAATCACGGAGATTAGAGATAGAATGCTGCATAGTGACGAGAGTACAGATAATGTTTACCATTCTGGCTACTTTAGATGACATATTTCCGAAGAATGTGCTTTCAAACATTAAGAATTGCTGTTTATAAAGCTCAGAATATGTAGGAAGCTGATAAATAAAGAGAATACTGTTTCTATTTACACATGATTTTGATTAGACTGGCGTTTTCTGAATGACTCATTTGAAACCGTGAAGATTCCTGTGTATACTTCTAGGAAAACTGTCTACTTTTGGTAAAACGCTTAACATACACCATGATAGTCGCAAGAAATGACTAGAAACATGTAAGAAACAGTTGAAATGCTGGTACATAGAGTCGTTCTATCTTTATGTTCATGTTCAATCACGGAGATTAGAGATAGAATGCTGCATAGTGACGAGAGTACAGATAATGTTTACCACTCTGGCTACTTTAGATGATGTATTTCCGAAGAAAGTGCTTTCAAACATTAAGAATTTCCGTTTAAAAAGCTGAGAATATGGGTATGAAGCTGAGAAATGAAGAGAATACTTTTTATATTCACAACTGAGGCCGAATTGCCTAGCGTTTTCTGAATGGCACAATTTAACTCTTGAAGATTCATGTGTATACTTCTGGGAAAACTGACTACTTTTGGTAAAACTCTTAAAATACACAATGATAGTCTCAGAAATGATTAGAGTCATGTAAGAAACAGTTTAAATACGGGTAAATAGAGCCATTCTATCCTGATGGCCTAGTTCAATCACCGAGATTACAGGTAGAAAACTCTCAAATGAAGAGAGTAATGATAATGTTTACAATTCCGGCTACTCTAGATGGTGTTTTTCCAAAGAAAGTGCTTCCAACATGAGGAATTTCTGTTTTTAAAGCTCAGAGTATCTGTATGAGGCTGATCAATGAAGAGAATACTGTTTGTATTTACAATTGAGGCTGAATTGCCTGGCATTTTCTTAATGACAAACTTTACATCCTGAATATTCATGTATCTACTTCTGGAAAAATGTCTAATTTTGGTAAAACTCTTAAAATACACTAGGATAGTCCGGGAAGTGACTAGAAACATGTAAGAAACACTTGAAATGCTGTATAATAGAGCCGTGCTATCTTTATGGCCTAGTTCAATGACTGAGATTAGAGGTAAAAAACTCTCAAGTGAGGAGAGTAAGGATGAAGTTTACAATTGCGGCTACTCTAGATGTTGTTTTTCCAAGGAAAGTGCTTTCAAACATTAAGAATTGCTGTTTATAAAGCTCAGAATATGTATGAAGCTGATAAATAAAGAGAATACTGTTTCTATTTACAGGTGATTCTGATTAGACTGGCGTTTTCTGAATGACTCAATTGAAACCTTGAAGATTGCTGTGTATACTTCTAGAAAAACTGTCTACTTTTGGTAAAACGCTTAACATACGCAATGATAGTCCCGAGAAATGATTAGAAACTTGTAAGAAATACTTGAAAGGCTGGTACATAGAGCTGTTCTATCTTTATGTTTATATTCAATCACGGATATTAGAGATAGAATGCTGCATAGTGACGAGAGTACAAATAATGTTTACCATTCTGGCTCCTTTGATGACATATTTCCGAAGAATGTGCTTTCAAACATTAGGAATTGCTGTTTATAAAGCTCAGAATATGTAGGAAGCTGATAAATAAAGAGAATACTGTTTCTATTTACAGGTGATTGTAATTAGACTGGCGTTTTCTGAATGACTCATTTGAAACCTTGAAGATTCCTGTGTATACTTCTAGAAAAACTGTCTACTTTTGATAAAACTCTTAACATACACATTGATAGTCCCGAAAAATGATTAGAAACATGTAAGAAACACTTGAAATGCTGGCACATAGAGCCGTTCTATCTTTATGTTCATGTTCAAACACGGATATTAGAGATAGAATGCTGCATAGTGACCAGAGTACAGATAATATTTACCATTCTGGCTACTTTAGATGATATATTTCCGAAGAATGTGCTTTCAAACATTAAGAATTGCTGTTTATAAAGCTCAGAATATGTAGGAAGGTGATAAATAAAGAGAATACTGTTTCTATTTACAGGTGATTGTAATTAGACTGGCGTTCTCTGAATGACTCATTTGAAACCTTGAAGATTCCTGTGTATACTTCTAGAAAAACTGTCTACTTTTGGTAAAACGCTTAACATACGCAATGATAGTCCCGAGAAATGATTAGAAACTTGTAAGAAACACTTGAAAGGCTGGTACATAGAGCCGTTCTATCTTTATGTTTATATTCAATCACGGATATTAGAGATAGAATGCTGCATAGTGACGAGAGTACAGATAGTATTTACCATTCTAACTACTTTAGATGACATATTTCCGAAGAATGTGCTTTCAAACATTAAGAATTGCTGTTTATAAAGCTCAGAATATGTAGGAAGCTGATAAATAAAGAGAATCCTGTTTCTATTTACACATGATTCTCATTAGACTGGCGTTTTCTGAATGACTCATTTGAAACCGTGAAGATTCCTGTGTATACTTCTAGGAAAACTGTCTACTTTTGGTTAAACGCTTAACATACACCATGATAGTCGCGAGAAATGACTAGAAACATGTAAGAAACAGTTGAAATGCTGGTACATAGAGCCGTTGTATCTTTATGTTCATGTTCAATCACGGAGATTAGAGATAGAATGCTGCATAGTGACGAGAGTACAGATAATGTTTACCACTCTGGCTACTTAAGATGATGTATTTCCGAAGAAAGTGCTTTCATACATTAAGAATTTCCGTTTAAAAAGCTGAGAATATGGGTATGAAGCTGAGAAATGAAGAGAATACTTTTTATATTCACAACTGAGGCCGAATTGCCTGTCGTTTTCTGAATGGCACAATTTAACTCTTGAAGATTCATGTGTATACTTCTGGGAAAACTGACTACTTTTGGTAAAACTCTTAAAATACACAATGATAGTCTCAGAAATGATTAGAGACATGTAAGAAACAGTTTAAATACGGGTAAATAGAGCCATTCTATCCTGATGGCCTAGTTCAATCACCGAGATTACAGGTAGAAAACTCTCAAATGAAGAGAGTAATGATAATGTTTACAATTCCGGCTACTCTAGATGGTGTTTTTCCAAAGAAAGTGCTTCCAACATGAGGAAATTCTGTTTTTAAACTCAGAGTATGTGTATGAGGCTGATCAATGAAGAGAATACTGTTTGTATTTACAATTGAGGCTGAATTGCCTGGCATTTTCTTAATGACAAAGTTTACATCCTGAAGATTCATGTATCTACTTCTGGAAAAATGTCTAATTTTGGTAAAACTCTTAAAATACACTAGGATAGTCCGGGAAGTGACTAGAAACATGTAAGAAACACTTGAAATGCTGTATAATAGAGCCGTGCTATCTTTATGGCCTAGTTCAATGACTGAGATTAGAGGTAAAAAACTCTCAAGTGCGGAGAGTAAGGATGAAGTTTACAATTGCGGCTACTCTAGATGTTGTTTTTCCAAGGAAAGTGCTTTCAAACATTAAGAATTGCTGTTTATAAAGCTCAGAATATGTATGAAGCTGATAAATAAAGAGAATACTGTTTCTATTTACAGGTGATTCTGATTAGACTGGCGTTTTCTGAATGACTCAATTGAAACCTTGAAGATTGCTGTGTATACTTCTAGAAAAACTGTCTACTTTTGGTAAAACGCTTAACATACGCAATGATAGTCCCGAGAAATGATTAGAAACTTGTAAGAAATACTTGAAAGGCTGGTACATAGAGCTGTTCTATCTTTATGTTTATATTCAATCATGGATATTAGAGATAGAATGCTGCATAGTGACGAGAGTACAAATAATGTTTACCATTCTGGCTCCTTTGATGACATATTTCCGAAGAATGTGCTTTCAAACATTAGGAATTGCTGTTTATAAAGCTCAGAATATGTAGGAAGCTGATAAATAAAGAGAATACTGTTTCTATTTACAGGTGATTGTAATTAGACTGGCGTTTTCTGAATGACTCATTTGAAACCTTGAAGATTCCTGTGTATACTTCTAGAAAAACTGTCTACTTTTGATAAAACTCTTAACATACACATTGATAGTCCCGAAAAATGATTAGAAACATGTAAGAAACACTTGTAATGCTGGCACATAGAGCCGTTCTATCTTTATGTTCATGTTCAAACACGGATATTAGAGATAGAATGCTGCATAGTGACCAGAGTACAGATAATATTTACCATTCTGGCTACTTTAGATGATATATTTCCGAAGAATGTGCTTTCAAACATTAAGAATTGCTGTTTATAAAGCTCAGAATATGTAGGAAGGTGATAAATAAAGAGAATACTGTTTCTATTTACAGGTGATTGTAATTAGACTGGCGTTCTCTGAATGACTCATTTGAAACCTTGAAGATTCCTGTGTATACTTCTAGAAAAACTGTCTACTTTTGGTCAAACGCTTAACATACGCAATGATAGTCCCGAGAAATGATTAGAAACTTGTAAGAAACACTTGAAAGGCTGGTACATAGAGCCGTTCTATCTTTATGTTTATATTCAATCACGGATATTAGAGATAGAATGCTGCATAGTGACGAGAGTACAGATAGTATTTACCATTCTGACTACTTTAGATGACATATTTCCGAAGAATGTGCTTTCAAACATTAAGAATTGCTGTTTATAAAGCTCAGAATATGTAGGAAGCTGATAAATAAAGAGAATCCTGTTTCTATTTACACATGATTCTCATTAGACTGGCGTTTTCTGAATGACTCATTTGAAACCGTGAAGATTCCTGTGTATACTTCTAGGAAAACTGTCTACTTTTGGTTAAACGCTTAACATACACCATGATAGTCGCGAGAAATGACTAGAAACATGTAAGAAACAGTTGAAATGCTGGTACATAGAGCCGTTCTATCTTTATGTTCATGTTCAATCACGGAGATTAGAGATAGAATGCTGCATAGTGACGAGAGTACAGATAATGTTTACCACTCTGGCTACTTTAGATGATGTATTTCCGAAGAAAGTGCTTTCATACATTAAGAATTTCCGTTTAAAAAGCTGAGAATATGGGTATGAAGCTGAGAAATGAAGAGAATACTTTTTATATTCACAACTGAGGCCGAATTGCCTGGCGTTTTCTGAATGGCACAATTTAACTCTTGAAGATTCATGTGTATACTTCTGGGAAAACTGACTACTTTTGGTAAAACTCTTAAAATACACAATGATAGTCTCAGAAATGATTAGAGACATGTAAGAAACAGTTTAAATACGGGTAAATAGAGCCGTTCTATCCTGATGGCCTAGTTCAATCACCGAGATTACAGGTAGAAAACTCTCAAATGAAGAGAGTAATGATAATGTTTACAATTCCGGCTACTCTAGATGGTGTTTTTCCAAAGAAAGTGCTTCCAACATGAGGAAATTCTGTTTTTAAAGCTCAGAGTATGTGTATGAGGCTGATCAATGAAGAGAATACTGTTTGTATTTACAATTGAGGCTGAATTGCCTGGCATTTTCTTAATGACAAACTTTACATCCTGAAGATTCATGTATCTACTTCTGGAAAAATGTCTAATTTTGGTAAAACTCTTAAAATACACTACGATAGTCCGGGAAGTGACTAGAAACATGTAAGAAACACTTGAAATGCTGTATAATAGAGCCGTGCTATCTTTATGGCCTAGTTCAATGACTGAGATTAGAGGTAAAAAACTCTCAAGTGAGGAGAGTAAGGATGAAATTTACAATTGCGGCTACTCTAGATGTTGTTTTTCCAAGGAAAGTGCTTTCAAACATTAAGAATTGCTGTTTATAAAGCTCAGAATATGTAGGAAGCTGATAAATAAAGAGAATCCTGTTTCTATTTACACATGATTCTGATTAGACTGGCGTTTTCTGAATGACTCATTTCAAATCTTGAAGATTCCTGTGTATACTTCTAGGAAAACTGTCTACTTTTGGTTAAACGCTTAACGTACACCATGATAGTCGCGAGAAATGACTAGAAACATGTAAGAAACAGTTGAAATGCTGGTACATAGAGCCGTTCTATCTTTATGTTCATGTTCAATCACGGAGATTAGAGATAGAATGCTGCATAGTGACGAGAGTACAGATAATGTTTACCATTCTGGCTACTTTAGATGACATATTTCCGAAGAATGTGCTTTCAAACATTAAGAATTGCTGTTTATAAAGCTCAGAATATGTAGGAAGCTGATAAATAAAGAGAATACTGTTTCTATTTACACATGATTTTGATTAGACTGGCGTTTTCTGAATGACTCATTTGAAACCGTGAAGATTCCTGTGTATACTTCTAGGAAAACTGTCTACTTTTGGTAAAACGCTTAACATACACCATGACAGTCGCAAGAAATGACTAGAAACATGTAAGAAACAGTTGAAATGCTGGTACATAGAGCCGTTCTATCTTTATGTTCATGTTCAATCACGGAGATTAGAGATAGAATGCTGCATAGTGACGAGAGTACAGATAATGTTTACCACTCTGGCTACTTTAGATGATGTATTTCCGAAGAAAGTGCTTTCATACATTAAGAATTTCCGTTTGAAAAGCTGAGAATATGGGTATGAAGCTGAGAAATGAAGAGAATACTTTTTATATTCACAACTGAGTCCGAATTGCCTGGCGTTTTCTGAATGGCACAATTTAACTCTTGAAGATTCATGTGTATACTTCTGGGAAAACTGACTACTTTTGGTAAAACTCTTAAAATACACAATGATAGTCTCAGAAATGATTAGAGACATGTAAGAAACAGTTTAAATACGGGTAAATAGAGCCGTTCTATCCTGATGGCCTAGTTCAATCACCGAGATTAGAGGTAGAAAACTCTCAAATGAAGAGAGTAATGATAATGTTTACAATTCCGGCTACTCTAGATGGTGTTTTTCCAAAGAAAGTGCTTCCAACATGAGGAAATTCTGTTTTTAAATCTCAGAGTATGTGTATGAGGCTGATCAATGAAGAGAATACTGTTTGTATTTACAATTGAGGCTGAATTGCCTGGCATTTTCTTAATGACAAAGTTTACATCCTGAAGATTCATGTATCTACTTCTGGAAAAATGTCTAATTTTGGTAAAACTCTTAAAATACACTAGGATAGTCCGGGAAGTGACTAGAAACATGTAAGAAACACTTGAAATGCTGTATAATAGAGCCGTGCTATCTTTATGGCCTAGTTCAATGACTGAGATTAGAGGTAAAAAACTCTCAAGTGAGGAGAGTAAGGATGAAATTTACAATTGCGGCTACTCTAGATGTTGTTTTTCCAAGGAAAGTGCTTTCAAACATTAAGAATTGCTGTTTATAAAGCTCAGAATATGTAGGAAGCTGATAAATAAAGAGAATCCTGTTTCTATTTACACATGATTCTGATTAGACTGGCGTTTTCTGAATGACTCATTTCAAATCTTGAAGATTCCTGTGTATACTTCTAGGAAAACTGTCTACTTTTGGTTAAACGCTTAACGTACACCATGATAGTCGCGAGAAATGACTAGAAACATGTAAGAAACAGTTGAAATGCTGGTACATAGAGCCGTTCTATCTTTATGTTCATGTTCAATCACGGAGATTAGAGATAGAATGCTGCATAGTGACGAGAGTACAGATAATGTTTACCATTCTGGCTACTTTAGATGACATATTTCCGAAGAATGTGCTTTCAAACATTAAGAATTGCTGTTTATAAAGCTCAGAATATGTAGGAAGCTGATAAATAAAGAGAATACTGTTTCTATTTACACATGATTTTGATTAGACTGGCGTTTTCTGAATGACTCATTTGAAACCGTGAAGATTCCTGTGTATACTTCTAGGAAAACTGTCTACTTTTGGTAAAACGCTTAACATACACCATGACAGTCGCAAGAAATGACTAGAAACATGTAAGAAACAGTTGAAATGCTGGTACATAGAGCCGTTCTATCTTTATGTTCATGTTCAATCACGGAGATTAGAGATAGAATGCTGCATAGTGACGAGAGTACAGATAATGTTTACCACTCTGGCTACTTTAGATGATGTATTTCCGAAGAAAGTGCTTTCATACATTAAGAATTTCCGTTTAAAAAGCTGAGAATATGGGTATGAAGCTGAGAAATGAAGAGAATACTTTTTATATTCACAACTGAGGCCGAATTGCCTGGCGTTTTCTGAATGGCACAATTTAACTCTTGAAGATTCATGTGTATACTTCTGGGAAAACTGACTACTTTTGGTAAAACTCTTAAAATACACAATGATAGTCTCAGAAATGATTAGAGACATGTAAGAAACAGTTTAAATACGGGTAAATAGAGCCATTCTATCCTGATGGCCTAGTTCAATCACCGAGATTACAGGTAGAAAACTCTCAAATGAAGAGAGTAATGATAATGTTTACAATTCCGGCTACTCTAGATGGTGTTTTTCCAAAGAAAGTGCTTCCAACATGAGGAATTTCTGTTTTTAAAGCTCAGAGTATGTGTATGAGGCTGATCAATGAAGAGAATACTGTTTGTATTTACAATTGAGGCTGAATTGCCTGGCATTTTCTTAATGACAAACTTTACATCCTGAATATTCATGTATCTACTTCTGGAAAAATGTCTAATTTTGGTAAAACTCTTAAAATACACTAGGATAGTCCGGGAAGTGACTAGAAACATGTAAGAAACACTTGAAATGCTGTATAATAGAGCCGTGCTATCTTTATGGCCTAGTTCAATGACTGAGATTAGAGGTAAAAAACTCTCAAGTGAGGAGAGTAAGGATGAAGTTTACAATTGCGGCTACTCTAGATGTTCTTTTTCCAAGGAAAGTGCTTTCAAACATTAAGAATTGCTGTTTATAAAGCTCAGAATATGTATGAAGCTGATAAATAAAGAGAATACTGTTTCTATTTACAGGTGATTCTGATTAGACTGGCGTTTTCTGAATGACTCAATTGAAACCTTGAAGATTGCTGTGTATACTTCTAGAAAAACTGTCTACTTTTGGTAAAACGCTTAACATACGCAATGATAGTCCCGAGAAATGATTAGAAACTTGTAAGAAATACTTGAAAGGCTGGTATATAGAGCTGTTCTATCTTTATGTTTATATTCAATCACGGATATTAGAGATAGAATGCTGCATAGTGACGAGAGTACAAATAATGTTTACCATTCTGGCTCCTTTGATGACATATTTCCGAAGAATGTGCTTTCAAACATTAGGAATTGCTGTTTATAAAGCTCAGAATATGTAGGAAGCTGATAAATAAAGAGAATACTGTTTCTATTTACAGGTGATTGTAATTAGACTGGCGTTTTCTGAATGACTCATTTGAAACCTTGAAGATTCCTGTGTATACTTCTAGAAAAACTGTCTACTTTTGATAAAACTCTTAACATACACATTGATAGTCCCGAAAAATGATTAGAAACATGTAAGAAACACTTGAAATGCTGGCACATAGAGCCGTTCTATCTTTATGTTCATGTTCAAACACGGATATTAGAGATAGAATGCTGCATAGTGACCAGAGTACAGATAATATTTACCATTCTGGCTACTTTAGATGATATATTTCCGAAGAATGTGCTTTCAAACATTAAGAATTGCTGTTTATAAAGCTCAGAATATGTAGGAAGGTGATAAATAAAGAGAATACTGTTTCTATTTACAGGTGATTGTAATTAGACTGGCGTTCTCTGAATGACTCATTTGAAACCTTGAAGATTCCTGTGTATACTTCTAGAAAAACTGTCTACTTTTGGTCAAACGCTTAACATACGCAATGATAGTCCCGAGAAATGATTAGAAACTTGTAAGAAACACTTGAAAGGCTGGTACATAGAGCCGTTCTATCTTTATGTTTATATTCAATCACGGATATTAGAGATAGAATGCTGCATAGTGACGAGAGTACAGATAGTATTTACCATTCTGACTATTTTAGATGACATATTTCTGAAGAATGTGCTTTCAAACATTAAGAATTGCTGTTTATAAAGCTCAGAATATGTAGGAAGCTGATAAATAAAGAGAATCCTGTTTCTATTTACACATGATTCTGATTAGACTGGCGTTTTCTGAATGACTCATTTGAAACCGTGAAGATTCCTGTGTATACTTCTAGGAAAACTGTCTACTTTTGGTTAAACTCTTAACATACACATTGATAGTCCCGAAAAATGATTAGAAACATGTAAGAAACACTTGAAATGCTGGCACATAGAGCCGTTCTATCTTTATGTTCATGTTCAAACACGGATATTAGAGATAGAATGCTGCATAGTGACCAGAGTACAGATAATATTTACCATTCTGGCTACTTTAGATGATATATTTCCGAAGAATGTGCTTTCAAACATTAAGAATTGCTGTTTATAAAGCTCAGAATATGTAGGAAGGTGATAAATAAAGAGAATACTGTTTCTATTTACAGGTGATTGTAATTAGACTGGCGTTCTCTGAATGACTCATTTGAAACCTTGAAGATTCCTGTGTATACTTCTAGAAAAACTGTCTACTTTTGGTCAAACGCTTAACATACGCAATGATAGTCCCGAGAAATGATTAGAAACTTGTAAGAAACACTTGAAAGGCTGGTACATAGAGCCGTTCTATCTTTATGTTTATATTCAATCACGGATATTAGAGATAGAATGCTGCATAGTGACGAGAGTACAGATAGTATTTACCATTCTGACTACTTTAGATGACATATTTCCGAAGAATGTGCTTTCAAACATTAAGAATTGCTGTTTATAAAGCTCAGAATATGTAGGAAGCTGATAAATAAAGAGAATCCTGTTTCTATTTACACATGATTCTGATTAGACTGGCGTTTTCTGAATGACTCATTTGAAACCGTGAAGATTCCTGTGTATACTTCTAGGAAAACTGTCTACTTTTGGTTAAACGCTCAAAATACACCATGATAGTCGCGAGAAATGACTAGAAACATGTAAGAAACAGTTGAAATGCTGGTACATAGAGCCGTTCTATCTTTATGTTCATGTTCAATCACGGAGATTAGAGATAGAATGCTGCATAGTGACGAGAGTACAGATAATGTTTACCACTCTGGCTACTTTAGATGATGTATTTCCGAAGAAAGTGCTTTCATACATTAAGAATTTCCGTTTGAAAAGCTGAGAATATGGGTATGAAGCTGAGAAATGAAGAGAATACTTTTTATATTCACAACTGAGTCCGAATTGCCTGGCGTTTTCTGAATGGCACAATTTAACTCTTGAAGATTCATGTGTATACTTCTGGGAAAACTGACTACTTTTGGTAAAACTCTTAAAATACACAATGATAGTCTCAGAAATGATTAGAGACATGTAAGAAACAGTTTAAATACGGGTAAATAGAGCCGTTCTATCCTGATGGCCTAGTTCAATCACCGAGATTAGAGGTAGAAAACTCTCAAATGAAGAGAGTAATGATAATGTTTACAATTCCGGCTACTCTAGATGGTGTTTTTCCAAAGAAAGTGCTTCCAACATGAGGAAATTCTGTTTTTAAATCTCAGAGTATGTGTATGAGGCTGATCAATGAAGAGAATACTGTTTGTATTTCCAATTGAGGCTGAATTGCCTGGCATTTTCTTAATGACAAAGTTTACATCCTGAAGATTCATGTATCTACTTCTGGAAAAATGTCTAATTTTGGTAAAACTCTTAAAATACACTAGGATAGTCCGGGAAGTGACTAGAAACATGTAAGAAACACTTGAAATGCTGTATAATAGAGCCGTGCTATCTTTATGGCCTAGTTCAATGACTGAGATTAGAGGTAAAAAACTCTCAAGTGAGGAGAGTAAGGATGAAATTTACAATTGCGGCTACTCTAGATGTTGTTTTTCCAAGGAAAGTGCTTTCAAACATTAAGAATTGCTGTTTATAAAGCTCAGAATATGTAGGAAGCTGATAAATAAAGAGAATCCTGTTTCTATTTACACATGATTCTGATTAGACTGGCGTTTTCTGAATGACTCATTTCAAATCTTGAAGATTCCTGTGTATACTTCTAGGAAAACTGTCTACTTTTGGTTAAACGCTTAACGTACACCATGATAGTCGCGAGAAATGACTAGAAACATGTAAGAAACAGTTGAAATGCTGGTACATAGAGCCGTTCTATCTTTATGTTCATGTTCAATCACGGAGATTAGAGATAGAATGCTGCATAGTGACGAGAGTACAGATAATGTTTACCATTCTGGCTACTTTAGATGACATATTTCCGAAGAATGTGCTTTCAAACATTAAGAATTGCTGTTTATAAAGCTCAGAATATGTAGGAAGCTGATAAATAAAGAGAATACTGTTTCTATTTACACATGATTTTGATTAGACTGGCGTTTTCTGAATGACTCATTTGAAACCGTGAAGATTCCTGTGTATACTTCTAGGAAAACTGTCTACTTTTGGTAAAACGCTTAACATACACCATGACAGTCGCAAGAAATGACTAGAAACATGTAAGAAACAGTTGAAATGCTGGTACATAGAGCCGTTCTATCTTTATGTTCATGTTCAATCACGGAGATTAGAGATAGAATGCTGCATAGTGACGAGAGTACAGATAATGTTTACCACTCTGGCTACTTTAGATGATGTATTTCCGAAGAAAGTGCTCTCATACATTAAGAATTTCCGTTTGAAAAGCTGAGAATATGGGTATGAAGCTGAGAAATGAAGAGAATACTTTTTATATTCACAACTGAGTCCGAATTGCCTGGCGTTTTCTGAATGGCACAATTTAACTCTTGAAGATTCATGTGTATACTTCTGGGAAAACTGACTACTTTTGGTAAAACTCTTAAAATACACAATGATAGTCTCAGAAATGATTAGAGACATGTAAGAAACAGTTTAAATACGGGTAAATAGAGCCGTTCTATCCTGATGGCCTAGTTCAATCACCGAGATTAGAGGTAGAAAACTCTCAAATGAAGAGAGTAATGATAATGTTTACAATTCCGGCTACTCTAGATGGTGTTTTTCCAAAGAAAGTGCTTCCAACATGAGGAAATTCTGTTTTTAAATCTCAGAGTATGTGTATGAGGCTGATCAATGAAGAGAATACTGTTTGTATTTACAATTGAGGCTGAATTGCCTGGCATTTTCTTAATGACAAAGTTTACATCCTGAAGATTCATGTATCTACTTCTGGAAAAATGTCTAATTTTGGTAAAACTCTTAAAATACACTAGGATAGTCCGGGAAGTGACTAGAAACATGTAAGAAACACTTGAAATGCTGTATAATAGAGCCGTGCTATCTTTATGGCCTAGTTCAATGACTGAGATTAGAGGTAAAAAACTCTCAAGTGAGGAGAGTAAGGATGAAATTTACAATTGCGGCTACTCTAGATGTTGTTTTTCCAAGGAAAGTGCTTTCAAACATTAAGAATTGCTGTTTATAAAGCTCAGAATATGTAGGAAGCTGATAAATAAAGAGAATCCTGTTTCTATTTACACATGATTCTGATTAGACTGGCGTTTTCTGAATGACTCATTTCAAATCTTGAAGATTCCTGTGTATACTTCTAGGAAAACTGTCTACTTTTGGTTAAACGCTTAACGTACACCATGATAGTCGCGAGAAATGACTAGAAACATGTAAGAAACAGTTGAAATGCTGGTACATAGAGCCGTTCTATCTTTATGTTCATGTTCAATCACGGAGATTAGAGATAGAATGCTGCATAGTGACGAGAGTACAGATAATGTTTACCATTCTGGCTACTTTAGATGACATATTTCCGAAGAATGTGCTTTCAAACATTAAGAATTGCTGTTTATAAAGCTCAGAATATGTAGGAAGCTGATAAATAAAGAGAATACTGTTTCTATTTACACATGATTTTGATTAGACTGGCGTTTTCTGAATGACTCATTTGAAACCGTGAAGATTCCTGTGTATACTTCTAGGAAAACTGTCTACTTTTGGTAAAACGCTTAACATACACCATGACAGTCGCAAGAAATGACTAGAAACATGTAAGAAACAGTTGAAATGCTGGTACATAGAGCCGTTCTATCTTTATGTTCATGTTCAATCACGGAGATTAGAGATAGAATGCTGCATAGTGACGAGAGTACAGATAATGTTTACCACTCTGGCTACTTTAGATGATGTATTTCCGAAGAAAGTGCTTTCATACATTAAGAATTTCCGTTTAAAAAGCTGAGAATATGGGTATGAAGCTGAGAAATGAAGAGAATACTTTTTATATTCACAACTGAGGCCGAATTGCCTGGCGTTTTCTGAATGGCACAATTTAACTCTTGAAGATTCATGTGTATACTTCTGGGAAAACTGACTACTTTTGGTAAAACTCTTAAAATACACAATGATAGTCTCAGAAATGATTAGAGACATGTAAGAAACAGTTTAAATACGGGTAAATAGAGCCATTCTATCCTGATGGCCTAGTTCAATCACCGAGATTACAGGTAGAAAACTCTCAAATGAAGAGAGTAATGATAATGTTTACAATTCCGGCTACTCTAGATGGTGTTTTTCCAAAGAAAGTGCTTCCAACATGAGGAATTTCTGTTTTTAAAGCTCAGAGTATGTGTATGAGGCTGATCAATGAAGAGAATACTGTTTGTATTTACAATTGAGGCTGAATTGCCTGGCATTTTCTTAATGACAAAGTTTACATCCTGAATATTCATGTATCTACTTCTGGAAAAATGTCTAATTTTGGTAAAACTCTTAAAATACACTAGGATAGTCCGGGAAGTGACTAGAAACATGTAAGAAACACTTGAAATGCTGTATAATAGAGCCGTGCTATCTTTATGGCCTAGTTCAATGACTGAGATTAGAGGTAAAAAACTCTCAAGTGAGGAGAGTAAGGATGAAGTTTACAATTGCGGCTACTCTAGATGTTCTTTTTCCAAGGAAAGTGCTTTCAAACATTAAGAATTGCTGTTTATAAAGCTCAGAATATGTATGAAGCTGATAAATAAAGAGAATACTGTTTCTATTTACAGGTGATTCTGATTAGACTGGCGTTTTCTGAATGACTCAATTGAAACCTTGAAGATTGCTGTGTATACTTCTAGAAAAACTGTCTACTTTTGGTAAAACGCTTAACATACGCAATGATAGTCCCGAGAAATGATTAGAAACTTGTAAGAAATACTTGAAAGGCTGGTATATAGAGCTGTTCTATCTTTATGTTTATATTCAATCACGGATATTAGAGATAGAATGCTGCATAGTGACGAGAGTACAAATAATGTTTACCATTCTGGCTCCTTTGATGACATATTTCCGAAGAATGTGCTTTCAAACATTAGGAATTGCTGTTTATAAAGCTCAGAATATGTAGGAAGCTGATAAATAAAGAGAATACTGTTTCTATTTACAGGTGATTGTAATTAGACTGGCGTTTTCTGAATGACTCATTTGAAACCTTGAAGATTCCTGTGTATACTTCTAGAAAAACTGTCTACTTTTGATAAAACTCTTAACATACACATTGATAGTCCCGAAAAATGATTAGAAACATGTAAGAAACACTTGAAATGCTGGCACATAGAGCCGTTCTATCTTTATGTTCATGTTCAAACACGGATATTAGAGATAGAATGCTGCATAGTGACCAGAGTACAGATAATATTTACCATTCTGGCTACTTTAGATGATATATTTCCGAAGAATGTGCTTTCAAACATTAAGAATTGCTGTTTATAAAGCTCAGAATATGTAGGAAGGTGATAAATAAAGAGAATACTGTTTCTATTTACAGGTGATTGTAATTAGACTGGCGTTCTCTGAATGACTCATTTGAAACCTTGAAGATTCCTGTGTATACTTCTAGAAAAACTGTCTACTTTTGGTCAAACGCTTAACATACGCAATGATAGTCCCGAGAAATGATTAGAAACTTGTAAGAAACACTTGAAAGGCTGGTACATAGAGCCGTTCTATCTTTATGTTTATATTCAATCACGGATATTAGAGATAGAATGCTGCATAGTGACGAGAGTACAGATAGTATTTACCATTCTGACTATTTTAGATGACATATTTCTGAAGAATGTGCTTTCAAACATTAAGAATTGCTGTTTATAAAGCTCAGAATATGTAGGAAGCTGATAAATAAAGAGAATCCTGTTTCTATTTACACATGATTCTGATTAGACTGGCGTTTTCTGAATGACTCATTTGAAACCTTGAAGATTCCTGTGTATACTTCTAGGAAAACTGTCTACTTTTGGTTAAACTCTTAACATACACATTGATAGTCCCGAAAAATGATTAGAAACATGTAAGAAACACTTGAAATGCTGGCACATAGAGCCGTTCTATCTTTATGTTCATGTTCAAACACGGATATTAGAGATAGAATGCTGCATAGTGACCAGAGTACAGATAATATTTACCATTCTGGCTACTTTAGATGATATATTTCCGAAGAATGTGCTTTCAAACATTAAGAATTGCTGTTTATAAAGCTCAGAATATGTAGGAAGGTGATAAATAAAGAGAATACTGTTTCTATTTACAGGTGATTGTAATTAGACTGGCGTTCTCTGAATGACTCATTTGAAACCTTGAAGATTCCTGTGTATACTTCTAGAAAAACTGTCTACTTTTGGTCAAACGCTTAACATACGCAATGATAGTCCCGAGAAATGATTAGAAACTTGTAAGAAACGCTTGAAAGGCTGGTACATAGAGCCGTTCTATCTTTATGTTTATATTCAATCACGGATATTAGAGATAGAATGCTGCATAGTGACGAGAGTACAGATAGTATTTACCATTCTGACTACTTTAGATGACATATTTCCGAAGAATGTGCTTTCAAACATTAAGAATTGCTGTTTATAAAGCTCAGAATATGTAGGAAGCTGATAAATAAAGAGAATCCTGTTTCTATTTACACATGATTCTCATTAGACTGGCGTTTTCTGAATGACTCATTTGAAACCGTGAAGATTCCTGTGTATACTTCTAGGAAAACTGTCTACTTTTGGTTAAACGCTCAAAATACACCATGATAGTCGCGAGAAATGACTAGAAACATGTAAGAAACAGTTGAAATGCTGGTACATAGAGCCGTTCTATCTTTATGTTCATGTTCAATCACGGAGATTAGAGATAGAATGCTGCATAGTGACGAGAGTACAGATAATGTTTACCACTCTGGCTACTTTAGATGATGTATTTCCGAAGAAAGTGCTTTCATACATTAAGAATTTCCGTTTGAAAAGCTGAGAATATGGGTATGAAGCTGAGAAATGAAGAGAATACTTTTTATATTCACAACTGAGTCCGAATTGCCTGGCGTTTTCTGAATGGCACAATTTAACTCTTGAAGATTCATGTGTATACTTCTGGGAAAACTGACTACTTTTGGTAAAACTCTTAAAATACACAATGATAGTCTCAGAAATGATTAGAGACATGTAAGAAACAGTTTAAATACGGGTAAATAGAGCCGTTCTATCCTGATGGCCTAGTTCAATCACCGAGATTAGAGGTAGAAAACTCTCAAATGAAGAGAGTAATGATAATGTTTACAATTCCGGCTACTCTAGATGGTGTTTTTCCAAAGAAAGTGCTTCCAACATGAGGAAATTCTGTTTTTAAATCTCAGAGTATGTGTATGAGGCTGATCAATGAAGAGAATACTGTTTGTATTTACAATTGAGGCTGAATTGCCTGGCATTTTCTTAATGACAAAGTTTACATCCTGAAGATTCATGTATCTACTTCTGGAAAAATGTCTAATTTTGGTAAAACTCTTAAAATACACTAGGATAGTCCGGGAAGTGACTAGAAACATGTAAGAAACACTTGAAATGCTGTATAATAGAGCCGTGCTATCTTTATGGCCTAGTTCAATGACTGAGATTAGAGGTAAAAAACTCTCAAGTGAGGAGAGTAAGGATGAAATTTACAATTGCGGCTACTCTAGATGTTGTTTTTCCAAGGAAAGTGCTTTCAAACATTAAGAATTGCTGTTTATAAAGCTCAGAATATGTAGGAAGCTGATAAATAAAGAGAATCCTGTTTCTATTTACACATGATTCTGATTAGACTGGCGTTTTCTGAATGACTCATTTCAAATCTTGAAGATTCCTGTGTATACTTCTAGGAAAACTGTCTACTTTTGGTTAAACGCTTAACGTACACCATGATAGTCGCGAGAAATGACTAGAAACATGTAAGAAACAGTTGAAATGCTGGTACATAGAGCCGTTCTATCTTTATGTTCATGTTCAATCACGGAGATTAGAGATAGAATGCTGCATAGTGACGAGAGTACAGATAATGTTTACCATTCTGGCTACTTTAGATGACATATTTCCGAAGAATGTGCTTTCAAACATTAAGAATTGCTGTTTATAAAGCTCAGAATATGTAGGAAGCTGATAAATAAAGAGAATACTGTTTCTATTTACACATGATTTTGATTAGACTGGCGTTTTCTGAATGACTCATTTGAAACCGTGAAGATTCCTGTGTATACTTCTAGGAAAACTGTCTACTTTTGGTAAAACGCTTAACATACACCATGACAGTCGCAAGAAATGACTAGAAACATGTAAGAAACAGTTGAAATGCTGGTACATAGAGCCGTTCTATCTTTATGTTCATGTTCAATCACGGAGATTAGAGATAGAATGCTGCATAGTGACGAGAGTACAGATAATGTTTACCACTCTGGCTACTTTAGATGATGTATTTCCGAAGAAAGTGCTTTCATACATTAAGAATTTCCGTTTAAAAAGCTGAGAATATGGGTATGAAGCTGAGAAATGAAGAGAATACTTTTTATATTCACAACTGAGGCCGAATTGCCTGGCGTTTTCTGAATGGCACAATTTAACTCTTGAAGATTCATGTGTATACTTCTGGGAAAACTGACTACTTTTGGTAAAACTCTTAAAATACACAATGATAGTCTCAGAAATGATTAGAGACATGTAAGAAACAGTTTAAATACGGGTAAATAGAGCCATTCTATCCTGATGGCCTAGTTCAATCACCGAGATTACAGGTAGAAAACTCTCAAATGAAGAGAGTAATGATAATGTTTACAATTCCGGCTACTCTAGATGGTGTTTTTCCAAAGAAAGTGCTTCCAACATGAGGAATTTCTGTTTTTAAAGCTCAGAGTATGTGTATGAGGCTGATCAATGAAGAGAATACTGTTTGTATTTACAATTGAGGCTGAATTGCCTGGCATTTTCTTAATGACAAAGTTTACATCCTGAATATTCATGTATCTACTTCTGGAAAAATGTCTAATTTTGGTAAAACTCTTAAAATACACTAGGATAGTCCGGGAAGTGACTAGAAACATGTAAGAAACACTTGAAATGCTGTATAATAGAGCCGTGCTATCTTTATGGCCTAGTTCAATGACTGAGATTAGAGGTAAAAAACTCTCAAGTGAGGAGAGTAAGGATGAAGTTTACAATTGCGGCTACTCTAGATGTTCTTTTTCCAAGGAAAGTGCTTTCAAACATTAAGAATTGCTGTTTATAAAGCTCAGAATATGTATGAAGCTGATAAATAAAGAGAATACTGTTTCTATTTACAGGTGATTCTGATTAGACTGGCGTTTTCTGAATGACTCAATTGAAACCTTGAAGATTGCTGTGTATACTTCTAGAAAAACTGTCTACTTTTGGTAAAACGCTTAACATACGCAATGATAGTCCCGAGAAATGATTAGAAACTTGTAAGAAATACTTGAAAGGCTGGTATATAGAGCTGTTCTATCTTTATGTTTATATTCAATCACGGATATTAGAGATAGAATGCTGCATAGTGACGAGAGTACAAATAATGTTTACCATTCTGGCTCCTTTGATGACATATTTCCGAAGAATGTGCTTTCAAACATTAGGAATTGCTGTTTATAAAGCTCAGAATATGTAGGAAGCTGATAAATAAAGAGAATACTGTTTCTATTTACAGGTGATTGTAATTAGACTGGCGTTTTCTGAATGACTCATTTGAAACCTTGAAGATTCCTGTGTATACTTCTAGAAAAACTGTCTACTTTTGATAAAACTCTTAACATACACATTGATAGTCCCGAAAAATGATTAGAAACATGTAAGAAACACTTGAAATGCTGGCACATAGAGCCGTTCTATCTTTATGTTCATGTTCAAACACGGATATTAGAGATAGAATGCTGCATAGTGACCAGAGTACAGATAATATTTACCATTCTGGCTACTTTAGATGATATATTTCCGAAGAATGTGCTTTCAAACATTAAGAATTGCTGTTTATAAAGCTCAGAATATGTAGGAAGGTGATAAATAAAGAGAATACTGTTTCTATTTACAGGTGATTGTAATTAGACTGGCGTTCTCTGAATGACTCATTTGAAACCTTGAAGATTCCTGTGTATACTTCTAGAAAAACTGTCTACTTTTGGTCAAACGCTTAACATACGCAATGATAGTCCCGAGAAATGATTAGAAACTTGTAAGAAACACTTGAAAGGCTGGTACATAGAGCCGTTCTATCTTTATGTTTATATTCAATCACGGATATTAGAGATAGAATGCTGCATAGTGACGAGAGTACAGATAGTATTTACCATTCTGACTATTTTAGATGACATATTTCTGAAGAATGTGCTTTCAAACATTAAGAATTGCTGTTTATAAAGCTCAGAATATGTAGGAAGCTGATAAATAAAGAGAATCCTGTTTCTATTTACACATGATTCTGATTAGACTGGCGTTTTCTGAATGACTCATTTGAAACCTTGAAGATTCCTGTGTATACTTCTAGGAAAACTGTCTACTTTTGGTTAAACTCTTAACATACACATTGATAGTCCCGAAAAATGATTAGAAACATGTAAGAAACACTTGAAATGCTGGCACATAGAGCCGTTCTATCTTTATGTTCATGTTCAAACACGGATATTAGAGATAGAATGCTGCATAGTGACCAGAGTACAGATAATATTTACCATTCTGGCTACTTTAGATGATATATTTCCGAAGAATGTGCTTTCAAACATTAAGAATTGCTGTTTATAAAGCTCAGAATATGTAGGAAGGTGATAAATAAAGAGAATACTGTTTCTATTTACAGGTGATTGTAATTAGACTGGCGTTCTCTGAATGACTCATTTGAAACCTTGAAGATTCCTGTGTATACTTCTAGAAAAACTGTCTACTTTTGGTCAAACGCTTAACATACGCAATGATAGTCCCGAGAAATGATTAGAAACTTGTAAGAAACGCTTGAAAGGCTGGTACATAGAGCCGTTCTATCTTTATGTTTATATTCAATCACGGATATTAGAGATAGAATGCTGCATAGTGACGAGAGTACAGATAGTATTTACCATTCTGACTACTTTAGATGACATATTTCCGAAGAATGTGCTTTCAAACATTAAGAATTGCTGTTTATAAAGCTCAGAATATGTAGGAAGCTGATAAATAAAGAGAATCCTGTTTCTATTTACACATGATTCTCATTAGACTGGCGTTTTCTGAATGACTCATTTGAAACCGTGAAGATTCCTGTGTATACTTCTAGGAAAACTGTCTACTTTTGGTTAAACGCTCAAAATACACCATGATAGTCGCGAGAAATGACTAGAAACATGTAAGAAACAGTTGAAATGCTGGTACATAGAGCCGTTCTATCTTTATGTTCATGTTCAATCACGGAGATTAGAGATAGAATGCTGCATAGTGACGAGAGTACAGATAATGTTTACCACTCTGGCTACTTTAGATGATGTATTTCCGAAGAAAGTGCTTTCATACATTAAGAATTTCCGTTTGAAAAGCTGAGAATATGGGTATGAAGCTGAGAAATGAAGAGAATACTTTTTATATTCACAACTGAGTCCGAATTGCCTGGCGTTTTCTGAATGGCACAATTTAACTCTTGAAGATTCATGTGTATACTTCTGGGAAAACTGACTACTTTTGGTAAAACTCTTAAAATACACAATGATAGTCTCAGAAATGATTAGAGACATGTAAGAAACAGTTTAAATACGGGTAAATAGAGCCGTTCTATCCTGATGGCCTAGTTCAATCACCGAGATTAGAGGTAGAAAACTCTCAAATGAAGAGAGTAATGATAATGTTTACAATTCCGGCTACTCTAGATGGTGTTTTTCCAAAGAAAGTGCTTCCAACATGAGGAAATTCTGTTTTTAAATCTCAGAGTATGTGTATGAGGCTGATCAATGAAGAGAATACTGTTTGTATTTACAATTGAGGCTGAATTGCCTGGCATTTTCTTAATGACAAAGTTTACATCCTGAAGATTCATGTATCTACTTCTGGAAAAATGTCTAATTTTGGTAAAACTCTTAAAATACACTAGGATAGTCCGGGAAGTGACTAGAAACATGTAAGAAACACTTGAAATGCTGTATAATAGAGCCGTGCTATCTTTATGGCCTAGTTCAATGACTGAGATTAGAGGTAAAAAACTCTCAAGTGAGGAGAGTAAGGATGAAATTTACAATTGCGGCTACTCTAGATGTTGTTTTTCCAAGGAAAGTGCTTTCAAACATTAAGAATTGCTGTTTATAAAGCTCAGAATATGTAGGAAGCTGATAAATAAAGAGAATCCTGTTTCTATTTACACATGATTCTGATTAGACTGGCGTTTTCTGAATGACTCATTTCAAATCTTGAAGATTCCTGTGTATACTTCTAGGAAAACTGTCTACTTTTGGTTAAACGCTTAACGTACACCATGATAGTCGCGAGAAATGACTAGAAACATGTAAGAAACAGTTGAAATGCTGGTACATAGAGCCGTTCTATCTTTATGTTCATGTTCAATCACGGAGATTAGAGATAGAATGCTGCATATTGACGAGAGTACAGATAATGTTTACCATTCTGGCTACTTTAGATGACATATTTCTGAAGAATGTGCTTTCAAACATTAAGAATTGCTGTTTATAAAGCTCAGAATATGTAGGAAGCTGATAAATAAAGAGAATACTGTTTCTATTTACACATGATTTTGATTAGACTGGCGTTTTCTGAATGACTCATTTGAAACCGTGAAGATTCCTGTGTATACTTCTAGGAAAACTGTCTACTTTTGGTAAAACGCTTAACATACACCATGACAGTCGCAAGAAATGACTAGAAACATGTAAGAAACAGTTGAAATGCTGGTACATAGAGCCGTTCTATCTTTATGTTCATGTTCAATCACGGAGATTAGAGATAGAATGCTGCATAGTGACGAGAGTACAGATAATGTTTACCACTCTGGCTACTTTAGATGATGTATTTCCGAAGAAAGTGCTTTCATACATTAAGAATTTCCGTTTAAAAAGCTGAGAATATGGGTATGAAGCTGAGAAATGAAGAGAATACTTTTTATATTCACAACTGAGGCCGAATTGCCTGGCGTTTTCTGAATGGCACAATTTAACTCTTGAAGATTCATGTGTATACTTCTGGGAAAACTGACTACTTTTGGTAAAACTCTTAAAATACACAATGATAGTCTCAGAAATGATTAGAGACATGTAAGAAACAGTTTAAATACGGGTAAATAGAGCCATTCTATCCTGATGGCCTAGTTCAATCACCGAGATTACAGGTAGAAAACTCTCAAATGAAGAGAGTAATGATAATGTTTACAATTCCGGCTACTCTAGATGGTGTTTTTCCAAAGAAAGTGCTTCCAACATGAGGAATTTCTGTTTTTAAAGCTCAGAGTATGTGTATGAGGCTGATCAATGAAGAGAATACTGTTTGTATTTACAATTGAGGCTGAATTGCCTGGCATTTTCTTAATGACAAACTTTACATCCTGAATATTCATGTATCTACTTCTGGAAAAATGTCTAATTTTGGTAAAACTCTTAAAATACACTAGGATAGTCCGGGAAGTGACTAGAAACATGTAAGAAACACTTGAAATGCTGTATAATAGAGCCGTGCTATCTTTATGGCCTAGTTCAATGACTGAGATTAGAGGTAAAAAACTCTCAAGTGAGGAGAGTAAGGATGAAGTTTACAATTGCGGCTACTCTAGATGTTCTTTTTCCAAGGAAAGTGCTTTCAAACATTAAGAATTGCTGTTTATAAAGCTCAGAATATGTATGAAGCTGATAAATAAAGAGAATACTGTTTCTATTTACAGGTGATTCTGATTAGACTGGCGTTTTCTGAATGACTCAATTGAAACCTTGAAGATTGCTGTGTATACTTCTAGAAAAACTGTCTACTTTTGGTAAAACGCTTAACATACGCAATGATAGTCCCGAGAAATGATTAGAAACTTGTAAGAAATACTTGAAAGGCTGGTATATAGAGCTGTTCTATCTTTATGTTTATATTCAATCACGGATATTAGAGATAGAATGCTGCATAGTGACGAGAGTACAAATAATGTTTACCATTCTGGCTCCTTTGATGACATATTTCCGAAGAATGTGCTTTCAAACATTAGGAATTGCTGTTTATAAAGCTCAGAATATGTAGGAAGCTGATAAATAAAGAGAATACTGTTTCTATTTACAGGTGATTGTAATTAGACTGGCGTTTTCTGAATGACTCATTTGAAACCTTGAAGATTCCTGTGTATACTTCTAGAAAAACTGTCTACTTTTGATAAAACTCTTAACATACACATTGATAGTCCCGAAAAATGATTAGAAACATGTAAGAAACACTTGAAATGCTGGCACATAAAGCCGTTCTATCTTTATGTTCATGTTCAAACACGGATATTAGAGATAGAATGCTGCATAGTGACCAGAGTACAGATAATATTTACCATTCTGGCTACTTTAGATGATATATTTCCGAAGAATGTGCTTTCAAACATTAAGAATTGCTGTTTATAAAGCTCAGAATATGTAGGAAGGTGATAAATAAAGAGAATACTGTTTTTATTTACAGGTGATATTAATTAGACTGGCGTTCTCTGAATGACTCATTTGAAACCTTGAAGATTCCTGTGTATACTTCTAGAAAAACTGTCTACTTTTGGTAAAACGCTTAACATACGCAATGATAGTCCCGAGAAATGATTAGAAACTTGTAAGAAACACTTGAAAGGCTGGTACATAGAGCCGTTCTATCCTTATGTTTATATTCAATCACGGATATTAGAGATAGAATGCTGCATAGTGACGAGAGTACAGATAGTATTTACCATTCTGACTACTTTAGATGACATATTTCCGAAGAATGTGCTTTCAAACATTAGGAATTGCTGTTTATAAAGCTCAGAATATGTAGGAAGCTGATAAATAAAGAGAATCCTGTTTCTATTTACACATGATTCTGATTAGACTGGCGTTTTCTGAATGACTCATTTGAAACCGTGAAGATTCCTGTGTATACTTCTAGGAAAACTGTCTACTTTTGGTTAAACGCTCAACATACACCATGATAGTCGCCAGAAATGACTAGAAACATGTAAGAAACAGTTGAAATGCTGGTACATAGAGCCGTTCTATCTTTATGTTCATGTTCAATCACGGAGATTAGAGATAGAATGCTGCATAGTGACGAGAGTACAGATAATGTTTACCACTCTGGCTACTTTAGATGATGTATTTCCGAAGAAAGTGCTTTCATACATTAAGAATTTCCGTTTAAAAGGCTGAGAATATGGGTATGAAGCTGAGAAATGAAGAGAATACTTTTTATATTCACAACTGAGGCCGAATTGCCTGGCGTTTTCTGAATGGCACAATTTAACTCTTGAAGATTCATGTGTATACTTCTGGGAAAACTGACTACTTTTGGTAAAACTCTTAAAATACACAATGATAGTCTCAGAAATGATTAGAGACATGTAAGAAACAGTTTAAATACGGGTAAATAGAGCCGTTCTATCCTGATGGCCTAGTTCAATCACCGAGATTACAGGTAGAAAACTCTCAAATGAAGAGAGTAATGATAATGTTTACAATTCCGGCTACTCTAGATGGTGTTTTTCCAAAGAAAGTGCTTCCAACATGAGGAAATTCTGTTTTTAAAGCTCAGAGTATGTGTATGAGGCTGATCAATGAAGAGAATACTGTTTGTATTTACAATTGAGGCTGAATTGCCTGGCATTTTCTTAATGACAAAGTTTACATCCTGAAGATTCATGTATCTACTTCTGGAAAAATGTCTAATTTTGGTAAAACTCTTAAAATACACTAGGATAGTCCGGGAAGTGACTAGAAACATGTAAGAAACACTTGAAATGCTGTATAATAGAGCCGTGCTATCTTTATGGCCTAGTTCAATGACTGAGATTAGAGGTAAAAAACTCTCAAGTGAGGAGAGTAAGGATGAAATTTACAATTGCGGCTACTCTAGATGTTGTTTTTCCAAGGAAAGTGCTTTCAAACATTAAGAATTGCTGTTTATAAAGCTCAGAATATGTAGGAAGCTGATAAATAAAGAGAATCCTGTTTCTATTTACACATGATTCTGATTAGACTGGCGTTTTCTGAATGACTCATTTCAAATCTTGAAGATTCCTGTGTATACTTCTAGGAAAACTGTCTACTTTTGGTTAAACGCTTAACGTACACCATGATAGTCGCGAGAAATGACTAGAAACATGTAAGAAACAGTTGAAATGCTGGTACATAGAGCCGTTCTATCTTTATGTTCATGTTCAATCACGGAGATTAGAGATAGAATGCTGCATAGTGACGAGAGTACAGATAATGTTTACCACTCTGGCTACTTTAGATGATGTATTTCCGAAGAAAGTGCTTTCAAACATTAAGAATTTCCGTTTAAAAAGCTGAGAATATGGGTATGAAGCTGAGAAATGAAGAGAATACTTTTTATATTCACAACTGAGGCCGAATTGCCTGGCGTTTTCTGAATGGCACAATTTAACTCTTGAAGATTCATGTGTATACTTCTGGGAAAACTGACTACTTTTGGTAAAACTCTTAAAATACACAATGATAGTCCCAGAAATGATTAGAGACATGTAAGAAACAGTTTAAATACGGGTAAATAGAGCCGTTCTATCCTGATGGCCTAGTTCAATCACCGAGATTAGAGGTAGAAAACTCTCAAATGAAGAGAGTAATGATAATGTTTACAATTCCGGCTACTCTAGATGGTGTTTTTCCAAAGAAAGTGCTTCCAACATGAGGAATTTCTGTTTTTAAAGCTCAGACTATGTGTATGAGGCTGATCAATGAAGAGAATACTGTTTGTATTTACAATTGAGGCTGAATTGCCTGGCATTTTCTTAATGACAAAGTTTACATCCTGAAGATTCATGTATCTGCTTCTGGAAAAATGTCTAATTTTGGTAAAACTCTTAAAATACACTAGGATAGTCCGGGAAGTGACTAGAAACATGTAAGAAACACTTGAAATGCTGTATAATAGAGCCGTGCTATCTTTATGGCCTAGTTCAATGACTGAGATTAGAGGTAAGAAACTCTCAAGTGAGGAGAGTAAGGATGAAGTTTACAATTGCGGCTACTCTAGATGTTGTTTTTCCAAGGAAAGTGCTTTCAAACATTAAGAATTGCTGTTTATAAAGCTCAGAATATGTATGAAGCTGATAAATAAAGAGAATACTGTTTCTATTTACAGGTGATTCTGATTAGACTGGCGTTTTCTGAATGACTCAATTGAAACCTTGAAGATTGCTGTGTATACTTCTAGAAAAACTGTCTACTTTTGGTAAAAGGCTTAACATACGCAATGATAGTCCGAGAAATGATTAGAAACTTGTAAGAAACACTTGAAAGGCTGGTACATAGAGCCGTTCTATCTTTATGTTTATGTTCAATCACGGATATTAGAGATAGAATGCTGCATAGTGCCGAGAGTACAGATAATGTTTACCATTCTGGCTACTTTAGATGACATATTTCCGAAGAATGTGCTTTCAAACATTAAGAATTGCTGTTTATAAAGCTCAGAATATGTAGGAAGCTGATAAATAAAGAGATTACTGTTTCTATTTACATGTGATTGTGATTAGACTGGCGTTTTCTGAATGACTCAATTGAAACCTTGAAGATTGCTGAGTATACTTCTAGGAAAACTGTCTACTTTTGGTAAAACGCTTAACATACACCATGATAGTCGCGAGAAATGACTAGAAACATGTAAGAAACAGTTGAAATGCTGGTACATAGAGCCGTTCTATCTTTATGTTCATGTTCAATCACAGAGATTAGAGATAGAATGCTGCATAGTGACGAGAGTACAGATAATGTTTACCACTCTGGCTACTTTAGATGATGTATTTCCGAAGAAAGTGCTTTCAAACATTAATAATTTCCGTTTAAAAAGCTGAGAATATGGGTATGAAGCTGAGAAATGAAGAGAATACTTTTTATATTCACAACTGAGGCCGAATTGCCTGGCGTTTTCTGAATGGCACAATTTAACTCTTGAAGATTCATGTGTATACTTCTGGGAAAACTGACTACTTTTGGTAAAACTCTTAAAATACACAATGATAGTCCCAGAAATGATTAGAGACATGTAAGAAACAGTTTAAATACGGGTAAATAGAGCCGTTCTATCCTGATGGCCTAGTTCAATCACCGAGATTAGAGGTAGAAAACTCTCAAATGAAGAGAGTAATGATAATGTTTACAATTCCGGCTACTCTAGATGGTGTTTTTCCAAAGAAAGTGCTTCCAACATGAGGAATTTCTGTTTTTAAAGCTCAGACTATGTGTATGAGGCTGATCAATGAAGAGAATACTGTTTGTATTTACAATTGAGGCTGAATTACCTGGCATTTTCTTAATGACAAAGTTTACATCCTGAAGATTCATGTATCTGCTTCTGGAAAAATGTCTAATTTTGGTAAAACTCTTAAAATACACTAGGATAGTCCGGGAAGTGACTAGAAACATGTAAGAAACACTTGAAATGCTGTATAATAGAGCCGTGCTATCTTTATGGCCTAGTTCAATGACTGAGATTAGAGGTAAAAAACTCTCAAGTGAGGAGAGTAAGGATGAAGTTTACAATTGCGGCTACTCTAGATGTTGTTTTTCCAAGGAAAGTGCTTTCAAACATTAAGAATTGCTGTTTATAAAGCTCAGAATATGTATGAAGCTGATAAATAAAGAGAATACTGTTTCTATTTACAGGTGATTCTGATTAGACTGGCGTTTTCTGAATGACTCAATTGAAACCTTGAAGATTGCTGTGTATACTTCTAGAAAAACTGTCTACTTTTGGTAAAAGGCTTAACATACGCAATGATAGTCCGAGAAATGATTAGAAACTTGTAAGAAACACTTGAAAGGCTGGTACATAGAGCCGTTCTATCTTTATGTTTATGTTCAATCACGGATATTAGAGATAGAATGCTGCATAGTGCCGAGAGTACAGATAATGTTTACCATTCTGGCTACTTTAGATGACATATTTCCGAAGAATGTGCTTTCAAACATTAAGAATTGCTGTTTATAAAGCTCAGAATATGTAGGAAGCTGATAAATAAAGAGATTACTGTTTCTATTTACATGTGATTGTGATTAGACTGGCGTTTTCTGAATGACTCAATTGAAACCTTGAAGATTGCTGTGTATACTTCTAGGAAAACTGTCTACTTTTGGTAAAACGCTTAACATACACCATGATAGTCGCGAGAAATGACTAGAAACATGTAAGAAACAGTTGAAATGCTGGTACATAGAGCCGATCTATCTTTATGTTCATGTTCAATCACGGAGATTAGAGATAGAATGCTGCATGGTGACGAGAGTACAGATAATGTTTACCATTCTGGCTACTTTTGATGATGTATTTCCGAAGAAAGTGCTTTCAAACATTAAGAATTTCCGTTTAAAAAGCTGAGAATATGGGTATGAAGCTGAGAAATGAAGAGAATACTTTTTATATTCACAACTGAGGCCGAATTGCCTGGCGTTTTCTGAATGGCACAATTTAACTCTTGAAGATTCATGTGTATACTTCTGGGAAAACTGTCTACTTTTGGTAAAACTCTTAAAATACACAATGATAGTCCCAGAAATGATTAGAGACATGTAAGAAACAGTTTAAATACGGGTAAATAGAGCCGTTCTATCCTGATGGCCTAGTTCAATCACCGAGATTAGAGGTAGAAAACTCTCAAATGAAGAGAGTAATGATAATATTTACAATTCCGGCTACTCTAGATGGTGTTTTTCCAAAGAAAGTGCTTCCAACATGAGGAATTTCTGTTTTTAAAGCTCAGAGTATGTGTATGAGGCTGATCAATGAAGAGAATACTGTTTTTATTTACAATTGAGGCTGAATTGCCTGGCATTTTCTTAATGACAAAGTTTACATCCTGAAGATTCATGTATCTACTTCTGGAAAAATGTCTAATTTTGGTTAAACTCTTAAAATACACTAGGATAGACCGGGAAGTGACTAGAAACATGTAAGAAACACTTGAAATGATGTATAATAGAGCCGTGCTTTCTTTATGGCCTAGTTCAATGACAGAGATTAGAGGTAAAATACTCTCAAGTAAGGAGAGTAAGGATGAAGTTTACAATTGCGGCTACTCTAGATGTTGTTTTTCCAAGGAAAGTGCTTTCAAACATTAAGAATTGCTGTTTATAAAGCTCAGAATATGTATGAAGCTGATAAATAAAGAGAATACTGTTTCTATTTACAGGTGATTTTGATTAGACTGGCGTTTTCTGAATGACTCAATTGAAACCTTGAAGATTGCTGTGTATACTTCTAGAAAAACTGTCTACTTTTGGTAAAAGGCTTAACATACGCAATGATAGTCCGAGAAATGATTAGAAACTTGTAAGAAACACTTGAAAGGCTGGTACATAGAGCCGTTCTATCTTTATGTTTATGTTCAATCACGGATATTAGAGATAGAATGCTGCATAGTGCCGAGAGTACAGATAATGTTTACCATTCTGGCTACTTTAGATGACATATTTCCGAAGAATGTGCTTTCAAACATTAAGAATTGCTGTTTATAAAGCTCAGAATATGTAGGAAGCTGATAAATAAAGAGAATACTGTTTCTATTTACAAGTGATTGTGATTAGACTGGCGTTTTCTGAATGACTCAATTGAAACCTTGAAGATTGCTGTGTATACTTCTAGGAAAACTGTCTACTTTTGGTAAAACGCTTAACATACACCATGATAGTCGCGAGAAATGACTAGAAACATGTAAGAAACAGTTGAAATGCTGGTACATAGAGCCGTTCTATCTTTATGTTCATGTTCAATCACGGAGATTAGAGATAGAATGCTGCATGGTGACGAGAGTACAGATAATGTTTACCATTCTGGCTACTTTTGATGATGTATTTCCGAAGAAAGTGCTTTCAAACATTAAGAATTTCCGTTTAAAAAGCTGAGAATATGGGTATGAAGCTGAGAAATGAAGAGAATACTTTTTATATTCACAACTGAGGCCGAATTGCCTGGCGTTTTCTGAATGGCACAATTTAACTCTTGAAGATTCATGTGTATACTTCTGGGAAAACTGTCTACTTTTGGTAAAACTCTTAAAATACACAATGATAGTCCCAGAAATGATTAGAGACATGTAAGAAACAGTTTAAATACGGGTAAATAGAGCCGTTCTATCCTGATGGCCTAGTTCAATCACCGAGATTAGAGGTAGAAAACTCTCAAATGAAGAGTGTAATGATAATATTTACAATTCCGGCTACTCTAGATGGTGTTTTTCCAAAGAAAGTGCTTCCAACATGAGGAATTTCTGTTTTTAAAGCTCAGAGTATGTGTATGAGGCTGATCAATGAAGAGAATACTGTTTTTATTTACAATTGAGGCTGAATTGCCTGGCATTTTCTTAATGACAAAGTTTACATCCTGAAGATTCATGTATCTACTTCTGGAAAAATGTCTAATTTTGGTTAAACTCTTAAAATACACTAGGATAGACCGGGAAGTGACTAGAAACATGTAAGAAACACTTGAAATGATGTATAATAGAGCCGTGCTTTCTTTATGGCCTAGTTCAATGACAGAGATTAGAGGTAAAATACTCTCAAGTAAGGAGAGTAAGGATGAAGTTTACAATTGCGGCTACTCTAGATGTTGTTTTTCCAAGGAAAGTGCTTTCAAACATTAAGAATTGCTGTTTATAAAGTTCAGAATATGTATGAAGCTGATAAATAAAGAGAATACTGTTTCTATTTACAGGTGATTTTGATTAGACTGGCGTTTTCTGAATGACTCAATTGAAACCTTGAAGATTGCTGTGTATACTTCTAGAAAAACTGTCTACTTTTGGTAAAAGGCTTAACATACGCAATGATAGTCCGAGAAATGATTAGAAACTTGTAAGAAACACTTGAAAGGCTGGTACATAGAGCCGTTCTATCTTTATGTTTATGTTCAATCACGGATATTAGAGATAGAATGCTGCATAGTGCCGAGAGTACAGATAATGTTTACCATTCTGGCTACTTTAGATGACATATTTCCGAAGAATGTGCTTTCAAACATTAAGAATTGCTGTTTATAAAGCTCAGAATATGTAGGAAGCTGATAAATAAAGAGAATACTGTTTCTATTTACAAGTGATTGTGATTAGACTGGCGTTTTCTGAATGACTCAATTGAAACCTTGAAGATTGCTGTGTATACTTCTAGGAAAACTGTCTACTTTTGGTAAAACGCTTAACATACACCATGATAGTCGCGAGAAATGACTAGAAACATGTAAGAAACAGTTGAAATGCTGGTACATAGAGCCGTTCTATCTTTATGTTCATGTTCAATCACGGAGATTAGAGATAGAATGCTGCATGGTGACGAGAGTACAGATAATGTTTACCATTCTGGCTACTTTTGATGATGTATTTCCGAAGAAAGTGCTTTCAAACATTAAGAATTTCCGTTTAAAAAGCTGAGAATATTGGTATGAAGCTGAGAAATGAAGAGAATACTTTTTATATTCACAACTGAGGCCGAATTGCCTGGCGTTTTCTGAATGGCACAATTTAACTCTTGAAGATTCATGTGTATACTTCTAGGAAAACTGTCTACTTTTGGTAAAACGCTTAACATACACCATGATAGTCGCGAGAAATGACTAGAAACATGTAAGAAACAGTTGAAATGCTGGTACATAGAGCTGTTCTATCTATATGTTCATGTTCAATCACGGAGATTAGAGATAGAATGCTGCATGGTGACGAGAGTACAGATAATGTTTACCATTCTGGCTACTTTTGATGATGTATTTCCGAAGAAAGTGCTTTCAAACATTAAGAATTTCCGTTTAAAAAGCTGAGAATATGGGTATGAAGCTGAGAAATGAAGAGAATACTTTTTATATTCACAACTGAGGCCGAATTGCCTGGCGTTTTCTGAATGGCACAATTTAACTCTTGAAGATTCATGTGTATACTTCTGGGAAAACTGTCTACTTTTGGTAAAACTCTTAAAATACACAATGATAGTCCCAGAAATGATTAGAGACATGTAAGAAACAGTTTAAATACGGGTAAATAGAGCCGTTCTATCCTGATGGCCTAGTTCAATCACCGAGATTAGAGGTAGAAAACTCTCAAATGAAGAGAGTAATGATAATGTTTACAATTCCGGCTACTCTAGATGGTGTTTTTCCAAAGAAAGTGCTTCCAACATGAGGAATTGCTGTTTTTAAAGCTCAGAGTATCTGTATGAGGCTGATCAATGAAGAGAATACTGTTTGTATTTCCAATTGAGGCTGAATTGCCTGGCATTTTCTTAATGACAAAGTTTACATCCTGAAGATTCATGTATCTACTTCTGGAAAAATGTCTAATTTTGGTAAAACTCATAAAATACACTAGGATAGACCGGGAAGTGACTAGAAACATGTAAGAAACACTTGAAATGATGTATAATAGAGCCGTGCTATCTTTATGGCCTAGTTCAATGACTGAGATTAGAGGTAAAATACTCTCAAGTGAGGAGAGTAAGGATGAAGTTTACAATTGCGGCTACTCTAGATGTTGTTTTTCCAAGGAAAGTGCTTTCAAACATTAAGAATTGCTGTTTATAAAGCTCAGAATATGTATGAAGGTGATAAATAAAGAGAATACTGTTTCTATTTACAGGTGATTCTGATTAGACTGGCCTTTTCTGAATGACTCATATGAAACCTTGAAGATTGCTGTGTATACTTCTAGAAAAACTGTCTACTTTTGGTAAAAGGCTTAACTTTCGCAATGATAGTCCCGAGAAATGATTAGAAACTTGTAAGAAACACTTGAAAGGCTGGTACATAGAGCCGTTCTATCTTTATGTTTATGTTCAATCACGGATATTAGAGATAGAATGCTGCATAGTGCCGAGAGTACAGATAATGTTTACCATTCTGGCTACTTTAGATGACATATTTCCGAAGAATGTGCTTTCAAACATTAAGAATTGCTGTTTATAAAGCTCAGAATATGTAGGAAGCTGATAAATAAAGAGAATACTGTTTCTATTTACAGGTGATTGTGATTAGACTGGCGTTTTCTGAATGACTCAATTGAAACCTTGAAGATTGCTGTGTATACTTCTAGGAAAACTGTCTACTTTTGGTAAAACGCTTAACATACACCATGATAGTCGCGAGAAATGACTAGAAACATGTAAGAAACAGTTGAAATGCTGGTACATAGAGCCGTTCTATCTTTATGTTCATGTTCAATCACGGAGATTAGAGATAGAATGCTGCATGGTGACGAGAGTACAGATAATGTTTACCATTCTGGCTACTTTTGATGATGTATTTCCGAAGAAAGTGCTTTCAAACATTAAGAATTTCCGTTTAAAAAGCTGAGAATATGGGTATGAAGCTGAGAAATGAAGAGAATACTTTTTATATTCACAACTGAGGCCGAATTGCCTGGCGTTTTCTGAATGGCACAATTTAACTCTTGAAGATTCATGTGTATACTTCTGGGAAAACTGTCTACTTTTGGTAAAACTCTTAAAATACACAATGATAGTCCCAGAAATGATTAGAGACATGTAAGAAACAGTTTAAATACGGGTAAATAGAGCCGTTCTATCCTGATGGCCTAGTTCAATCACCGAGATTAGAGGTAGAAAACTCTCAAATGAAGAGTGTAATGATAATATTTACAATTCCGGCTACTCTAGATGGTGTTTTTCCAAAGAAAGTGCTTCCAACATGAGGAATTTCTGTTTTTAAAGCTCAGAGTATGTGTATGAGGCTGATCAATGAAGAGAATACTGTTTTTATTTACAATTGAGGCTGAATTGCCTGGCATTTTCTTAATGACAAAGTTTACATCCTGAAGATTCATGTATCTACTTCTGGAAAAATGTCTAATTTTGGTTAAACTCTTAAAATACACTAGGATAGACCGGGAAGTGACTAGAAACATGTAAGAAACACTTGAAATGATGTATAATAGAGCCGTGCTTTCTTTATGGCCTAGTTCAATGACAGAGATTAGAGGTAAAATACTCTCAAGTAAGGAGAGTAAGGATGAAGTTTACAATTGCGGCTACTCTAGATGTTGTTTTTCCAAGGAAAGTGCTTTCAAACATTAAGAATTGCTGTTTATAAAGTTCAGAATATGTATGAAGCTGATAAATAAAGAGAATACTGTTTCTATTTACAGGTGATTTTGATTAGACTGGCGTTTTCTGAATGACTCAATTGAAACCTTGAAGATTGCTGTGTATACTTCTAGAAAAACTGTCTACTTTTGGTAAAAGGCTTAACATACGCAATGATAGTCCGAGAAATGATTAGAAACTTGTAAGAAACACTTGAAAGGCTGGTACATAGAGCCGTTCTATCTTTATGTTTATGTTCAATCACGGATATTAGAGATAGAATGCTGCATAGTGCCGAGAGTACAGATAATGTTTACCATTCTGGCTACTTTAGATGACATATTTCCGAAGAATGTGCTTTCAAACATTAAGAATTGCTGTTTATAAAGCTCAGAATATGTAGGAAGCTGATAAATAAAGAGAATACTGTTTCTATTTACAAGTGATTGTGATTAGACTGGCGTTTTCTGAATGACTCAATTGAAACCTTGAAGATTGCTGTGTATACTTCTAGGAAAACTGTCTACTTTTGGTAAAACGCTTAACATACACCATGATAGTCGCGAGAAATGACTAGAAACATGTAAGAAACAGTTGAAATGCTGGTACATAGAGCCGTTCTATCTTTATGTTCATGTTCAATCACGGAGATTAGAGATAGAATGCTGCATGGTGACGAGAGTACAGATAATGTTTACCATTCTGGCTACTTTTGATGATGTATTTCCGAAGAAAGTGCTTTCAAACATTAAGAATTTCCGTTTAAAAAGCTGAGAATATTGGTATGAAGCTGAGAAATGAAGAGAATACTTTTTATATTCACAACTGAGGCCGAATTGCCTGGCGTTTTCTGAATGGCACAATTTAACTCTTGAAGATTCATGTGTATACTTCTAGGAAAACTGTCTACTTTTGGTAAAACGCTTAACATACACCATGATAGTCGCGAGAAATGACTAGAAACATGTAAGAAACAGTTGAAATGCTGGTACATAGAGCTGTTCTATCTATATGTTCATGTTCAATCACGGAGATTAGAGATAGAATGCTGCATGGTGACGAGAGTACAGATAATGTTTACCATTCTGGCTACTTTTGATGATGTATTTCCGAAGAAAGTGCTTTCAAACATTAAGAATTTCCGTTTAAAAAGCTGAGAATATGGGTATGAAGCTGAGAAATGAAGAGAATACTTTTTATATTCACAACTGAGGCCGAATTGCCTGGCGTTTTCTGAATGGCACAATTTAACTCTTGAAGATTCATGTGTATACTTCTGGGAAAACTGTCTACTTTTGGTAAAACTCTTAAAATACACAATGATAGTCCCAGAAATGATTAGAGACATGTAAGAAACAGTTTAAATACGGGTAAATAGAGCCGTTCTATCCTGATGGCCTAGTTCAATCACCGAGATTAGAGGTAGAAAACTCTCAAATGAAGAGAGTAATGATAATGTTTACAATTCCGGCTACTCTAGATGGTGTTTTTCCAAAGAAAGTGCTTCCAACATGAGGAATTGCTGTTTTTAAAGCTCAGAGTATCTGTATGAGGCTGATCAATGAAGAGAATACTGTTTGTATTTCCAATTGAGGCTGAATTGCCTGGCATTTTCTTAATGACAAAGTTTACATCCTGAAGATTCATGTATCTACTTCTGGAAAAATGTCTAATTTTGGTAAAACTCATAAAATACACTAGGATAGACCGGGAAGTGACTAGAAACATGTAAGAAACACTTGAAATGATGTATAATAGAGCCGTGCTATCTTTATGGCCTAGTTCAATGACTGAGATTAGAGGTAAAATACTCTCAAGTGAGGAGAGTAAGGATGAAGTTTACAATTGCGGCTACTCTAGATGTTGTTTTTCCAAGGAAAGTGCTTTCAAACATTAAGAATTGCTGTTTATAAAGCTCAGAATATGTATGAAGGTGATAAATAAAGAGAATACTGTTTCTATTTACAGGTGATTCTGATTAGACTGGCCTTTTCTGAATGACTCATATGAAACCTTGAAGATTGCTGTGTATACTTCTAGAAAAACTGTCTACTTTTGGTAAAAGGCTTAACTTTCGCAATGATAGTCCCGAGAAATGATTAGAAACTTGTAAGAAACACTTGAAAGGCTGGTACATAGAGCCGTTCTATCTTTATGTTTATGTTCAATCACGGATATTAGAGATAGAATGCTGCATAGTGCCGAGAGTACAGATAATGTTTACCATTCTGGCTACTTTAGATGACATATTTCCGAAGAATGTGCTTTCAAACATTAAGAATTGCTGTTTATAAAGCTCAGAATATGTAGGAAGCTGATAAATAAAGAGAATACTGTTTCTATTTACAGGTGATTGTGATTAGACTGGCGTTTTCTGAATGACTCAATTGAAACCTTGAAGATTGCTGTGTATACTTCTAGGAAAACTGTCTACTTTTGGTAAAACGCTTAACATACACCATGATAGTCGCGAGAAATGACTAGAAACATGTAAGAAACAGTTGAGATGCTGCTACATAGAGCCGTTCTATCTTTATGTTCATGTTCAATCACGGAGATTAGAGATAGAATGCTGCATGGTGAGGAGAGTACAGATAATGTTTACCATTCTGGCTACTTTTGATGATGTATTTCCAAAGAAAGTGCTTTCAAACATTAAGAATTTCCGTTTAAAAAGCTGAGAATATGGGTATGAAGCTGAGAAATGAAGAGAATACTTTTTATATTCACAACTGAGGCCGAATTGCCTGGCGTTTTCTGAATGGCACAATTTAACTCTTGAAGATTCATGTGTATACTTCTGGGAAAACTGTCTACTTTTGGTAAAACTCTTAAAATACACAATGACAGTCCCAGAAATGATTAGAGACATGTAAGAAACAGTTTAAATACGGGTTAATAGAGCCGTTCTATCCTGATGGCCTAGTTCAATCACCGAGATTAGAGGTAGAAAACTCTCAAATGAAGAGAGTAATGATAATATTTACAATTCCGGCTACTCTTGATGGTGTTTTTCCAAAGAAAGTGCTTCCAACATGAGGAATTTCTGTTTTTAAAGCTCAGAGTATGTGTATGAGGCTGATCAATGAAGAGAATACTGTTTGTATTTACAATTGAGGCTGAATTGCCTGGCATTTTCTTAATGACAAAGTTTACATCCTGAAGATTCATGTATCTACTTCTGGAAAAATGTCTAATTTTGGTAAAACTCATAAAATACACTAGGATAGACCGGGAAGTGACTAGAAACATGTAAGAAACACTTGAAATGATGTATAATAGAGCCGTGCTATCTTTATGGCCTAGTTCAATGACTGAGATTAGAGGTAAAATACTCTCAAGTGAGGAGAGTAAGGATGAAGTTTACAATTGCGGCTACTCAAATGTTGTTTTTCCAAGGAAAGTGCTTTCAAACATTAAGAATTGCTGTTTATAAAGCTCAGAATATGTATGAAGGTGATAAATAAAGAGAATACTGTTTCTATTTACAGGTGATTCTGATTAGACTGGCCTTTTCTGAATGACTCATATGAAACCTTGAAGATTGCTGTGTATACTTCTAGAAAAACTGTCTACTTTTGGTAAAAGGCTAAACTTTCGCAATGATAGTCCCGAGAAATGATTAGAAACTTGTAAGAAACACTTGAAAGGCTGGTACATAGAGCCGTTCTATCTTTATGTTTATGTTCAATCACGGATATTAGAGATAGAATGCTGCATAGTGCCGAGAGTACAGATAATGTTTACCATTCTGGCTACTTTAGATGACATATTTCCGAAGAATGTGCTTTCAAACATTAAGAATTGCTGTTTATAAAGCTCAGAATATGTAGGAAGCTGATAAATAAAGAGAATACTGTTTCTATTTACAGGTGATTGTGATTAGACTGGCGTTTTCTGAATGACTCAATTGAAACCTTGAAGATTGCTGTGTATACTTCTAGGAAAACTGTCTACTTTTGGTAAAACGCTTAACATACACCATGATAGTCGCGAGAAATGACTAGAAACATGTAAGAAACAGTTGAGATGCTGGTACATAGAGCCGTTCTATCTTTATGTTCATGTTCAATCACGGAGATTAGAGATAGAATGCTGCATGGTGAGGAGAGTACAGATAATGTTTACCATTCTGGCTACTTTTGATGATGTATTTCCAAAGAAAGTGCTTTCAAACATTAAGAATTTCCGTTTAAAAAGCTGAGAATATGGGAATGAAGCTGAGAAATGAAGAGAATACTTTTTATATTCACAACTGAGGCCGAATTGCCTGGCGTTTTCTGAATGGCACAATTTAACTCTTGAAGATTCATGTGTATACTTCTGGGAAAACTGTCTACTTTTGGTAAAACTCTTAAAATACACAATGACAGTCCCAGAAATGATTAGAGACATGTAAGAAACAGTTTAAATACGGGTAAATAGAGCCGTTCTATCCTGATGGCCTAGTTCAATCACCGAGATTAGAGGTAGAAAACTCTCAAATGAAGAGAGTAATGATAATATTTACAATTCCGGCTACTCTTGATGGTGTTTTTCCAAAGAAAGTGCTTCCAACATGAGGAATTTCTGTTTTTAAAGCTCAGAGTATGTGTATGAGGCTGATCAATGAAGAGAATACTGTTTGTATTTACAATTGAGGCTGAATTGCCTGGCATTTTCTTAATGACAAAGTTTACATCCTGAAGATTCATGTATCTACTTCTGGAAAAATGTCTAATTTTGGTAAAACTCTTAAAATACACTAGGATAGACCGGGAAGTGACTAGAAACATGTAAGAAACACTTGAAATGATGTATAATAGAGCCGTGCTATCTTTATGGCCTAGTTCAATGACTGAGATTAGAGGTAAAATACTCTCAAGTGAGGAGAGTAAGGATGAAGTTTACAATTGCGGCTACTCTAGATGTTGTTTTTCCAAGGAAAGTGCTTTCAAACATTAAGAATTGCTGTTTATAAAGCTCAGAATATGTATGAAGCTGATAAATAAAGAGAATACTGTTTCTATTTACAGGTGATTCTGATTAGACTGGCGTTTTCTGAATGACTCAATTGAAACCTTGAAGATTGCTGTGTATACTTCTAGAAAAACTGTCTACTTTTGGTAAAACGCTTAACATACGCAATGATAGTCCCGAGAAATGATTAGAAACTTGTAAGAAACACTTGAAAGGCTGGTACATAGAGCCGTTCTATCTTTATGTTTATATTCAATCACGGATATTAGAGATAGAATGCTGCATAGTGCCGAGAGTACAGATAATGTTTACCATTCTGGCTACTTTAGATGACATATTTCCGAAGAATGTGCTTTCAAACATTAAGAATTGCTGTTTATAAAGCTCAGAATATGTAGGAAGCTGATAAATAAAGAGAATACTGTTTCTATTTACACATGATTCTGATTAGACTGGCGTTTTCTGAATGACTCATTTGAAACCTTGAAGATTCCTGTGTATACTTCGAGGAAAACTGTCTACTTTTGGTAAAACGCTTAACATACACCATGATAGTCGCGAGAAATGACTAGAAACATGTAAGAAACAGTTGAAATGCTGGTACATAGAGCCGTTCTATCTTTATGTTCATGTTCAATCACGGAGATTAGAGTTAGAATGCTCCATAGTGATGAGAGTACAGATAATGTTTACCATTCTGGCTACTTTAGATGATGTATTTCCGAAGAAAGTGCTTTCAAACATTAAGAATTTCCGTTTAAAAAGCTGAGAATATGGGTATGAAGCTGAGAAATAAAGAGATTACTTTTTATATTCACAACTGAGGCCGAATTGCCTGGCGTTTTCTGAATGGCACAATTTAACTCTTGAAGATTCATGTGTATACTTCTGGGAAAACTGTCTACTTTTGGTAAAACTCTTAAAATACACAATGATAGTCCCAGAAATGATTAGAGACATGTAAGAAACAGTTTAAATACGGGTAAATAGAGCCGTTCTATCCTGATGGCCTAGTTCAATCACCGAGATTAGAGGTAGAAAACTCTCAAATGAAGAGAGTAATGATAATGTTTACAATTCCGGCTACTCTAGATGGAGTTTTTCCAAAGAAAGTGCTTCCAACATGAGGAATTTCTGTTTTTAAAGCTCAGAGTATCTGTATGAGGCTGATCAATGAAGAGAATACTGTTTGTATTTACAATTGAGGCTTAATTGCCTGGCATTTTCTTAATGACAAAGTTTACATCCTGAAGATTCATGTATCTACTTCTGGAAAAATGTCTAATTTTGGTAAAACTCTTAAAATACACTAGGATAGACCGGGAAGTGACTAGAAACATGTAAGAAACACTTGAAATGATGTATAATAGAGCCGTGCTATCTTTATGGCCTAGTTCAATGACTGAGATTAGAGGTAAAAAACTCTCAAGTGAGGAGAGTAAGGATGAAGTTTACAATTGCGGCTACTCTAGATGTTGTTTTTCCAAGGAAAGTGCTTTCAAACATTAAGAATTGCTGTTTATAAAGCTCAGAATATGTATGAAGCTGATAAATAAAGAGAATGCTGTTTCTATTTACAGGTGATTCTGATTAGACTGGCGTTTTCTGAATGACTCAATTGAAACCTTGAAGATTGCTGTGTATATTTCTAGAAAAACTGTCTACTTTTGGTAAAAGGCTTAACATACGCAATGATAGTCCCAAGAAATGATTAGAAACTTGTAAGAAACACTTGAAAGGCTGGTACATAGAGCCGTTCTATCTTTATGTTCATGTTCAATCACGGAGATTAGAGATAGAATGCTGCATGGTGACGAGAGTACAGATAATGTTTACCATTCTGGCTACTTTAGATGATGTATTTCCGAAGAAAGTGCTTTCAAACATGAAGAATTTCCGTTTAAAAAGCTGAGAATATGGGTATGAAGCTGAGAAATGAAGAGAATACTTTTTATATTCACAACTGATGCCGAATTGCCAGGCGTTTTCTGAATGGCACAATTTAACTCTTGAAGATTCATGTGTATACTTCTGGGAAAACTGTCTACTTTTGGTAAAACTCTTAAAATACACAATGATAGTCCCAGAAATGATTAGAGACATGTAAGAAACAGTTTAAATACGGGTAAATAGAGCCGTTCTATCCTGATGGCCTAGTTCAATCACCGAGATTAGAGGTAGAAAACTCTCAAATGAAGAGAGTAATGATAATGTTTACAATTCCGGCTACTCTAGATGGTGTTTTTCCAAAGAAAGTGCTTCCAACATGAGGAATTTCTGTTTTTAAAGCTAAGAGTATGTGTATGAGGCTGATCAATGAAGAGAATACTGTTTGTATTTACAATTGAGGCTGAATTGCCTGGCATTTTCTTAATGACAAAGTTTACATCCTGAAGATTCATGTATCCACTTCTGGAAAAATGTCTAATTTTGGTAAAACTCTTAAAATACACTAGGATAGACCAGGAAGTGACTAGAAACATGTAAGAAACACTTGAAATGCTGTATAATAGAGCCGTGCTATCTTTATGTCCTGGTTCAATGACTGAGATTAGAGGTAAAAAACTCTCAAGTGAGGAGAGTAAGGATGAAGTTTACAATTGCGGCTACTCTAGATGTTGGTTTTCCAAGGAAAGTGCTTTCAAACATTAAGAATTGCTGTTTATAAAGCTCAGAATATGTATGAAGCTGATAAATAAAGACAATACTGTTTCTATTTACAGGTGATTCTGATTAGACTGGCGTTTTCTGAATGACTCAATTGAAACCTTGAAGATTGCTGTGTATACTTCTAGAAAAACTGTCTACTTTTGGTAAAACGCTTAACATACGCAATGATAGTCCCGAGAAATGATTAGAAACTTGTAAGAAACACTTGAAATGCTGGTACATAGAGCCGTTCTATCCTTATGTGTATATTCAATCACGGATATTAGAGATAGAATGCTGCATAGTGACGAGAGTACAGATAATGTTTACCATTCTGGCTACTTTAGATGACATATTTCCGAAGAATGTGCTTTCAAACATTAAGAATTGCTGTTTATAAAGCTCAGAATATGTAGGAAGCTGATAAATAAAGAGAATACTGTTTCTATTTACAGGTGATTGTGATTAGACTGGCGTTTTCTGAATGACTCAATTGAAACCTTGAAGATTGCTGAGTATACTTCTAGGAAAACTGTCTACTTTTGGTAAAACGCTTAACATACACCATGATAGTCGCGAGAAATGACTAGAAACATGTAAGAAACAGTTGAAATGCTGGTACATAGAGCCGTTCTATCTTTATGTTCATGTTCAATCACGGAGATTAGAGATAGAATGCTGCATGGTGACGAGAGTACAGATAATGTTTACCATTCTGGCTACTTTAGATGATGTATTTCCGAAGAAAGTGCTTTCAAACATGAAGAATTTCCGTTTAAAAAGCTGAGAATATGGGTATGAAGCTGAGAAATGAAGAGAATACTTTTTATATTCACAACTGATGCCGAATTGCCTGGCGTTTTCTGAATGGCACAATTTAACTCTTGAAGATTCATGTGTATACTTCTGGGAAAACTGTCTACTTTTCGTAAAACTCTTAAAATACACAATGATAGTCCCAGAAATGATTAGAGACATGTAAGAAACAGTTTAAATACGGGTAAATAGAGCCGTTCTATCCTGATGGCCTAGTTCAATCACCGAGATTAGAGGTAGAAAACTCTCAAATGAAGAGAGTAATGATAATGTTTACAATTCCGGCTACTTTAGATGGTGTTTTTCCAAAGAAAGTGCTTCCAACATGAGGAATTGCTGTTTTTAAAGCTCAGAGTATGTGTATGAGGCTGATCAATGAAGAGAATACTGTTTGTATTTACAATTGAGGCTGAATTGCCTGGCATTTTCTTAATGACAAAGTTTACAACCTGAAGATTCATGTATCTACTTCTGGGAAAATGTCTAATTTTAGTAAAACTCTTAAAATACACTAGGATAGACAGGGAAGTGACTAGAAACATGTAAGAAACACTTGAAATGCTGTATAATAGAGCCGTGCTATCTTTATGTCCTGGTTCAATGACTGAGATTAGAGGTAAAAAACTCTCAAGTGAGGAGAGTAAGGATGAAGTTTACAATTGCGGCTACTCTAGATGTTGTTTTTCCAAGGAAAGTGCTTTCAAACATTAAGAATTGCTGTTTATAAAGCTCAGAATATGTATGAAGCTGATAAATAAAGACAATACTGTTTCTATTTACAGGTGATTCTGATTAGACTGGCGTTTTCTGAATGACTCAATTGAAACCTTGAAGATTGCTGTGTATACTTCTAGAAAAACTGTCTACTTTTGTTAAAACGCTTAACATACGCAATGATAGTCCCGAGAAATGATTAGAAACTTGTAAGAAACACTTGAAATGCTGGTACATAGAGCCGTTCTATCCTTATGTGTATATTCAATCACGGATATTAGAGATAGGATGCTGCATAGTGACGAGAGTACAGATAATGTTTACCATTCTGGCTACTTTAGATGACATATTTCCGAAGAATGTGCTTTCAAACATTAAGAATTGCTGTTTATAAAGCTCAGAATATGTAGGAAGCTGATAAATAAAGAGAATACTGTTTCTATTTACAGGTGATTGTGATTAGACTGGCGTTTTCTGAATGACTCAATTGAAACCTTGAAGATTGCTGAGTATACTTCTAGGAAAACTGTCTACTTTTGGTAAAACGCTTAACATACACCATGATAGTCGCGAGAAATGACTAGAAACATGTAAGAAACAGTTGAAATGCTGGTACATAGAGCCGTTCTATCTTTATGTTCATGTTCAATCACGGAGATTAGAGATAGAATGCTGCATGGTGACGAGAGTACAGATAATGTTTACCATTCTGGCGACTTTAGATGATGTATTTCCGAAGAAAGTGCTTTCAAACATGAAGAATTTCCGTTTAAAAAGCTGAGAATATGGGTATGAAGCTGAGAAATGAAGAGAATACTTTTTATATTCACAACTGATGCCGAATTGCCTGGCGTTTTCTGAATGGCACAATTTAACTCTTGAAGATTCATGTGTATACTTCTGGGAAAACTGTCTACTTTTGGTAAAACTCTTAAAATACACAATGATAGTCCCAGAAATGATTAGAGACATGTAAGAAACAGTTTAAATACGGGTAAATAGAGCCGTTCTATCCTGATGGCCTAGTTCAATCACCGAGATTAGAGGTAGAAAACTCTCAAATGAAGAGAGTAATGATAATGTTTACAATTCCGGCTACTTTAGATAGTGTTTTTCCAAAGAAAGTGCTTCCAACATGAGGAATTGCTGTTTTTAAAGCTCAGAGTATCTGTATGAGGCTGATCAATGAAGAGAATACTGTTTGTATTTACAATTGAGGCTGAATTGCCTGGCATTTTCTTAATGACAAAGTTTACAACCTGAAGATTCATGTATCTACTTCTGGAAAAATGTCTAATTTTAGTAAAACTCTTAAAATACACTAGGATAGACCGGGAAGTGACTAGAAACATGTAAGAAACACTTGAAATGCTGTATAATAGAGCCGTGCTATCTTTATGTCCTGGTTCAATGACTGAGATTAGAGGTAAAAAACTCTCAAGTGAGGAGAGTAAGGATGAAGTTTACAATTGCGGCTACTCTAGATGTTGTTTTTCCAAGGAAAGTGCTTTCAAACATTAAGAATTGCTGTTTATAAAGCTCAGAATATGTATGAAGCTGATAAATAAAGACAATCCTGTTTCTATTTACAGGTGATTCTGATTAGACTGGCGTTTTCTGAATGACTCAATTGAAACCTTGAAGATTGCTGTGTATACTTCTAGAAAAACTGTCTACTTTTGGTAAAACGCTTAACATACGCAATGATAGTCCCGAGAAATGATTAGAAACTTGTAAGAAACACTTGAAATGCTGGTACATAGAGCCGTTCTATCCTTATGTGTATATTCAATCACGGATATTAGAGATAGGATGCTGCATAGTGACGAGAGTACAGATAATGTTTACCATTCTGGCTACTTTAGATGACATATTTCCGAAGAATGTGCTTTCAAACATTAAGAATTGCTGTTTATAAAGCTCAGAATATGTAGGAAGCTGATAAATAAAGAGAATACTGTTTCTATTTACAGGTGATTGTGATTAGACTGGCGTTTTCTGAATGACTCAATTGAAACCTTGAAGATTGCTGAGTATACTTCTAGGAAAACTGTCTACTTTTGGTAAAACGCTTAACATACACCATGATAGTCGCGAGAAATGACTAGAAACATGTAAGAAACAGTTGAAATGCTGGTACATAGAGCCGTTCTATCTTTATGTTCATGTTCAATCACGGAGATTAGAGATAGAATGCTGCATGGTGACGAGAGTACAGATAATGTTTACCATTCTGGCTACTTTAGATGATGTATTTCCGAAGAAAGTGCTTTCAAACATGAAGAATTTCCGTTTAAAAAGCTGAGAATATGGGTATGAAGCTGAGAAATGAAGAGAATACTTTTTATATTCACAACTGATGCCGAATTGCCTGGCGTTTTCTGAATGGCACAATTTAACTCTTGAAGATTCATGTGTATACTTCTGGGAAAACTGTCTACTTTTGGTAAAACTCTTAAAATACACAATGATAGTCCCAGAAATGATTAGAGACATGTAAGAAACAGTTTAAATACGGGTAAATAGAGCCGTTCTATCCTGATGGCCTAGTTCAATCACCGAGATTAGAGGTAGAAAACTCTCAAATGAAGAGAGTAATGATAATGTTTACAATTCCGGCTACTCTAGATGGTGTTTTTCCAAAGAAAGTGCTTCCAACATGAGGAATTTCTGTTTTTAAAGCTAAGAGTATGTGTATGAGACTGATCAATGAAGAGAATACTGTTTGTATTTACAATTGAGGCTGAATTGCCTGGCATTTTCTTAATGACAAAGTTTACATCCTGAAGATTCATGTATCCACTTCTGGAAAAATGTCTAATTTTGGTAAAACTCTTAAAATACACTAGGATAGACCAGGAAGTGACTAGAAACATGTAAGAAACACTTGAAATGATGTATAATAGAGCCGTGCTATCTTTATGGCCTAGTTCAATGACTGAGATTAGAGGTAAAATACTCTCAAGTGAGGAGAGTAAGGATGAAGTTTACAATTGTGGCTACTCTAGATGTTGTTTTTCCAAGGAAAGTGCTTTCAAACATTAAGTATTGCTGTTTATAAAGCTCAGAATATGTATGAAGCTGATAAATAAAGAGAATACTGTTTCTATTTACAGGTGATTCTGATTAGACTGGCGTTTTCTGAATGACTCAATTGAAACCTTGAAGATTGCTGTGTATACTTCTAGAAAAACTGTCTACTTTTGGTAAAAGGCTTAACATACGCAATGATATTCCCGAGAAATGATTAGAAACTTGTAAGAAACACTTGAAAGGCTGGTACATAGAGCCGTTCTATCTTTATGTTTATGTTCAATCACGGATATTAGAGATAGAATGCTGCATAGTGCCGAGAGTACAGATAATGTTTACCATTCTGGCTACTTTAGATGACATATTTCCGAAGAATGTGCTTTCAAACATTAAGAATTGCTGTTTATAAAGCTCAGAATATGTAGGAAGCTGATAAATAAAGAGATTACTGTTTCTATTTACAGGTGATTGTGATTAGACTGGCGTTTTCTGAATGACTCAATTGAAACCTTGAAGATTGCTGTGTATACTTCTAGGAAAACTGTCTACTTTTGGTAAAACGCTTAACATACACCATGATAGTCGCGAGAAATGACTAGAAACATGTAAGAAACAGTTGAAATGCTGGTACATAGAGCCGTTCTATCTTTATGTTCATGTTCAATCACGGAGATTAGAGATAGAATGCTGCATAGTGATGAGAGTACAGATAATGTTTACCATTCTGGCTACTTTAGATGATGTATTTCCGAAGAAAGTGCTTTCAAACATTAAGAATTTCCGTTTAAAAAGCTGAGAATATGGGTATGAAGCTGAGAAATAAAGAGATTACTTTTTATATTCACAACTGAGGCCGAATTGCCTGGCGTTTTCTGAATGGCACAATTTTTTTTTTATTTATTTATTTTTTATTTTTCGCTAAAAGTATTACAAAGTGTATTACATAAGTGTCCTTTTTTCCCCCCCGCCCTTGTCAGACCCCTGCCCTCCCTTACCCCCCAGTGTATTATGTCCATTAGTTATGGTTATATGGATGCATACCAGTCCTTCGGTTGATCTCTTAATCCCCTCCCTCCTCCCCCCCAACCCTCCCTGGCCTTCCCACTGCAGTTTGACAATCAGTTTGAGGCAGCTCTGCCTCTGTATCTATTATTGTTCAAAAGTTTGTAATGGTCTTTATTATCCATGAATGAGTGAGATCATGTGGTATTTTTCCTTCATTGACTGGCTCATTTCACTTAGCATAATGCTCTCCAGTTCCATCCATGCTGTTGCAAATGGTAAGAATTCCTTCTTTTTTACAGCAGCATAGTATTCCATCGTGTAGATGTACCACAGTTTTCTAATCCATTCATCTACTGATGGGCACTTAGGCTGTTTCCAGATCTTAGCTATGGTGAATTGTGGTGCTATGAACATCGGGGTGCATATATCCTTTCTGATTGGTGTTTCTGGTTTCTTGGGATATATTCCTAGAAGTGGGATCACAGGGTCAAATGGGAGTTCCATTTCCAATTTTTTGAGGAACCTCCATACTGCCTTCCATAGTGGCTGCACCAGTCTGCATTCCCACCAGCAGTGCACAAGTGTTCCTTTTTCTCCACATCCTCTCCAGCACTTGTCGTTTGTTGATTTGTTGATGATGGCCATTCTGACAGGTGTGAGATGGTACCTCATTGTTGTTTTGATTTGCATCTCTCGGATGATTAGTGACTTTGAGCATGTTTTCATATGTCTCTTGGCTTTCTGAATGTCCTCTTTTGAAAGGTGTCTATTTAGATCCTTGGCCCATTTTTTGATTGGATTGTTTATCTTCTTTTTGTTAAGTTGTATGAGTTCCCTATAAATTTTGGAGATTAAGCCCTTATCAGATATGACGTTGGCAAATATGTTTTCCCACGAGGTGGGTTTTCTTGTTGTTTTGTTGATGGTTTCTTTTGCTGTGCAGAAGCTTTTTATTTTGATGTAGTCCCATTTGTTCAGTTTCTCTTTAGTTTCAACTGCCCTAGGAGCTGTATCAGTGAAGAAATTGTTTTGGCATATGTCTGAGATTTTGCTGCCTTTGTATTCTTCTAGAATTTTTATGGTTTCCTGTCGTACATTTAAGTCCTTTATCCATTTTGAGTTTATTCTTGTGTATGGTGTAAGTTGGTGGTCTAGTTTCATTTTCTTGCATATATCTGTCCAATTTTCCCAACACCATTTATTGAAGAGACTATCTTGGCTCCATTGTATGTTCATGCCTCCTTTGTCAAAAATTAATTGAGCATATTGGTTCGGGCTAATTTCTGGACTCTCTATTCTATTCCACTGATCTATATGTCTGTTCTTGTGCCAGTACCAGGCAGTTTTGAGAACAGTGGCTTTGTAATACAGCTTGATATCTGGCATTGAGATCCCACCTACTTTGTTTTTTCTCAGTATCGCTGCAGCTATTCGGGGTCTTTTTTTATTCCAGATGAATTTTTGGAGAGTTCGTTCTAGATCCTTGAAGAAGGCCATTGGTATTTTAATGGGAAGTGCGTTGAATGTATAGATTGCTTTGGGTAATATGGACATTTTAATGATGTTGATTCTACCAATCCAAGAACATGGTATGTTCTTCCATCTGTTTATGTCTTCCTCTATCTCTTTTTTCAACGTCCTATAGTTTTCTGAGTAGAGGTCTTTTACCTCTTTAGTTAAGTTTATTCCTAGGTATCTTAATTTTTGGGGTGCGATGGTAAATGGGATTGTTTTTATAATCTCTCTTTCTGAAAGTTCACTATTGGTATATAGAAATGCCTCGGATTTCTTGGGGTTAATTTTGTATCCTGCTACATTGCCAAATTCATGTATTAAGTCTAGTAGTTTTTTGATGGAGTCTCTAGGGTTCTGTATGTATAATATCATGTCATCTGCAAATAAGGACAGTTTTACTTCCTCTTTTCCAATTTGGATGCCTTTTATTTCTTCTTCTTGTCTAATTGCAATGGCTAATACTTCCAGGACTATGTTGAACAGGAGTGGAGAGAGTGGACATCCCTGTCTTGTTCCTGTTCTTAGGGGAAATGGTGTTAGTTTTTGTCCATTGAGTATGATGTTGGCTGTGGGCCTGTCATATATGGCTTTTATTATGTTGAGGTATGATCCTTCTATTCCCACCTTGCTGAGAGTTTTTATCAAAAATGGGTGTTGGATTTTGTCAAATGCTTTTTCTGCATCAATTGATATGACCATGTGGATTTTTTCTTTCAATTTGTTTATGTGATGTATCACGTTTATTGATTTACGGATGTTGTACCATCCTTGCATCCCTGGGATAAATCCTACTTGGTCATGGTGTATGATCCTTCTAATGTACTGCTGGATCCGATTTGCTAAGATTTTGTTGAGGATTTTGGCATCTATGTTCATGAGGGATATTGGCCTGTAATTCTCTTTCATTGTGTTGTCTTTACCTGGTTTTGGTATTAGGGTGATGCTAGCTTCATAAAATGTGTTTGGAAGTGTTCCATCCTCTTGGACTTTTTGTAGTAATCTGAGGAGGATAGGTTTCAGTTCTTCCTTGAAAGTTTGGTAAAACTCCCCTGAGAAGCCGTCTGGTCCTGGGCTTTTGTTTGCTGGAAGCTTTTTGATGACTGCTTCAATTTCTTCCATCGTTATTGGCCTATTGAGATTTTTAGATTCTTCCTGATTGAGTTTTGGAATGTTGTATTTTTCTAGGAATTTGTCCCTGAATGGCACAATTTAACTCTTGAAGATTCATGTGTATACTTCTGGGAAAACTGTCTACTTTTGGTAAAACTCTTAAAATACACAATGATAGTCCCAGAAATGATTAGAGACATGTAAGAAACAGTTTAAATACGGGTAAATAGAGCCGTTCTATCCTGATGGCCTAGTTCAATCACCGAGATTAGAGGTAGAAAACTCTCAAATGAAGAGAGTAATGATAATGTTTACAATTCCGGCTACTCTAGATGGTGTTTTTCCAAAGAAAGTGCTTCCAACATGAGGAATTTCTGTTTTTAAAGCTCAGAGTATCTGTATGAGGCTGATCAATGAAGAGAATACTGTTTGTATTTACAATTGAGGCTGAATTGCCTGGCATTTTCTTAATGACAAAGTTTACATCCTGAAGATTCATGTATCCACTTCTGGAAAAATGTCTAATTTTGGTAAAACTCTTAAAATACACTAGGATAGACCAGGAAGTGACTAGAAACATGTAAGAAACACTTGAAATGATGTATAATAGAGCCGTGCTATCTTTATGGCCTAGTTCAATGACTGAGATTAGAGGTAAAAAACTCTCAAGTGAGGAGAGTAAGGATGAAGTTTACAATTGCGGCTACTCTAGATGTTGTTTTTCCAAGGAAAGTGCTTTCAAACATTAAGAATTGCTGTTTATAAAGCTCAGAATATGTATGAAGCTGATAAATAAAGAGAATACTGTTTCTATTTACAGGTGATTCTGATTAGACTGGCGTTTTCTGAATGACTCAATTGAAACCTTGAAGATTGCTGTGTATACTTCTAGAAAAACTGTCTACTTTTGGTAAAAGGCTTAACATACGCAATGATAGTCCCGAGAAATGATTAGAAACTTGTAAGAAACACTTGAAAGGCTGGTACATAGAGCCTTTCTATCTTTATGTTTATGTTCAATCACGGATATTACTGATAGAATGCTGCATAGTGCCGAGAGTACAGATAATGTTTACCATTCTGGCTACTTTAGATGACATATTTCCGAAGAATGTGCTTTCAAACATTAAGAATTGCTGTTTATAAAGCTCAGAATATGTAGGAAGCTGATAAATAAAGACAATACTGTTTCTATTTACAGGTGATTCTGATTAGACTGGCGTTTTCTGAATGACTCAATTGAAACCTTGAAGATTGCTGTGTATACTTCTAGAAAAACTGTCTACTTTTGTTAAAACGCTTAACATACGCAACGATAGTCCCGAGAAATGATTAGAAACTTGTAAGAAACACTTGAAATGCTGGTACATAGAGCCGTTCTATCCTTATGTGTATATTCAATCACGGATATTAGAGATAGGATGCTGCATAGTGACGAGAGTACAGATAATGTTTACCATTCTGGCTACTTTAGATGACATATTTCCGAAGAATGTGCTTTCAAACATTAAGAATTGCTGTTTATAAAGCTCAGAATATGTAGGAAGCTGATAAATAAAGAGAATACTGTTTCTATTTACAGGTGATTGTGATTAGACTGGCGTTTTCTGAATGACTCAATTGAAACCTTGAAGATTGCTGAGTATACTTCTAGGAAAACTGTCTACTTTTGGTAAAACGCTTAACATACACCATGATAGTCGCGAGAAATGACTAGAAACATGTAAGAAACAGTTGAAATGCTGGTACATAGAGCCGTTCTATCTTTATGTTCATGTTCAATCACGGAGATTAGAGATAGAATGCTGCATGGTGACGAGAGTACAGATAATGTTTACCATTCTGGCGACTTTAGATGATGTATTTCCGAAGAAAGTGCTTTCAAACATGAAGAATTTCCATTTAAAAAGCTGAGAATATGGGTATGAAGCTGAGAAATGAAGAGAATACTTTTTATATTCACAACTGATGCCGAATTGCCTGGCGTTTTCTGAATGGCACAATTTAACTCTTGAAGATTCATGTGTATACTTCTGGGAAAACTGTCTACTTTTGGTAAAACTCTTAAAATACACAATGATAGTCCCAGAAATGATTAGAGACATGTAAGAAACAGTTTAAATACGGGTAAATAGAGCCGTTCTATCCTGATGGCCTAGTTCAATCACCGAGATTAGAGGTAGAAAACTCTCAAATGAAGAGAGTAATGATAATGTTTACAATTCCGGCTACTTTAGATAGTGTTTTTCCAAAGAAAGTGCTTCCAACATGAGGAATTGCTGTTTTTAAAGCTCAGAGTATCTGTATGAGGCTGATCAATGAAGAGAATACTGTTTGTATTTACAATTGAGGCTGAATTGCCTGGCATTTTCTTAATGACAAAGTTTACAACCTGAAGATTCATGTATCTACTTCTGGAAAAATGTCTAATTTTAGTAAAACTCTTAAAATACACTAGGATAGACCGGGAAGTGACTAGAAACATGTAAGAAACACTTGAAATGCTGTATAATAGAGCCGTGCTATCTTTATGTCCTGGTTCAATGACTGAGATTAGAGGTAAAAAACTCTCAAGTGAGGAGAGTAAGGATGAAGTTTACAATTGCGGCTACTCTAGATGTTGTTTTTCCAAGGAAAGTGCTTTCAAACATTAAGAATTGCTGTTTATAAAGCTCAGAATATGTATGAAGCTGATAAATAAAGACAATCCTGTTTCTATTTACAGGTGATTCTGATTAGACTGGCGTTTTCTGAATGACTCAATTGAAACCTTGAAGATTGCTGTGTATACTTCTAGAAAAACTGTCTACTTTTGGTAAAACGCTTAACATACGCAATGATAGTCCCGAGAAATGATTAGAAACTTGTAAGAAACACTTGAAATGCTGGTACATAGAGCCGTTCTATCCTTATGTGTATATTCAATCACGGATATTAGAGATAGGATGCTGCATAGTGACGAGAGTACAGATAATGTTTACCATTCTGGCTACTTTAGATGACATATTTCCGAAGAATGTGCTTTCAAACATTAAGAATTGCTGTTTATAAAGCTCAGAATATGTAGGAAGCTGATAAATAAAGAGAATACTGTTTCTATTTACAGGTGATTGTGATTAGACTGGCGTTTTCTGAATGACTCAATTGAAACCTTGAAGATTGCTGAGTATACTTCTAGGAAAACTGTCTACTTTTGGTAAAACGCTTAACATACACCATGATAGTCGCGAGAAATGACTAGAAACATGTAAGAAACAGTTGAAATGCTGGTACATAGAGCCGTTCTATCTTTATGTTCATGTTCAATCACGGAGATTAGAGATAGAATGCTGCATGGTGACGAGAGTACAGATAATGTTTACCATTCTGGCTACTTTAGATGATGTATTTCCGAAGAAAGTGCTTTCAAACATGAAGAATTTCCGTTTAAAAAGCTGAGAATATGGGTATGAAGCTGAGAAATGAAGAGAATACTTTTTATATTCACAACTGATGCCGAATTGCCTGGCGTTTTCTGAATGGCACAATTTAACTCTTGAAGATTCATGTGTATACTTCTGGGAAAACTGTCTACTTTTGGTAAAACTCTTAAAATACACAATGATAGTCCCAGAAATGATTAGAGACATGTAAGAAACAGTTTAAATACGGGTAAATAGAGCCGTTCTATCCTGATGGCCTAGTTCAATCACCGAGATTAGAGGTAGAAAACTCTCAAATGAAGAGAGTAATGATAATGTTTACAATTCCGGCTACTCTAGATGGTGTTTTTCCAAAGAAAGTGCTTCCAACATGAGGAATTTCTGTTTTTAAAGCTAAGAGTATGTGTATGAGACTGATCAATGAAGAGAATACTGTTTGTATTTACAATTGAGGCTGAATTGCCTGGCATTTTCTTAATGACAAAGTTTACATCCTGAAGATTCATGTATCCACTTCTGGAAAAATGTCTAATTTTGGTAAAACTCTTAAAATACACTAGGATAGACCAGGAAGTGACTAGAAACATGTAAGAAACACTTGAAATGATGTATAATAGAGCCGTGCTATCTTTATGGCCTAGTTCAATGACTGAGATTAGAGGTAAAATACTCTCAAGTGAGGAGAGTAAGGATGAAGTTTACAATTGTGGCTACTCTAGATGTTGTTTTTCCAAGGAAAGTGCTTTCAAACATTAAGTATTGCTGTTTATAAAGCTCAGAATATGTATGAAGCTGATAAATAAAGAGAATACTGTTTCTATTTACAGGTGATTCTGATTAGACTGGCGTTTTCTGAATGACTCAATTGAAACCTTGAAGATTGCTGTGTATACTTCTAGAAAAACTGTCTACTTTTGGTAAAAGGCTTAACATACGCAATGATATTCCCGAGAAATGATTAGAAACTTGTAAGAAACACTTGAAAGGCTGGTACATAGAGCCGTTCTATCTTTATGTTTATGTTCAATCACGGATATTAGAGATAGAATGCTGCATAGTGCCGAGAGTACAGATAATGTTTACCATTCTGGCTACTTTAGATGACATATTTCCGAAGAATGTGCTTTCAAACATTAAGAATTGCTGTTTATAAAGCTCAGAATATGTAGGAAGCTGATAAATAAAGAGATTACTGTTTCTATTTACAGGTGATTGTGATTAGACTGGCGTTTTCTGAATGACTCAATTGAAACCTTGAAGATTGCTGTGTATACTTCTAGGAAAACTGTCTACTTTTGGTAAAACGCTTAACATACACCATGATAGTCGCGAGAAATGACTAGAAACATGTAAGAAACAGTTGAAATGCTGGTACATAGAGCCGTTCTATCTTTATGTTCATGTTCAATCACGGAGATTAGAGATAGAATGCTGCATAGTGATGAGAGTACAGATAATGTTTACCATTCTGGCTACTTTAGATGATGTATTTCCGAAGAAAGTGCTTTCAAACATTAAGAATTTCCGTTTAAAAAGCTGAGAATATGGGTATGAAGCTGAGAAATAAAGAGATTACTTTTTATATTCACAACTGAGGCCGAATTGCCTGGCGTTTTCTGAATGGCACAATTTTTTTTTTATTTATTTATTTTTTATTTTTCGCTAAAAGTATTACAAAGTGTATTACATAAGTGTCCTTTTTTCCCCCCCGCCCTTGTCAGACCCCTGCCCTCCCTTACCCCCCAGTGTATTATGTCCATTAGTTATGGTTATATGGATGCATACCAGTCCTTCGGTTGATCTCTTAATCCCCTCCCTCCTCCCCCCCAACCCTCCCTGGCCTTCCCACTGCAGTTTGACAATCAGTTTGAGGCAGCTCTGCCTCTGTATCTATTATTGTTCAAAAGTTTGTAATGGTCTTTATTATCCATGAATGAGTGAGATCATGTGGTATTTTTCCTTCATTGACTGGCTCATTTCACTTAGCATAATGCTCTCCAGTTCCATCCATGCTGTTGCAAATGGTAAGAATTCCTTCTTTTTTACAGCAGCATAGTATTCCATCGTGTAGATGTACCACAGTTTTCTAATCCATTCATCTACTGATGGGCACTTAGGCTGTTTCCAGATCTTAGCTATGGTGAATTGTGGTGCTATGAACATCGGGGTGCATATATCCTTTCTGATTGGTGTTTCTGGTTTCTTGGGATATATTCCTAGAAGTGGGATCACAGGGTCAAATGGGAGTTCCATTTCCAATTTTTTGAGGAACCTCCATACTGCCTTCCATAGTGGCTGCACCAGTCTGCATTCCCACCAGCAGTGCACAAGTGTTCCTTTTTCTCCACATCCTCTCCAGCACTTGTCGTTTGTTGATTTGTTGATGATGGCCATTCTGACAGGTGTGAGATGGTACCTCATTGTTGTTTTGATTTGCATCTCTCGGATGATTAGTGACTTTGAGCATGTTTTCATATGTCTCTTGGCTTTCTGAATGTCCTCTTTTGAAAGGTGTCTATTTAGATCCTTGGCCCATTTTTTGATTGGATTGTTTATCTTCTTTTTGTTAAGTTGTATGAGTTCCCTATAAATTTTGGAGATTAAGCCCTTATCAGATATGACGTTGGCAAATATGTTTTCCCACGAGGTGGGTTTTCTTGTTGTTTTGTTGATGGTTTCTTTTGCTGTGCAGAAGCTTTTTATTTTGATGTAGTCCCATTTGTTCAGTTTCTCTTTAGTTTCAACTGCCCTAGGAGCTGTATCAGTGAAGAAATTGTTTTGGCATATGTCTGAGATTTTGCTGCCTTTGTATTCTTCTAGAATTTTTATGGTTTCCTGTCGTACATTTAAGTCCTTTATCCATTTTGAGTTTATTCTTGTGTATGGTGTAAGTTGGTGGTCTAGTTTCATTTTCTTGCATATATCTGTCCAATTTTCCCAACACCATTTATTGAAGAGACTATCTTGGCTCCATTGTATGTTCATGCCTCCTTTGTCAAAAATTAATTGAGCATATTGGTTCGGGCTAATTTCTGGACTCTCTATTCTATTCCACTGATCTATATGTCTGTTCTTGTGCCAGTACCAGGCAGTTTTGAGAACAGTGGCTTTGTAATACAGCTTGATATCTGGCATTGAGATCCCACCTACTTTGTTTTTTCTCAGTATCGCTGCAGCTATTCGGGGTCTTTTTTTATTCCAGATGAATTTTTGGAGAGTTCGTTCTAGATCCTTGAAGAAGGCCATTGGTATTTTAATGGGAAGTGCGTTGAATGTATAGATTGCTTTGGGTAATATGGACATTTTAATGATGTTGATTCTACCAATCCAAGAACATGGTATGTTCTTCCATCTGTTTATGTCTTCCTCTATCTCTTTTTTCAACGTCCTATAGTTTTCTGAGTAGAGGTCTTTTACCTCTTTAGTTAAGTTTATTCCTAGGTATCTTAATTTTTGGGGTGCGATGGTAAATGGGATTGTTTTTATAATCTCTCTTTCTGAAAGTTCACTATTGGTATATAGAAATGCCTCGGATTTCTTGGGGTTAATTTTGTATCCTGCTACATTGCCAAATTCATGTATTAAGTCTAGTAGTTTTTTGATGGAGTCTCTAGGGTTCTGTATGTATAATATCATGTCATCTGCAAATAAGGACAGTTTTACTTCCTCTTTTCCAATTTGGATGCCTTTTATTTCTTCTTCTTGTCTAATTGCAATGGCTAATACTTCCAGGACTATGTTGAACAGGAGTGGAGAGAGTGGACATCCCTGTCTTGTTCCTGTTCTTAGGGGAAATGGTGTTAGTTTTTGTCCATTGAGTATGATGTTGGCTGTGGGCCTGTCATATATGGCTTTTATTATGTTGAGGTATGATCCTTCTATTCCCACCTTGCTGAGAGTTTTTATCAAAAATGGGTGTTGGATTTTGTCAAATGCTTTTTCTGCATCAATTGATATGACCATGTGGATTTTTTCTTTCAATTTGTTTATGTGATGTATCACGTTTATTGATTTACGGATGTTGTACCATCCTTGCATCCCTGGGATAAATCCTACTTGGTCATGGTGTATGATCCTTCTAATGTACTGCTGGATCCGATTTGCTAAGATTTTGTTGAGGATTTTGGCATCTATGTTCATGAGGGATATTGGCCTGTAATTCTCTTTCATTGTGTTGTCTTTACCTGGTTTTGGTATTAGGGTGATGCTAGCTTCATAAAATGTGTTTGGAAGTGTTCCATCCTCTTGGACTTTTTGTAGTAATCTGAGGAGGATAGGTTTCAGTTCTTCCTTGAAAGTTTGGTAAAACTCCCCTGAGAAGCCGTCTGGTCCTGGGCTTTTGTTTGCTGGAAGCTTTTTGATGACTGCTTCAATTTCTTCCATCGTTATTGGCCTATTGAGATTTTTAGATTCTTCCTGATTGAGTTTTGGAATGTTGTATTTTTCTAGGAATTTGTCCCTGAATGGCACAATTTAACTCTTGAAGATTCATGTGTATACTTCTGGGAAAACTGTCTACTTTTGGTAAAACTCTTAAAATACACAATGATAGTCCCAGAAATGATTAGAGACATGTAAGAAACAGTTTAAATACGGGTAAATAGAGCCGTTCTATCCTGATGGCCTAGTTCAATCACCGAGATTAGAGGTAGAAAACTCTCAAATGAAGAGAGTAATGATAATGTTTACAATTCCGGCTACTCTAGATGGTGTTTTTCCAAAGAAAGTGCTTCCAACATGAGGAATTTCTGTTTTTAAAGCTCAGAGTATCTGTATGAGGCTGATCAATGAAGAGAATACTGTTTGTATTTACAATTGAGGCTGAATTGCCTGGCATTTTCTTAATGACAAAGTTTACATCCTGAAGATTCATGTATCCACTTCTGGAAAAATGTCTAATTTTGGTAAAACTCTTAAAATACACTAGGATAGACCAGGAAGTGACTAGAAACATGTAAGAAACACTTGAAATGATGTATAATAGAGCCGTGCTATCTTTATGGCCTAGTTCAATGACTGAGATTAGAGGTAAAAAACTCTCAAGTGAGGAGAGTAAGGATGAAGTTTACAATTGCGGCTACTCTAGATGTTGTTTTTCCAAGGAAAGTGCTTTCAAACATTAAGAATTGCTGTTTATAAAGCTCAGAATATGTATGAAGCTGATAAATAAAGAGAATACTGTTTCTATTTACAGGTGATTCTGATTAGACTGGCGTTTTCTGAATGACTCAATTGAAACCTTGAAGATTGCTGTGTATACTTCTAGAAAAACTGTCTACTTTTGGTAAAAGGCTTAACATACGCAATGATAGTCCCGAGAAATGATTAGAAACTTGTAAGAAACACTTGAAAGGCTGGTACATAGAGCCTTTCTATCTTTATGTTTATGTTCAATCACGGATATTACTGATAGAATGCTGCATAGTGCCGAGAGTACAGATAATGTTTACCATTCTGGCTACTTTAGATGACATATTTCCGAAGAATGTGCTTTCAAACATTAAGAATTGCTGTTTATAAAGCTCAGAATATGGAGGAAGCTGATAAATAAAGAGATTACTGTTTCTATTTACAGGTGATTGTGATTAGACTGGCGTTTTCTGAATGACTCAATTGAAACCTTGAAGATTGCTGTGTATACTTCTAGGAAAACTGTCTACTTTTGGTAAAACGCTTAACATACACCATGATAGTCGCGAGAAATGACTAGAAACATGTAAGAAACAGTTGAAATGCTGGTACATAGAGCCGTTCTATCTTTATGTTCATGTTCAATCACGGAGATTAGAGATAGAATGCTGCATAGTGATGAGAGTACAGATAATGTTTACCATTCTGGCTGCTTTAGATGATGTATTTCCGAAGAAAGTGCTTTCAAACATTAAGAATTTCCGTTTAAGAAGCTGAGAATATGGGTATGAACCTGAGAAATAAAGAGATTACTTTTTATATTCACAACTGAGGCCGAATTGCCTGGCGTTTTCTGAATGGCACAATTTAACTCTTGAAGATTCATGTGTATACTTCTGGGAAAACTGTCTACTTTTGGTAAAACTCTTAAAATACACAATGATAGTCCCAGAAATGATTAGAGACATGTAAGAAACAGTTTAAATAGGGGTAAATAGAGCCGTTCTATCCTGATGGCCTAGTTCAATCACCGAGATTAGAGGTAGAAAACTCTCAAATGAAGAGAGTAATGATAATGTTTACAATTCCGGCTACTCTAGATGGTGTTTTTCCAAAGAAAGTGCTTCCAACATGAGGAATTTCTGTTTTTAAAGCTCAGAGTATCTGTATGAGGCTGATCAATGAAGAGAATACTGTTTGTATTTACAATTGAGGCTGAAATGCCTGGCATTTTCTTAATGACAAAGTTTACATCCTGAAGATTCATGTATCCACTTCTGGAAAAATGTCTAATTTTGGTAAAACTCTTAAAATACACTAGGATAGACTAGGAAGTGACTAGAAACATGTAAGAAACACTTGAAATGATGTATAATAGAGCCGTGCTATCTTTATGGCCTAGTTCAATGACTGAGATTAGAGGTAAAAAACTCTCAAGTGAGGAGAGTAAGGATGAAGTTTACAATTGCGGCTACTCTAGATGTTGTTTTACCAAGGAAAGTGCTTTCAAACATTAAGAATTGCTGTTTATAAAGCTCAGAATATGTATGAAGCTGATAAATAAAGAGAATACTGTTTCTATTTACAGGTGATTCTGATTAGACTGGCGTTTTCTGAATGACTCAATTGAAACCTTGAAGATTGCTGTGTATACTTCTAGAAAAACTGTCTACTTTTGGTAAAAGGCTTAACATACGCAATGATAGTCCCGAGAAATGATTAGAAACTTGTAAGAAACACTTGAAAGGCTGGTACATAGAGCCGTTCTATCTTTATGTTTATGTTCAATCACGGATATTAGAGATAGAATGCTGCATAGTGCCGAGAGTACAGATAATGTTTACCATTCTGGCTACTTTAGATGACATATTTCCAAAGAATGTGCTTTCAAACATTAAGAATTGCTGTTTATAAAGCTCAGAATATGTAGGAAGCTGATAAATAAAGAGATTACTGTTTCTATTTACAGGTGATTGTGATTAGACTGGCGTTTTCTGAATGACTCAATTGAAACCTTGAAGACTGCTGTGTATACTTCTAGAAAAACTGTCTACTTTTGGTAAAAGGCTTAACATACGCAATGATAGTCCCGAGAAATGATTAGAAACTTGTAAGAAACACTTGAAAGGCTGGTACATAGAGCCGTTCTATCTTTATGTTTATGTTCAATCACGGATATTAGAGATAGAATGCTGCATAGTGCCGAGAGTACAGATAATGTTTACCATTCTGGCTACTTTAGATGACATATTTCCGAAGAATGTGCTTTCAAACATTAAGAATTGCTGTTTATAAAGCTCAGAATATGTAGGAAGCTGATAAATAAAGAGATTACTGTTTCTATTTACAGGTGATTGTGATTAGACTGGCGTTTTCTGAATGACTCAATTGAAACCTTGAAGATTGCTGTGTATACTTCTAGGAAAACTGTATACTTTTGGTAAAACGCTTAACATACACCATGATAGTCGCGAGAAATGACTAGAAACATGTAAGAAACAGTTGAAATGCTGGTACATAGAGCCGTTCTATCTTTATGTTCATGTTCAATCACGGAGATTAGAGATAGAATGCTGCATAGTGATGAGAGTACAGATAATGTTTACCATTCTGGCTACTTTAGATGATGTATTTCCGAAGAAAGTGCTTTCAAACATTAAGAATTTCCGTTTAAGAAGCTGAGAATATGGGTATGAAGCTGAGAAATAAAGAGATTACTTTTTATATTCACAACTGAGGCCGAATTGCCTGGCGTTTTCTGAATGGCACAATTTAACTCTTGAAGATTCATGTGTATACTTCTGGGAAAACTGTCTACTTTTGGTAAAACTCTTAAAATACACAATGATAGTCCCAGAAATGATTAGAGACATGTAAGAAACAGTTTAAATACGGGTAAATAGAGCCGTTCTATCCTGATGGCCTAGTTCAATCACCGAGATTAGAGGTAGAAAACTCTCAAATGAAGAGAGTAATGATAATGTTTACAATTCCGGCTACTCTAGATGGTGTTTTTCCAAAGAAAGTGCTTCCAACATGAGGAATTTCTGTTTTTAAAGCTCAGAGTATCTGTATGAGGCTGATCAATGAAGAGAATACTGTTTGTATTTACAATTGAGGCTGAATTGCCTGGCTTTTTCTTAATGACAAAGTTTACATCCTGAAGATTCATGTATCCACTCTTGGAAAAATGTCTAATTTTGGTAAAACTCTTAAAATACACTAGGATAGACCAGGAAGTGACTAGAAACATGTAAGAAACACTTGAAATGATGTATAATAGAGCCGTGCTATCTTTATGGCCTAGTTCAATGACTGAGATTAGAGGTAAAAAACTCTCAAGTGAGGAGAGTAAGGATGAAGTTTACAATTGCGGCTACTCTAGATGTTGTTTTTCCAAGGAAAGTGCTTTCAAACATTAAGAATTGCTGTTTATAAAGCTCAGAATATGTATGAAGCTGATAAATAAAGAGAATACTGTTTCTATTTACAGGTGATTCTGATTAGACTGGCGTTTTCTGAATGACTCAATTGAAACCTTGAAGATTGCTGTGTATACTTCTAGAAAAACTGTCTACTTTTGGTAAAAGGCTTAACATACGCAATGATAGTCCCGAGAAATGATTAGAAACTTGTAAGAAACACTTGAAAGGCTGGTACATAGAGCCTTTCTATCTTTATGTTTATGTTCAATCACGGATATTACAGATAGAATGCTGCATAGTGCCGAGAGTACAGATAATGTTTACCATTCTGGCTACTTTAGATGACATATTTCCGAAGAATGTGCTTTCAAACATTAAGAATTGCTGTTTATAAAGCTCAGAATATGTAGGAAGCTGATAAATAAAGAGATTACTGTTTCTATTTACAGGTGATTGTGATTAGACTGGCGTTTTCTGAATGACTCAATTGAAACCTTGAAGATTGCTGTGTATACTTCTAGGAAAACTGTCTACTTTTGGTAAAACGCTTAACATACACCATGATAGTCGCGAGAAATGACTAGAAACATGTAAGAAACAGTTGAAATGCTGGTACATAGAGCCGTTCTATCTTTATGTTCATGTTCAATCACGGAGATTAGAGATAGAATGCTGCATAGTTATGAGAGTACAGATAATGTTTACCATTCTGGCTGCTTTAGATGATGTATTTCCGAAGAAAGTGCTTTCAAACATTAAGAATTTCCGTTTAAGAAGCTGAGAATATGGGTATGAACCTGAGAAATAAAGAGATTACTTTTTATATTCACAACTGAGGCCGAATTGCCTGGCGTTTTCTGAATGGCACAATTTAACTCTGGAAGATTCATGTGTATACTTCTGGGAAAACTGTCTACTTTTGGTAAAACTCTTAAAATACACAATGATAGTCCCAGAAATGATTAGAGACATGTAAGAAACAGTTTAAATACGGGTAAATAGAGCCGTTCTATCCTGATGGCCTAGTTCAATCACCGAGATTAGAGGTAGAAAACTCTCAAATGAAGAGAGTAATGATAATGTTTACAATTCCGGCTACTCTAGATGGTGTTTTTCCAAAGAAAGTGCTTCCAACATGAGGAATTTCTGTTTTTAAAGCTCAGAGTATCTGTATGAGGCTGATCAATGAAGAGAATACTGTTTGTATTTACAATTGAGGCTGAATTGCCTGGCATTTTCTTAATGACAAAGTTTACATCCTGAAGATTCATGTATCCACTTCTGGAAAAATGTCTAATTTTGGTAAAACTCTTAAAATACACTAGGATAGACCAGGAAGTGACTAGAAACATGTAAGAAACACTTGAAATGATGTATAATAGAGCCGTGCTATCTTTATGGCCTAGTTCAATGACTGAGATTAGAGGTAAAAAACTCTCAAGTGAGGAGAGTAAGGATGAAGTTTACAATTGCGGCTACTCTAGATGTTGTTTTTCCAAGGAAAGTGCTTTCAAACATTAAGAATTGCTGTTTATAAAGCTCAGAATATGTATGAAGCTGATAAATAAAGAGAATACTGTTTCTATTTACAGGTGATTCTGATTAGACTGGCGTTTTCTGAATGACTCAATTGAAACCTTGAAGATTGCTGTGTATACTTCTAGAAAAACTGTCTACTTTTGGTAAAAGGCTTAACATACGCAATGATAGTCCCGAGAAATGATTAGAAACTTGTAAGAAACACTTGAAAGGCTGGTACATAGAGCCGTTCTATCTTTATGTTTATGTTCAATCACGGATATTAGAGATAGAATGCTGCATAGTGCCGAGAGTACAGATAATGTTTACCATTCTGGCTACTTTAGATGACATATTTCCGAAGAATGTGCTTTAAAACATTAAGAATTGCTGTTTATAAAGATCAGAATATGTAGGAAGCTGATAAATAAAGAGATTACTGTTTCTATTTACAGGTGATTGTGATTAGACTGGCGTTTTCTGAATGACTCAATTGAAACCTTGAAGATTGCTGTGTATACTTCTAGGAAAACTGTCTACTTTTGGTAAAACGCTTAACATACACCATGATAGTCGCGAGAAATGACTAGAAACATGTAAGAAACAGTTGAAATGCTGGTACATAGAGCCGTTCTATCTTTATGTTCATGTTCAATCACGGAGATTAGAGATAGAATGCTGCATAGTGATGAGAGTACAGATAATGTTTACCATTCTGGCTACTTTAGATGATGTATTTCCGAAGAAAGTGCTTTCAAACATTAAGAATTGCCGTTTAAAAAGCTGAGAATATGGGTATGAAGCTGAGAAATAAAGAGATTACTTTTTATATTCACAACTGAGGCCGAATTGCCTGGCGTTTTCTGAATGGCACAATTTAACTCTTGAAGATTCATGTGTATACTTCTGGGAAAACTGTCTACTTTTGGTAAAACTCTTAAAATACACAATGATAGTCCCAGAAATGATTAGAGACATGTAAGAAACAGTTTAAATACGGGTAAATAGAGCCGTTCTATCCTGATGGCCTAGTTCAATCACCGAGATTAGAGGTAGAAAACTCTCAAATGAAGAGAGTAATGATAATGTTTACAATTCCGGCTACTCTAGATGGTGTTTTTCCAAAGAAAGTGCTTCCAACATGAGGAATTTCTGTTTTTAAAGCTCAGAGTATCTGTATGAGGCTGATCAATGAAGAGAATACTGTTTGTATTTACAATTGGGGCTGAAATGCCTGGCATTTTCTTAATGACAAAGTTTACATCCTGAAGATTCATGTATCCACTTCTGGAAAAATGTCTAATTTTGGTAAAACTCTTAAAATACACTAGGATAGACCAGGAAGTGACTAGAAACATGTAAGAAACACTTGAAATGATGTATAATAGAGCCGTGCTATCTTTATGGCCTAGTTCAATGACTGAGATTAGAGGTAAAAAACCCTCAAGTGAGGAGAGTAAGGATGAAGTTTACAATTGCGGCTACTCTAGATGTTGTTTTTCCAAGGAAAGTGCTTTCAAACATTAAGAATTGCTGTTTATAAAGCTCAGAATATGTATGAAGCTGATAAATAAAGAGAATACTGTTTCTATTTACAGGTGATTCTGATTAGACTGGCGTTTTCTGAATGACTCAATTGAAACCTTGAAGATTGCTGTGTATACTTCTAGAAAAACTGTCTACTTTTGGTAAAAGGCTTAACATACGCAATGATAGTCCCGAGAAATGATTAGAAACTTGTAAGAAACACTTGAAAGGCTGGTACATAGAGCCGTTCTATCTTTATGTTTATGTTCAATCACGGATATTAGAGATAGAATGCTGCATAGTGCCGAGAGTACAGATAATGTTTACCATTCTGGCTACTTTAGATGACATATTTCCGAAGAATGTGCTTTCAAACATTAAGAATTGCTGTTTATAAAGCTCAGAATATGTAGGAAGCTGATAAATAAAGAGATTACTGTTTCTATTTACAGGTGATTGTGATTAGACTGGCGTTTTCTGAATGACTCAATTGAAACCTTGAAGATTGCTGTGTATACTTCTAGAAAAACTGTCTACTTTTGGTAAAAGGCTTAACATACGCAATGATAGTCCGGAGAAATGATTAGAAACTTGTAAGAAACACTTGAAAGGCTGGTACATAGAGCCGTTCTATCTTTATGTTTATGTTCAATCACGGATATTAGAGATAGAATGCTGCATAGTGCCGAGAGTACAGATAATGTTTACCATTCTGGCTACTTTAGATGACATATTTCCGAAGAATGTGCTTTCAAACATTAAGAATTGCTGTTTATAAAGCTCAGAATATGTAGGAAGCTGATAAATAAAGAGATTACTGTTTCTATTTACAGGTGATTGTGATTAGACTGCCGTTTTCTGAATGACTCAATTGAAACCTTGAAGATTGCTGTGTATACTTCTAGGAAAACTGTCTACTTTTGGTAAAACGCTTAACATACACCATGATAGTCGCGAGAAATGACTAGAAACATGTAAGAAACAGTTGAAATGCTGGTACATAGAGCCTTTCTATCTTTATGTTCATGTTCAATCACGGAGATTAGAGATAGAATGCTGCATAGTGATGAGAGTACAGATAATGTTTACCATTCTGGCTACTTTAGATGATGTATTTCCGAAGAAAGTGCTTTCAAACATTAAGAATTTCCGTTTAAGAAGCTGAGAATATGGGTATGAAGCTGAGAAATAAAGAGATTACTTTTTATATTCACAACTGAGGCCGAATTGCCTGGCGTTTTCTGAATGGCACAATTTAACTCTTGAAGATTCATGTGTATACTTCTGGGAAAACTGTCTACTTTTGGTAAAACTCTTAAAATACACAATGATAGTCCCAGAAATGATTAGAGACATGTAAGAAACAGTTTAAATACGGGTAAATAGAGCCGTTCTATCCTGATGGCCTAGTTCAATCACCGAGATTAGAGGTAGAAAACTCTCAAATGAAGAGAGTAATGATAATGTTTACAATTCCGGCTACTCTAGATGGTGTTTTTCCAAAGAAAGTGCTTCCAACATGAGGAATTTCTGTTTTTAAAGCTCAGAGTATCTGTATGAGGCTGATCAATGAAGAGAATACTGTTTGTATTTACAATTGAGGCTGAATTGCCTGGCATTTTCTTAATGACAAAGTTTACATCCTGAAGATTCATGTATCCACTTCTGGAAAAATGTCTAATTTTGGTAAAACTCTTAAAATACACTAGGATAGACCAGGAAGTGACTAGAAACATGTAAGAAACACTTGAAATGATGTATAATAGAGCCGTGCTATCTTTATGGCCTAGTTCAATGACTGAGATTAGAGGTAAAAAACTCTCAAGTGAGGAGAGTAAGGATGAAGTTTACAATTGCGGCTACTCTAGATGTTGTTTTTCCAAGGAAAGTGCTTTCAAACATTAAGAATTGCTGTTTATAAAGCTCAGAATATGTATGAAGCTGATAAATAAAGAGAATACTGTTTCTATTTACAGGTGATTCTGATTAGACTGGCGTTTTCTGAATGACTCAATTGAAACCTTGAAGATTGCTGTGTATACTTCTAGAAGAACTGTCTACTTTTGGTAAAAGGCTTAACATACGCAATGATAGTCCCGAGAAATGATTAGAAACTTGTAAGAAACACTTGAAAGGCTGGTACATAGAGCCTTTCTATCTTTATGTTTATGTTCAATCACGGATATTACAGATAGAATGCTGCATAGTGCCGAGAGTACAGATAATGTTTACCATTCTGGCTACTTTAGATGACATATTTCCGTAAAATGTGCTTTCAAACATTAAGAATTGCTGTTTATAAAGCTCAGAATATGTAGGAAGCTGATAAATAAAGAGATTACTGTTTCTATTTACAGGTGATTGTGATTAGACTGGCGTTTTCTGAATGACTCAATTGAAACCTTGAAGATTGCTGTGTATACTTCTAGGAAAACTGTCTACTTTTGGTAAAACGCTTAACATACACCATGATAGTCGCGAGAAATGACTAGAAACATGTAAGAAACAGTTGAAATGCTGGTACATAGAGCCGTTCTATCTTTATGTTCATGTTCAATCACGGAGATTAGAGATAGAATGCTGCATAGTGATGAGAGTACAGATAATGTTTACCATTCTGGCTGCTTTAGATGATGTATTTCCGAAGAAAGTGCTTTCAAACATTAAGAATTTCCGTTTAAGAAGCTGAGAATATGGGTATGAACCTGAGAAATAAAGAGATTACTTTTTATATTCACAACTGAGGCCGAATTGCCTGGCGTTTTCTGAATGGCACAATTTAACTCTTGAAGATTCATGTGTATACTTCTGGGAAAACTGTCTACTTTTGGTAAAACTCTTAAAATACACAATGATAGTCCCAGAAATGATTAGAGACATGTAAGAAACAGTTTAAATACGGGTAAATAGAGCCGTTCTATCCTGATGGCCTAGTTCAATCACCGAGATTAGAGGTAGAAAACTCTCAAATGAAGAGAGTAATGATAATGTTTACAATTCCGGCTACTCTAGATGGTGTTTTTCCAAAGAAAGTGCTTCCAACATGAGGAATTTCTGTTTTTAAAGCTCAGAGTATCTGTATGAGGCTGATCAATGAAGAGAATACTGTTTGTATTTACAATTGAGGCTGAATTGCCTGGCATTTTCTTAATGACAAAGTTTACATCCTGAAGATTCATGTATCCACTTCTGGAAAAATGTCTAATTTTGGTAAAACTCTTAAAATACACTAGGATAGACCAGGAAGTGACTAGAAACATGTAAGAAACACTTGAAATGATGTATAATAGAGCCGTGCTATCTTTATGGCCTAGTTCAATGACTGAGATTAGAGGTAAAAAACTCTCAAGTGAGGAGAGTAAGGATGAAGTTTACAATTGCGGCTACTCTAGATGTTGTTTTTCCAAGGAAAGTGCTTTCAAACATTAAGAATTGCTGTTTATAAAGCTCAGAATATGTATGAAGCTGATAAATAAAGAGAATACTGTTTCTATTTACAGGTGATTCTGATTAGACTGGCGTTTTCTGAATGACTCAATTGAAACCTTGAAGATTGCTGTGTATACTTCTAGAAGAACTGTCTACTTTTGGTAAAAGGCTTAACATACGCAATGATAGTCCCGAGAAATGATTAGAAACTTGTAAGAAACACTTGAAAGGCTGGTACATAGAGCCTTTCTATCTTTATGTTTATGTTCAATCACGGATATTACAGATAGAATGCTGCATAGTGCCGAGAGTACAGATAATGTTTACCATTCTGGCTACTTTAGATGACATATTTCCGTAAAATGTGCTTTCAAACATTAAGAATTGCTGTTTATAAAGCTCAGAATATGTAGGAAGCTGATAAATAAAGAGATTACTGTTTCTATTTACAGGTGATTGTGATTAGACTGGCGTTTTCTGAATGACTCAATTGAAACCTTGAAGATTGCTGTGTATACTTCTAGGAAAACTGTCTACTTTTGGTAAAACGCTTAACATACACCATGATAGTCGCGAGAAATGACTAGAAACATGTAAGAAACAGTTGAAATGCTGGTACATAGAGCCGTTCTATCTTTATGTTCATGTTCAATCACGGAGATTAGAGATAGAATGCTGCATAGTGATGAGAGTACAGATAATGTTTACCATTCTGGCTGCTTTAGATGATGTATTTCCGAAGAAAGTGCTTTCAAACATTAAGAATTTCCGTTTAAGAAGCTGAGAATATGGGTATGAACCTGAGAAATAAAGAGATTACTTTTTATATTCACAACTGAGGCCGAATTGCCTGGCGTTTTCTGAATGGCACAATTTAACTCTTGAAGATTCATGTGTATACTTCTGGGAAAACTGTCTACTTTTGGTAAAACTCTTAAAATACACAATGATAGTCCCAGAAATGATTAGAGACATGTAAGAAACAGTTTAAATACGGGTAAATAGAGCCGTTCTATCCTGATGGCCTAGTTCAATCACCGAGATTAGAGGTAGAAAACTCTCAAATGAAGAGAGTAATGATAATGTTTACAATTCCGGCTACTCTAGATGGTGTTTTTCCAAAGAAAGTGCTTCCAACATGAGGAATTTCTGTTTTTAAAGCTCAGAGTATCTGTATGAGGCTGATCAATGAAGAGAATACTGTTTTTATTTACAATTGAGGCTGAATTGCCTGGCATTTTCTTAATGACAAAGTTTACATCCTGAAGATTCATGTATCCACTTCTGGAAAAATGTCTAATTTTGGTAAAACTCTTAAAATACACTAGGATAGACCAGGAAGTGACTAGAAACATGTAAGAAACACTTGAAATGATGTATAATAGAGCCGTGCTATCTTTATGGCCTAGTTCAATGACTGAGATTAGAGGTAAAAAACTCTCAAGTGAGGAGAGTAAGGATGAAGTTTACAATTGCGGCTACTCTAGATGTTGTTTTTCCAAGGAAAGTGCTTTCAAACATTAAGAATTGCTGTTTATAAAGCTCAGAATATGTATGAAGCTGATAAATAAAAGAATACTGTTTCTATTTACAGGTGATTCTGATTTGACTGGCGTTTTCTGAATGACTCAATTGAAACCTTGAAGATTGCTGTGTATACTTCTAGAAAAACTGTCTACTTTTGGTAAAATGCTTAACATACGCAATGATAGTCCCGAGAAATGATTAGAAACATGTAAGAAACACTTGAAATGCTGGTACATAGAGCCGTTCTATCTTTATGTTTATGTTCAATCACGGATATTAGAGATAGAATGCTGTGTAGTGCCCAGAGTACAGATAATGTTTACCATTCTGGCTACTTTAGATGACATATTTCCGAAGAATGTGCTTTCAAACATTAAGAATTGCTGTTTATAAAGCTCAGAATATGTAGGAAGCTGATAAATAAAGAGAATACTGTTTCTATTTACAGGTGATTGTGATTAGACTGGCGTTTTCTGAATGACTCAATTGAAACCTTGAAGATTGCTGAGTATACTTCTAGGAAAACTGTCTACTTTTGGTAAAACGCTTAACATACACCATGATAGTCTCGAGAAATGACTAGAAACATGTAAGAAACAGTTGAAATGCTGGTACATAGAGCCGTTCTATCTTTATGTTCATGTTCAGTCACGGAGATTAGAGATAGAATGCTGCATGGTGACGAGAGTACAGATAATGTTTACCATTCTGGCTACTTTAGATGATGTATTTCCGAAGAAAGTGCTTTCAAACATTAAGAATTTCCGTTTAAAAAGCTGAGAATATGGGTATGAAGCTGAGAAATGAAGAGAATACTTTTTATATTCACAACTGAGGCCGAATTGCCTGGCGTTTTCTGAATGGCACAATTTAACTCTTGAAGATTCATGTGTATACTTCTGGGAAAACTGTCTACTTTTGGTAAAACTCTTAAAATACACAATGATAGTCCCAGAAATGATTAGAGACATGTAAGAAACAGTTTAAATACGGGTCAATAGAGCCGTTCTATCCTGATGGCCTAGTTCAATCACCGAGATTAGAGGTAGAAAACTCTCAAATGAAGAGAGTAATGATAATGTTTACAATTCCGGCTACTCTAGATGGTGTTTTTCCAAAGAAAGTGCTTCCAACATGAGGAATTTCTGTTTTTAAAGCTCAGAGTATCTGTATGAGGCTGATCAATGAGGAGAATACTGTTTGTATTTACAATTGAGGCTGAATTGCCTGGCATTTTCTTAATGACAAAGTTTACATCCTGAAGATTCATGTATCTACTTCTGGAAAAATGTCTAATTTTGGTAAAACTCTTAAAATACACTAGGATAGTCCGGGAAGTGACTAGAAACATGTAAGAAACAGTTGAAATGCTGGTACATAGAGCCGTTCTATCTTTATGTTCATGTTCAATCACGGAGATTAGAGATAGAATGCTGCATGGTGATGAGAGTACAGATAATGTTTACCATTCTGGCTACTTTAGATGATGTATTTCCGAAGAAAGTGCTTTCAAACATTAAGAATTTCCGTTTAAAAAGCTGAGAATATGGGTATGAAGCTGAGAAATGAAGAGAATACTTTTTATATTCACAACTGAGGCCGAATTGCCTGGCGTTTTCTGAATGGCACAATTTAACTCTTGAAGATTCATGTGTATACTTCTGGGAAAACTGTCTACTTTTGGTAAAACTCTTAAAATACACAATGATAGTCCCAGAAATGATTAGAGACATGTAAGAAACAGTTTAAATACGGGTAAATAGAGCCGTTCTATCCTGATGGCCTAGTTCAATCACCGAGATTAGAGGTAGAAAACTCTCAAATGAAGAGAGTAATGATAATATTTACAATTCCGGCTACTCTAGATGGTGTTTTTCCAAAGAAAGTGCTTCCAACATGAGGAATTTCTGTTTTTAAAGCTCAGAGTGTGTGTATGAGGCTGATCAATGAAGAGAATACTGTTTGTATTTACAATTGAGGCTGAATTGCCTGGCATTTTCTTAATGACAAAGTTTACATCCTGAAGATTCATGTATCTACTTCTGGAAAAATGTCTAATTTTGGTAAAACTCTTAAAATACACTAAGATAGACCGGGAAGTGACTAGAAACATGTAAGAAACACTTGAAATGCTGTATAATAGAGCCGTGCTATCTTCATGTCCTGGTTCAATGACTGAGATTAGAGGTAAAAAACTCTCAAGTGAGGAGAGTAAGGATGAAGTTTACAATTGCGGCTACTCTAGATGTTGTTTTTCCAAGGAAAGTGCTTTCAAACATTAAGAATTGCTGTTTATAAAGCTCAGAATATGTATGAAGCTGATAAATAAAGAGAATACTGTTTCTATTTACAGGTGATTCTGATTTGACTGGCGTTTTCTGAATGACTCAATTGAAACCTTGAAGATTGCTGTGTATACTTCTAGAAAAACTGTCTACTTTTGGTAAAACGCTTAACATACGCAATGATAGTCCCGAGAAATGATTAGAAACTTGTAAGAAACACTTGAAAGGCTGGTACATAGAGCCGTTCTATCTTTATGTTTATATTCAATCACGGATATTAGAGATAGAATGCTGCATAGTGACGAGAGGACAGATAATGTTTACCATTCTGGCTACTTTAGATGATATATTTCCGAAGAATGTGCTTTCAAACATTAAGAATTGCTGTTTATAAAGCTCAGAATATGTAGGAAGCTGATAAATAAAGAGAATACTGTTTCTATTTACACATGATTCTGATTAGACTGGCGTTTTCTGAATGACTCATTTGAAACCTTGAAGATTCCGGTGTATTCTTCTAGGAAAACTGTCTACTTTTGGTAAAAGGCTTAACATACGCAATGATAGTCCCGAGAAATGATTAGAAACTTGTAAGAAACACTTGAAAGGCTGGTACATAGAGCCGTTCTATCTTTATGTTTATGTTCAATCACGGATATTAGAGATAGAATGCTACATAGTGTCGAGAGTACAGATAATGTTTACCATTCTGGCTACTTTAGATGACATATTTCCGAAGAATGTGCTTTCAAACATTAAGAATTGCTGTTTATAAAGCTCAGAATATGTAGGAAGCTGATAAATAAAGAGATTTCTGTTTCTATTTACAGGTGATTGTGATTAGACTGGCGTTTTCTGAATGACTCAATTGAAACCTTGAAGATTGCTGTGTATACTTCTAGGAAAACTGTCTACTTTTGGTAAAACGCTTAACATACACCATGATAGTCGCGAGAAATGACTAGAAACATGTAAGAAACAGTTGAAATGCTGGTACATAGAGCCGTTCGATCTTTATGTTCATGTTTAATCACGGAGATTAGAGATAGAATGCTGCATAGTGATGAGAGTACAGATAATGTTTACCATTCTGGCTACTTTAGATGATGTATTTCCGAAGAAAGTGCTTTCAAACATTAAGAATTTCCGTTTAAAAAGCTGAGAATATGGGTATGAAGCTGAGAAATGAAGAGAATACTTTTTATATTCACAACTGAGGCCGAATTGCCTGGCGTTTTCTGAATGGCACAATTTAACTCTTGAAGATTCATGTGTATACTTCTGGGAAAACTGTCTACTTTTGGTAAAACTCTTAAAATACACAATGATAGTCCCAGAAATGATTAGAGACATGTAAGGAACAGTTTAAATACGGGTAAATAGAGCCTTTCTATCCTGATGGCCTAGTTCAATCACCGAGATTAGAAGTAGAAAACTCTCAAATGAAGAGAGTAATGATAATATTTACAATTCCGGCTACTCTAGATGGTGTTTTTCCAAAGAAAATGCTTCCAACATGTGGAATTTCTGTTTTTAAAGCTCAGAGTATGTGTATGAGGCTGATCAATGAAGAGAATACTGTTTGTATTTACAATTGAGGCTGAATTGCCTGGCATTTTCTTAATGACAAAGTTTACATCCTGAAGATTCATGTATCTACTTCTGGAAAAATGTCTAATTTTGGTAAAACTCTTAAAATACACTAGGATAGACCGGGAAGTGACTAGAAACATGTAAGAAACACTTGAAATGCTGTATAATAGAGCCGTGCTATCTTTATGTCCTGGTTCAATGACTGAGATTAGAGGTAAAAAACTCTCAAGTGAGGAGAGTAAGGATGAAGTTTACAATTGCGGCTACTCTAGATGTTGTTTTTCCAAGGAAAGTGCTTTCAAACATTAAGAATTGCTGTTTATAAAGCTCAGAATATGTATGAAGCTGATAAATAAAGAGAATACTGTTTCTATTTACAGGTGATTCTGATTAGACTGGCGTTTTCTGAATGACTCAATTGAAAACTTGAAGATTGCTGTGTATACTTCTAGAAAAACTGTCTACTTTTGGTAAAACGCTTAACATACGCAATGATAGTCCCGAGAAATGATTAGAAACTTGTAAGAAACACTTGAAAGGCTGGTACATAGAGCCGTTCTATCTTTATGTTTATATTCAATCACGGATATTAGAGATAGAATGCTGCATAGTGACGAGAGTACATTAATGTTTACCATTCTGGCTACTTTAGATGACATATTTCCGAAGAATGTACTTTCAAACATTAAGAATTGCTGTTTATAAAGCTCAGAATATGTAGGAAGCTGATAAATAAAGAGAATACTGTTTCTATTTACAGGTGATTGTGATTAGACTGGCGTTTTCTGAATGACTCATTTGAAACCTTGAAGATTCCTCTGTATACTTCTAGGAAAACTGTCCACTTTTGGTAAAACGCTTAACATACACCATGATAGTCGCGAGAAATGACTAGAAACATGTAAGAAACAGTTGAAATGCTGGTACATAGAGCCGTTCTATCTTTATGTTCATGTTCAATCACGGAGATTAGAGATAGAATGCTGCATAGTGATGAGAGTACAGATAATGTTTACCATTCTGGCTACTTTAGATGATGTATTTCTGAAGAAAGTGCTTTCAAACATTAAGAATTTCCGTTTAAAAAGCTGAGAATATGGGTATGAAGCTGAGAAATAAAGAGATTACTTTTTATATTCAAAACTGAGGCCGAATTGCCTGGCGTTTTCTGAATGGCACAATTTAACTCTTGAAGATTCATGTGTATACTTCTGGGAAAACTGTCTACTTTTGGTAAAACTCTTAAAATACACAATGATAGTCCCAGAAATGATTAGAGACATGTAAGAAACAGTTTAAATACGGGTAAATAGAGCCGTTCTATCCTGATGGCCTAGTTCAATCACCGAGATTAGAGGTAGAAAACTCTCAAATGAAGAGAGTAATGATAATGTTTACAATTCCGGCTACTCTAGATGGTGTTTTTCCAAAGAAAGTGCTTCCAACATGAGGAATTTCTGTTTTTAAAGCTCAGAGTATCTGTATGAGGCTGATCAATGAAGAGAATACTGTTTGTATTTACAATTGAGGCTGAATTGCCTGGCATTTTCTTAATGACAAAGTTTACATCCTGAAGATTCATGTATCTGCTTCTGGAAAAATGTCTAATTTTGGTAAAACTCTTAAAATACACTAGGATAGTCCGGGAAGTGACTAGAAACATGTAAGAAACACTTGAAATGCTGTATAATAGAGCCGTGCTATCTTTATGGCCTAGTTCATTGACTGAGATTAGAGGTAAAAAACTCTCAAGTGAGGAGAGTAAGGATGAAGTTTACAATTGCGGCTACTCTAGATGTTGTTTTTCCAAGGAAAGTGCTTTCAAACATTAAGAATTGCTGTTTATAAAGCTCAGAATATGTAGGAAGCTGATAAATAAAGAGAATACTGTTTCTATTTACAGGTGATTGTGATTAGACTGGCGTTTTCTGAATGACTCATTTGAAACCTTGAAGATTCCTGTGTATTCTTCTAGGAAAACTGTCTACTTTTGGTTAAACGCTTAACATACACCATGATAGTCCCGAGAAATGATTAGAAACATGTAAGAAACACTTGAAATGCTGGTACATAGAGCCGTTCTATCTTTATGTTTATGTTCAATCACGGATATTAGAGATAGAATGCTGCATAGTGACGAGAGTACAGATAATATTTACCATTCTTGCTACTTTAGATGACATATTTCTGAAGAATGTGCTTTAAAACATTAAGAATTGTTGTTTATAAAGCTCAGAATATGTAGGAAGCTGATAAATAAAGAGAATACTGTTTCTATTTACACATGATTCTGATTAGACTGGCGTTTTCTGAATGACTCATTTGAAACCTTGAAGATTCCTCTGTATACTTCTAGGAAAACTGTCCACTTTTGGTAAAACGCTTAACATACACCATGATAGTCGCGAGAAATGACTAGAAACATGTAAGAAACAGTTGAAATGCTGGTACATAGAGCCGTTCTATCTTTATGTTCATGTTCAATCACGGAGATTAGAGATAGAATGCTGCATAGTGATGAGAGTACAGATAATGTTTACCATTCTGGCTACTTTAGATGATGTATTTCCGAAGAAAGTGCTTTCAAACATTAAGAATTTCAGTTTAAAAAGCTGAGAATATGGGTATGAAGCTGAGAAATAAAGAGATTACTTTTTATATTCACAACTGAGGCCGAATTGCCTGCCGTTTTCTGAATGGCACAATTTAACTCTTGAAGATTCATGTGTATACTTCTGGGAAAACTGTCTACTTTTGGTAAAACTCTTAAAATACACAATGATAGTCCCAGAAATGATTAGAGACATGTAAGAAACAGTTTAAATACGGGTAAATAGAGCCGTTCTATCCTGATGGCCTAGTTCAATCACCGAGATAAGAGGTAGAAAACTCTCAAATGAAGAGAGTAATGATAATGTTTACAATTCCGGCTACTCTAGATGGTGTTTTTCCAAAGAAAGTGCTTCCAACATGAGGAATTTCTGTTTTTAAAGCTCAGAGTATCTGTATGAGGCTGATCAATGAAGAGAATACTGTTTGTATTTACAATTGAGGCTGAATTGCCTGGCATTTTCTTAATGACAAAGTTTACATCCTGAAGATTGATGTATCTACTTCTGGAAAAATGTCTAATTTTGGTAAAACTCTTAAAATACACTAGAATAGTCCGGGAAGTGACTAGAAACATGTAAGAAACACTTGAAATGATGTATAATAGAGCCGTGCTATCTTTATGGCCTAGTTCAATGACTGAGATTAGAGGTAAAAAACTCTCAAGTGAGGAGAGTAACGATGAAGTTTACAATTGCGGCTACTCTAGATGTTGTTTTTCCAAGGAAAGTGCTTTCAAACATTAAGAATTGCTGTTTATAAAGCTCAGAATATGTATGAAGCTGATAAATAAAAGAATACTGTTTCTATTTACAGGTGATTCTGATTAGACTGGCGTTTTCTGAATGACTCAATTGAAACCTTGAAGATTGCTGTGTATACTTCTAGAAAAACTGTCTACTTTTGGTAAAATGCTTAACATACGCAATGATAGTCCCGAGAAATGATTAGAAACATGTAAGAAACACTTGAAATGCTGGTACATAGAGCCGTTCTATCTTTATGTTTATGTTCAATCACGGATATTAGAGATAGAATGCTGTGTAGTGCCGAGAGTACAGATAATGTTTACCATTCTGGCTACTTTAGATGACATATTTCCGAAGAATGTGCTTTCAAACATTAAGAATTGCTGTTTATAAAGCTCAGAATATGTAGGAAGCTGATAAATAAAGAGAATACTGTTTCTATTTACAGGTGATTGTGCTTAGACTGGCTTTTTCTGAATGACTCATTTGAAACCTTGAAGATTCCTGTGTATTCTTCTAGGAAAACTGTCTACTTTTTGTAAAAGGCTTAACGTACACCATGATAGTCGCGAGAAATGACTAGAAACATGTAAGAAACAGTTGAAATGCTGGTACATAGAGCCGTTCTATCTTTATGTTCATGTTCAATCACCGAGATTAGAGATAGAATGCTGCATGGTGACGAGAGTACAGATAATGTTTACCATTCTGGCTACTTTAGATGATGTATTTCCGAAGAAAGTGCTTTCAAACATTAAGAATTTCCGTTTAAAAAGCTGAGAATATGGGTATGAAGCTGAGAAATGAAGAGAATACTTTTTATATTCACAACTGAGGCCGAATTGCCTGGCGTTTTCTGAATGGCACAATTTAACTCTTGAAGATTCATGTGTATACTTCTGGGAAAACTGTCTACTTTTGGTAAAACTCTTAAAATACACAATGATAGTCCCAGAAATGATTAGAGACATGTAAGAAACAGTTTAAATACGGGTAAATAGAGCCGTTCTATCCTGATGGCCTAGTTCAATCACCGAGATTAGAGGTAGAAAACTCTCAAATGAAGAGAGTAATGATAATGTTTACAATTCCGGCTACTCTAGATGGTGTTTTTCCAAAGAAAGTGCTTCCAACATGAGGAATTTCTGTTTTTAAATCTCAGAGTATGTGTATGAGGCTGATCAATGAAGAGAATACTGTTTGTATTTACAATTGAGGCTGAATTGCCTGGCATTTTCTTAATGACAAAGTTTACATCCTGAAGATTCATGTATCTACTTCTGGAAAAATGTCTAATTTTGGTAAAACTCTTAAAATACACTAGGATAGTCCGGGAAGTGACTAGAAACATGTAAGAATAACTTGAAATGCTGTATAATAGAGCCGTGCTATCTTTATGGCCTAGTTCAATGACTGAGATTAGAGGTAAAAAACTCTCAAGTGAGGAGAGTAAGGATGAAGTCTACAATTGCGGCTACTCTAGATGTTGTTTTTCCAAGGAAAGTGCTTTCAAACATTAAGAATTGCTGTTTATAAAGCTCAGAATATGTATGAAGCTGATAAATAAAGAGAATACTGTTTCTATTTATAGGTGATTCTAATTAGACTGGCGTTTTCTGAATGACTCAATTGAAACCTTGAAGATTGCTGTGTATACTTCTAGAAAAACTGTCTACTTTTGGTAAAACGCTTAACATACGCAATGATAGTCCCGAGAAATGATTAGAAACTTGTAAGAAACACTTGAAAGGCTGGTACATAGAGCCGTTCTATCTTTATGTTTATGTTCAATCACGGATATTAGAGATAGAATGCTGCATAGTGACGAGAGTACAGATAATGTTTACCATTCTGGCTACTTTAGATGACATATTTCCGAAGAATGTGCTTTCAAACATTAAGAATTGCTGTTTATAAAGCTCAGAATATGTAGGAAGCTGATAAATAAAGAGAATACTGTTTCTATTTACAGGTGATTGTGATTAGACTGCCGTTTTCTGAATGACTCATTTGAAACGTTGAAGATTCCTGTGTATACTTCTAGGAAAACTGTCTACTTTTGGTAAAACGCTTAACATACACCATGATAGTTGGGAGAAATGACTAGAAACATGTAAGAAACAGTTGAAATGCTGGTACATAGAGCCGTTCTATCTTTATGTTCATGTTCAATCACGGAGATTAGAGATAGAATTCTGCATAGTGATGAGAGTACAGATAATGTTTACCATTCTGGCTACTTTAGATGATGTATTTCCGAAGAAAGTGCTTTCAAACATTAAGAATTTCCGTTTAAAAAGCTGAGAATATGGGTATGAAGCTGAGAAATAAAGAGATTACTTTTTATATTCAAAACTGAGGCCGAATTGCCTGCCGTTTTCTGAATGGCACAATTTAACTCTTGAAGATTCATGTGTATACTTCTGGGAAAACTGTCTACTTTTGGTAAAACTCTTAAAATACACAATGATAGTCCCAGAAATGATTAGAGACATGTAAGAAACAGTTTAAATACGGGTAAATAGAGCCGTTCTATCCTGATGGCCTAGTTCAATCACCGAGATAAGAGGTAGAAAACTCTCAAATGAAGAGAGTAATGATAATGTTTACAATTCCGGCTACTCTAGATGGTGTTTTTCCAAAGAAAGTGCTTCCAACATGAGGAATTTCTGTTTTTAAAGCTCAGAGTATCTGTATGAGGCTGATCAATGAAGAGAATACTGTTTGTATTTACAATTGAGGCTGAATTGCCTGGCATTTTCTTAATGACAAAGTTTACATCCTGAAGATTGATGTATCTACTTCTGGAAAAATGTCTAATTTTGGTAAAACTCTTAAAATACACTAGGATAATCCGGGAAGTGACTAGAAACATGTAAGAAACACTTGAAATGCTGTATAATAGAGCCGTGCTATCTTTATGGCCTAGTTCAATGACTGAGATTAGAGGTAAAAAACTCTCAAGTGAGGAGAGTAAGGATGAAGTTTACAATTGCGGCTACTCTAGATGTTGTTTTTCCAAGGAAAGTGTTTTCAAACATTAAGAATTGCTGTTTATAAAGCTCAGAATATGTATGAAGCTGATAAATAAAAGAATACTGTTTCTATTTACAGGTGATTCTGATTAGACTGGCGTTTTCTGAATGACTCAATTGAAACCTTGAAGATTGCTGTGTATACTTCTAGAAAAACTGTCTACTTTTGGTAAAATGCTTAACATACGCAATGATAGTCCCGAGAAATGATTAGAAACATGTAAGAAACACTTGAAATGCTGGTACATAGAGCCGTTCTATCTTTATGTTTATGTTCAATCACGGATATTAGAGATAGAATGCTGTGTAGTGCCGAGAGTACAGATAATGTTTACCATTCTGGCTACTTTAGATGACATATTTCCGAAGAATGTGCTTTCAAACATTAAGAATTGCTGTTTATAAAGCTCAGAATATGTAGGAAGCTGATAAATAAAGAGAATACTGTTTCTATTTACAGGTGATTGTGATTAGACTGGCTTTTTCTGAATGACTCATTTGAAACCTTGAAGATTCCGGTGTATTCTTCTAGGAAAACTGTCTACTTTTTGTAAAACGCTTAACGTACACCATGATAGTCGCGAGAAATGACTAGAAACATGTAAGAAACAGTTGAAATGCTGGTACATAGAGCCGTTCTATCTTTATGTTCATGTTCAATCACGGAGATTAGAGATAGAATGCTGCATGGTGACGAGAGTACAGATAATGTTTACCATTCTGGCTACTTTAGATGATGTATTTCCGAAGAAAGTGCTTTCAAACATTAAGAATTTCCGTTTAAAAAGCTGAGAATATGGGTATGAAGCTGAGAAATGAAGAGAATACTTTTTATATTCACAACTGAGGCCGAATTGCCTGGCGTTTTCTGAATGGCACAATTTAACTCTTGAAGATTCATGTGTATACTTCTGGGAAAACTGTCTACTTTTGGTAAAACTCTTAAAATACACAATGATAGTCCCAGAAATGATTAGAGACATGTAAGTAACAGTTTCAATACGGGTAAATAGAGCCGTTCTATCCTGATGGCCTAGTTCAATCACCGAGATTAGAGGTAGAAAACTCTCAAATGAAGAGAGTAATGATAATATTTACAATTCCGGCTACTCTAGATGGTGTTTTTCCAAAGAAAGTGCTTCCAACATGAGGAATTTCTGTTTTTAAAGCTCAGAGTATCTGTATGAGGCTGATCAATGAAGAGAATACTGTTTGTATTTACAATTGAGGCTGAATTGCCTGGCATTTTCTTAATGACAAAGTTTACATCCTGAAGATTCATGTATCTGCTTCTGGAAAAATGTCTAATTTTGGTAAAACTCTTAAAATACACTAGGATAGTCCGGGAAGTGACTAGAAACATGTAAGAAACACTTGAAATGCTGTATAATAGAGCCGTGCTATCTTTATGTCTTGGTTCAATGACTGAGATTAGAGGTAAAAAACTCTCAAGTGAGGAGAGTAAGGATGAAGTTTACAATTGCGGCTACTCTAGATGTTGTTTTTCCAAGGAAAGTGCTTTCAAACATTAAGAATGGCTGTTTATAAAGCTCAGAATATGTATGAAGCTGATAAATAAAGAGAATACTGTTTCTATTTATAGGTGATTCTGATTAGACTGGCGTTTTCTGAATGACTCAATTGAAACCTTGAAGATTGCTGTGTATACTTCTAGAAAAACTGTCTACTTTTGGTAAAACGCTTAACATACGCAATGATAGTCCTGAGAAATGATTAGAAACATGTAAGAAACACTTGAAAGGCTGGTACATAGAGCCGTTCTATCTTTATGTTTATATTCAATCACGGATATTAGAGATAGAATGCTGCATAGTGAGGAGAGTACAGATAATGTTTACCATTCTGGCTACTTTAGATGACATATTTCCGAAGAATGTGCTTTCAAACATTAAGAATTGCTGTTTATAAACCTCAGAATATGTAGGAAGCTGATAAATAAAGAGAATACTGTTTCTATTTACAGGTGATTGTGATTAGACTGGCGTTTTCTGAATGACTCATTTGAAACGTTGAAGATTCCTGTGTATACTTCTAGGAAAACTGTCTACTTTTGGTAAAACGCTTAACATACACCATGATAGTTGGGAGAAATGACTAGAAACATGTAAGAAACAGTTGAAATGCTGGTACATAGAGCCGTTCTATCTTTATGTTCATGTTCAATCACGGAGATTAGAGATAGAATGCTGCATAGTGATGAGAGTACAGATAATGTTTACCATTCTGGCTACTTTAGATGATGTATTTCCGAAGAAAGTGCTTTCAAACATTAAGAATTTCCGTTTAAAAAGCTGAGAATATGGGTATGAAGCTGAGAAATAAAGAGATTACTTTTTATATTCAAAACTGAGGCCGAATTGCCTGGCGTTTTCTGAATGGCACAATTTAACTCTTGAAGATTCATGTGTATACTTCTGGGAAAACTGTCTACTTTTGGTAAAACTCTTAAAATACACAATGATAGTCCCAGAAATGATTAGAGACATGTAAGAAACAGTTTAAATACGGGTAAATAGAGCCGTTCTATCCTGATGGCCTAGTTCAATCACCGAGATAAGAGGTAGAAAACTCTCAAATGAAGAGAGTAATGATAATGTTTACAATTCCGGCTACTCTAGATGGTGTTTTTCCAAAGAAAGTGCTTCCAACATGAGGAATTTCTGTTTTTAAAGCTCAGAGTATCTGTATGAGGCTGATCAATGAAGAGAATACTGTTTGTATTTACAATTGAGGCTGAATTGCCTGGCATTTTCTTAATGACAAAGTTTACATCCTGAAGATTGATGTATCTACTTCTGGAAAAATGTCTAATTTTGGTAAAACTCTTAAAATACACTAGGATAATCCGGGAAGTGACTAGAAACATGTAAGAAACACTTGAAATGCTGTATAATAGAGCCGTGCTATCTTTATGGCCTAGTTCAATGACTGAGATTAGAGGTAAAAAACTCTCAAGTGAGGAGAGTAAGGATGAAGTTTACAATTGCGGCTACTCTAGATGTTGTTTTTCCAAGGAAAGTGCTTTCAAACATTAAGAATTGCTGTTTATAAAGCTCAGAATATGTATGAAGCTGATAAATAAAAGAATACTGTTTCTATTTACAGGTGATTCTGATTTGACTGGCGTTTTCTGAATGACTCAATTGAAACCTTGAAGATTGCTGTGTATACTTCTAGAAAAACTGTCTACTTTTGGTAAAATGCTTAACATACGCAATGATAGTCCCGAGAAATGATTAGAACATGTAAGAAACACTTGAAATGCTGGTACATAGAGCCGTTCTATCTTTATGTTTATGTTCAATCACGGATATTAGAGACAGAATGCTGTGTAGTGCCCAGAGTACAGATAATGTTTACCATTCTGGCTACTTTAGATGACATATTTCCGAAGAATGTGCTTTCAAACATTAAGAATTGCTGTTTATAAAGCTCAGAATATGTAGGAAGCTGATAAATAAAGAGAATACTGTTTCTATTTACAGGTGATTGTGATTAGACTGGCTTTTTCTGAATGACTCATTTGAAACCTTGAAGATTCCTGTGTATTCTTCTAGGAAAACTGTCTACTTTTTGTAAAACGCTTAACGTACACCATGATAGTCGCGAGAAATGACTAGAAACATGTAAGAAACAGTTGAAATGCTGGTACATAGAGCCGTTCTATCTTTATGTTCATTTTCAATCACGAAGATTAGAGATAGAATGCTGCATGGTGACGAGAGTACAGATAATGTTTACCATTCTGGCTACTTTAGATGATGTATTTCCGAAGAAAGTGCTTTCAAACATTAAGAATTTCCGTTTAAAAAGCTGAGAATATGGGTATGAAGCTGAGAAATAAAGAGATTACTTTTTATATTCACAACTGAGGCCTAATTGCCTGCCGTTTTCTGAATGGCACAATTTAACTCTTGAAGATTCATGTGTATACTTCTGGGAAAACTGTCTACTTTTGGTAAAACTCTTAAAATACACAATGATAGTCCCAGAAATGATTAGAGACATGTAAGAAACAGTTTAAATACGGGTAAATAGAGCCGTTCTATCCTGATGGCCTAGTTCAATCACCGAGATAAGAGGTAGAAAACTCTCAAATGAAGAGAGTAATGATAATGTTTACAATTCCGGCTACTCTAGATGGTGTTTTTCCAAAGAAAGTGCTTCCAACATGAGGAATTTCTGTTTTTAAAGCTCAGAGTATCTGTATGAGGCTGATCAATGAAGAGAATACTGTTTGTATTTACAATTGAGGCTGAATTGCCTGGCATTTTCTTAATGACAAAGTTTACATCCTGAAGATTGATGTATCTACTTCTGGAAAAATGTCTAATTTTGGTAAAACTCTTAAAATACACTAGGATAATCCGGGAAGTGACTAGAAACATGTAAGAAACACTTGAAATGCTGTATAATAGAGCCGTGCTATCTTTATGGCCTAGTTCAATGACTGAGATTAGAGGTAAAAAACTCTCAAGTGAGGAGAGTAAGGATGAAGTTTACAATTGCGGCTACTCTAGATGTTGTTTTTCCAAGGAAAGTGCTTTCAAACATTAAGAATTGCTGTTTATAAAGCTCAGAATATGTATGAAGCTGATAAATAAAAGAATACTGTTTCTATTTACAGGTGATTCTGATTAGACTGGCGTTTTCTGAATGACTCAATTGAAACCTTGAAGATTGCTGTGTATACTTCTAGAAAAACTGTCTACTTTTGGTAAAATGCTTAACATACGCAATGATAGTCCCGAGAAATGATTAGAAACATGTAAGAAACACTTGAAATGCTGGTACATAGAGCCGTTCTATCTTTATGTTTATGTTCAATCACGGATATTAGAGATAGAATGCTGTGTAGTGCCCAGAGTACAGATAATGTTTACCATTCTGGCTACTTTAGATGACATATTTCCGAAGAATGTGCTTTCAAACATTAAGAATTGCTGTTTATAAAGCTCAGAATATGTAGGAAGCTGATAAATAAAGAGAATACTGTTTCTATTTACAGGTGATTGTGATTAGACTGGCTTTTTCTGAATGACTCATTTGAAACCTTGAAGATTCCTGTGTATTCTTCTAGGAAAACTGTCTACTTTTTGTAAAACGCTTAACGTACACCATGATAGTCACGAGAAATGACTAGAAACATGTAAGAAACAGTTGAAATGCTGGTACATAGAGCCGTTCTATCTTTATGTTCATTTTCAATCACGGAGATTAGAGATAGAATGCTGCATGGTGACGAGAGTACAGATAATGTTTACCATTCTGGCTACTTTAGATGATGTATTTCCGAAGAAAGTGCTTTCAAACATTAAGAATTTCCGTTTAAAAAGCTGAGAATATGGGTATGAAGCTGAGAAATAAAGAGATTACTTTTTATATTCACAACTGAGGCCGAATTGCCTGGCGTTTTCTGAATGGCACAATTTAACTCTTGAAGATTCATGTGTATACTTCTGGGAAAACTGTCTACTTTTGGTAAAACTCTTAAAATACACAATGATAGTCCCAGAAATGATTAGAGACATGTAAGTAACAGTTTCAATACGGGTAAATAGAGCCGTTCTATCCTGATGGCCTAGTTCAATCACCGAGATTAGAGGTAGGAAACTCTCAAATGAAGAGAGTAATGATAATATTTACAATTCCGGCTACTCTAGATGGTGTTTTTCCAAAGAAAGTGCTTCCAACATGAGGAATTTCTGTTTTTAAAGCTCAGAGTATCTGTATGAGGCTGATCAATGAAGAGAATACTGTTTGTATTTACAATTGAGGCTGAATTGCCTGGCATTTTCTTAATGACAAAGTTTACATCCTGAAGATTCATGTATCTGCTTCTGGAAAAATGTCTAATTTTGGTAAAACTCTTAAAATACACTAGGATAGTCCGGGAAGTGACTAGAAACATGTAAGAAACACTTGAAATGCTGTATAATAGAGCCGTGCTATCTTTATGTCTTGGTTCAATGACTGAGATTAGAGGTAAAAAACTCTCAAGTGAGGAGAGTAAGGATGAAGTTTACAATTGCGGCTACTCTAGATGTTGTTTTTCCAAGGAAAGTGCTTTCAAACATTAAGAATGGCTGTTTATAAAGCTCAGAATATGTATGAAGCTGATAAATAAAGAGAATACTGTTTCTATTTATAGGTGATTCTGATTAGACTGGCGTTTTCTGAATGACTCAATTGAAACCTTGAAGATTGCTGTGTATACTTCTAGAAAAACTGTCTACTTTTGGTAAAACGCTTAACATACGCAATGATAGTCCTGAGAAATGATTAGAAACATGTAAGAAACACTTGAAAGGCTGGTACATAGAGCCGTTCTATCTTTATGTTTATATTCAATCACGGATATTAGAGATAGAATGCTGCATAGTGAGGAGAGTACAGATAATGTTTACCATTCTGGCTACTTTAGATGACATATTTCCGAAGAATGTGCTTTCAAACATTAAGAATTGCTGTTTATAAACCTCAGAATATGTAGGAAGCTGATAAATAAAGAGAATACTGTTTCTATTTACAGGTGATTGTGATTAGACTGGCGTTTTCTGAATGACTCATTTGAAACGTTGAAGATTCCTGTGTATACTTCTAGGAAAACTGTCTACTTTTGGTAAAACGCTTAACATACACCATGATAGTTGGGAGAAATGACTAGAAACATGTAAGAAACAGTTGAAATGCTGGTATATAGAGCCGTTCTATCTTTATGTTCATGTTCAATCACGAAGATTAGAGATAGAATGCTGCATAGTGATGAGAGTACAGATAATGTTTACCATTCTGGCTACTTTAGATGATGTATTTCCGAAGAAAGTGCTTTCAAACATTAAGAATTTCCGTTTAAAAAGCTGAGAATATGGGTATGAAGCTGAGAAATAAAGAGATTACTTTTTATATTCAAAACTGAGGCCGAATTGCCTGCCGTTTTCTGAATGGCACAATTTAACTCTTGAAGATTCATGTGTATACTTCTGGGAAAACTGTCTACTTTTGGTAAAACTCTTAAAATACACAATGATAGTCCCAGAAATGATTAGAGACATGTAAGAAACAGTTTAAATACGGGTAAATAGAGCCGTTCTATCCTGATGGCCTAGTTCAATCACCGAGATAAGAGGTAGAAAACTCTCAAATGAAGAGAGTAATGATAATGTTTACAATTCCGGCTACTCTAGATGGTGTTTTTCCAAAGAAAGTGCTTCCAACATGAGGAATTTCTGTTTTTAAAGCTCAGAGTATCTGTATGAGGCTGATCAATGAAGAGAATACTGTTTGTATTTACAATTGAGGCTGAATTGCCTGGCATTTTCTTAATGACAAAGTTTACATCCTGAAGATTGATGTATCTACTTCTGGAAAAATGTCTAATTTTGGTAAAACTCTTAAAATACACTAGGATAATCCGGGAAGTGACTAGAAACATGTAAGAAACACTTGAAATGCTGTATAATAGAGCCGTGCTATCTTTATGGCCTAGTTCAATGACTGAGATTAGAGGTAAAAAACTCTCAAGTGAGGAGAGTAAGGATGAAGTTTACAATTGCGGCTACTCTAGATGTTGTTTTTCCAAGGAAAGTGCTTTCAAACATTAAGAATTGCTGTTTATAAAGCTCAGAATATGTATGAAGCTGATAAATAAAAGAATACTGTTTCTATTTACAGGTGATTCTGATTAGACTGGCGTTTTCTGAATGACTCAATTGAAACCTTGAAGATTGCTGTGTATACTTCTAGAAAAACTGTCTACTTTTGGTAAAATGCTTAACATACGCAATGATAGTCCCGAGAAATGATTAGAAACATGTAAGAAACACTTGAAATGCTGGTACATAGAGCCGTTCTATCTTTATGTTTATGTTCAATCACGGATATTAGAGATAGAATGCTGCATAGTGACGAGAATACAGATAATGTTTACCATTCTGGCTACTTTAGATGACATATTTCCGAAGAATGTGCTTTCAAACATTAAGAATTGCTGTTTATAAAGCTCAGAATATGTAGGAAGCTGATAAATAAAGAGAATACTGTTTCTATTTACAGGTGATTGTGATTAGACTGGCGTTTTCTGAATGACTCATTTGAAACCTTGAAGATTCCTGTGTATTCTTCTAGGAAAACTGTCTACTTTTGGTTAAACGCTTAACATACACCATGATAGTCCCGAGAAATGATTAGAAACATGTAAGAAACAGTTGAAATGCTGGTACATAGAGCCGTTCTATCTTTATGTTTATGTTCAATCACGGATATTGGAGATAGAATGCTGCATAGTGACGAGAGTACAGATAATATTTACCATTCTGGCTACTTTAGATGACATATTTCCCAAGAATGTGCTTTCAAACATTAAGAATTGCTGTTTATAAAGCTCAGAATATGTAGGAAGCTGAAAAATAAAGAGAATACTGTTTCTATTTACAGGTGATTGTGATTAGACTGGCGTTTTCTGAATGACTCATTTGAAACCTTGGAGATTCCTGTGTATACTTCTAGGAAAACTGTCTACTTTTGGTAAAACGCTTAACATACACCATGATAGTCCCGAGAAATGATTAGAAACATGTAAGAAACACTTGAAATGCTGGTACATAGAGCCGTTCTATCTTTATGTTTATGTTCAATCACGGATATTAGAGATAGAATGCTGCATAGTGACGAGAGTACAGATAATGTTTACCATTCTGGCTACTTTAGATGACATATTTCTGAAGAATGTGCTTTCAAACATTAAGAATTGCTGTTTATAAAGCTCAGAATATGTAGGAAGCTGATAAATAAAGAGAATACTGTTTCTATTCACAGGTGATTCTGATTAATCTGGCGTTTTCTGAATGACTCATTTGAAACCTTCAAGATTCCTGTGTATACTTCTAGGAAAACTGTCTACTTTTGATAAAACGCTTAACATACACCATGATAGTCCCGAGAAATGACTATTAACATGTAAAAACACTTGAAATGCTGGTACATAGAGCCGTTCTATCTTTATGTTCATGTTCAATCACGGAGATTAGAGATAGAATGCTGCGTAATGACGAGAGTACAGATAATGTTTACCATTCTGGCTACTTTAGATGATGTATTTCCGAAGAAAGTGCTTTCAAACATTAAGAATTTCCATTTAAAAAGCTGAGAATATGGGTATGAAGCTGAGAAATGAAGAGAATACTTTTTATATTCACAGCTGAGGCCGAATTGCCTGGCGCTTTCTGAATGGCACAATTTAACTCTTGAAGATTCATGTGTATACTTCTGGGAAAACTGTCTACTTTTGGTAAAACTCTTAAAATACACAATGATAGTCCCAGAAATGATTAGAGACATGTAAGAAACAGTTTAAATACGGGTAAATAGAGCCGTTCTATCCTGATGGCGTAGTTCAATCACCGAGATTAGAGGTAGAAAACTCTCAAATGAAGAGAGTAATGATAATGTTTACAATTCCGGCTACTCTAGATGGTGTTTTTCCAAAGAAAGTACTTCCAACATGAGGAATTTCTGTTTTTAAAGCTCAGAATATGTGTATGAGGCTGATCAATGAAGAGAATACTGTTTGTATTTACAATTGAGGCTGAATTGCCTGGCATTTTCTTAAAGACAAAGTTTACATCCTGAAGATTCATGTATCTACTTCTGGGAAAATGTCTAATTTTGGTAAAACTCTTAAAATACACTAGGATAGTCCGGGAAGTGACTAGAAACATGTTAGAAACACTTGAAATGCTGTATAATAGAGCCGTGCTATCTTTATGGCCTAGTTCAGTGACTGAGATTAGAGGTAAAAAACTCTCAAGTGAGGAGAGTAAGGATGAAGTTTACAATTGCGGCTACTCTAGATGTTGTTTTTCCAAGGAAAGTGCTTTCAAACATTAAGAATTGCTGTTTATAAAGCTCAGAATATGTATGAAGCTGATAAATAAAGAGAATACTGTTTCTATTTACAGGTGATTCTGATTAGACTGGCGTTTTCTGAATGACTCAATTGAAACCTTGAAGATTGCTGTGTATACTTCTAGAAAAACTGTCTACTTTTGGTAAAACGCTTAACATACGCAATGATAGTCCCGAGAAATGATTAGAAACTTGTAAGAAACACTTGAAAGGCTGGTACATAGAGCTGTTCTATCTTTATGTTTATGTTCAATCACGGATATTAGAGATAGAATGCTGCATAGTGACGAGAGTACAGATAACTTTTACCATTCTGGCTACTTTAGATGACATATTTCCGAAGAATGTGCTTTCAAACATTAAGAATTGCTGTTTATAAAGCTCAGAATATGTAGGAAGCTGATAAATAAAGAGAATACTGTTTCTATTTACAGGTGATTGTGATTAGACTGGCGTTTTCTGAATGACTCATTTGAAACCTTGTAGATTCCTGTGTATTCTTCTAGTAAAACTGTCTACTTTTGGTTAAACGCTTAACATACACCATGATAGCCCCGAGAAATGATTAGAAACATGTAAGAAACACTTGAAATGCTGGTACATAGAGCCGTTCTATCTTTATGTTTATGTTCAATCACGGATATTAGAGATAGAATGCTGCATAGTGACGAGAGTACAGATAATGTTTACCATTTTTGCTACTTTAGATGACATATTTCTGAAGAATGTGCTTTCAAACATTAAGAATTGCTGTTTATATAGCTCAGAATATGTAGGAAGCTGATAAATAAAGAGAATACTGTTTCTATTCACAGGTGATTCTGATTAGACTGGCGTTTTCTGAATGACTCATTTGAAACCTTCAAGATTCCTGTGTATACTTCTAGGAAAACTGTCTACTTTTGGTAAAACACTTAACATACACCATGATAGTCCCGAGAAATGACGAGAAACATGTAAAAACACTTGAAATGCTGGTACATAGAGCCGTTCTATCTTTATGTTCATGTTCAATCCTAGAGATTAGAGATAGAATGCTGCGTAATGACGAGAGTACAGAAAATGTTTACCATTCCGGCTACTTTAGATGATGTATTTCCGAAGAAAGTGCTTTCAAACATTAAGAATTTCCGTTTAAAAAGCTGAGAATATGGGTATGAAGCTGAGAAATGAAGAGAATACTTTTTATATTCACAACTGAGGCAGAATGCCTGGCGTTTTCTGAATGGCACAATTTAACTCTTGAAGATTCATGTGTATACTTCTGGGAAAACTGTCTACTTTTGGTAAAACTCTTAAAATACACAATGATAGTCCCAGAAATGATTAGAGACATGTAAGAAACAGTTTAAATACGGGTAAATAGAGCCGTTCTATCCTGGTGGCCTAGTTCAATCACGGAGATTAGAGGTAGAAAACTCTCAAATGAAGAGAGTAATGATAATGTTTACAATTCCGGCTACTCTAGACGGTGTTTTTCCAAAGAAAGTGCTTACAACATGAGGAATTTCTGTTTTTAGAGCTCAGAATATGTGTATGAGGCTGATGAATGAAGAGAATACTGTTTGTATTTACAATTGAGGCTGAATTGCCTGGCATTTTCTTAATGACAAAGTTTACATCCTGAAGATTCATGTATCTACTTCTGGAAAAATGTCTAATTTTGGTAAAACTCTTAAAATACACTAGGATTGTCCGGGAAGTGACTAGAAACATGTAAGAAACACTTGAAATGCTGTATACTGGAGCCGTGCTATCTTTATGGCCTAGTTCAATCACTGAGATTAGAGGTAAAAAACTCTCAACTGAGGAGAGTAAGGATGAAGTTTACAATTGCGGCTACTCAAGATGTTGTTTTTCCAAGGAAAGTGCTTTCAAACCTTAAGAATTGCTGTTTATAAAGCTCAGAATATGTAGGAAGCTGATAAATAAAGAGAATACTGTTTCTATTTACTGGTGATTCTGATTAGACTGGCGTTTTCTGAATGACTCAATTGAAACCTTAAAGATTCCTGTGTATACTTCTAGAAAAACTGTCTACTTTTGGTAAAACGCTTAACATACGCAATGATAGTCCCGAGAAATGATTAGAAACTTGTAAGAAACACTTGAAATGCTGATACATAGAGCCATTCTACCTTTATGTTCATGTTCAATCACGGAGATTAGAGATAGAATGCTGCGTAATGACGAGAGTACAGATAATGTTTACCATTCTGGCTACTTTAGATGACATATTTCCGAAGAATGTGCTTTCAAACATTAAGAATTGCTGTTTATAAAGCTCAGAATATGTAGGAAGCTGATAAATAAAGAGAATTCTGTTTATATTTACAGGTGATTCTGATTAGACTGGCGTTTTCTGAATGACTCATTTGAAACCTTGAAGATTCCTGTGTATTCTTCTAGGAAAACTGTCTACTTTTGGTTAAACGCTTAACATACACCATGATAGTCCCGAAAAATGACTAGAAACATGTAAAAACACTTGAATTGCGGGTTCATAGAGCCGTTCTATCTTTATGTTCATGTTCAATCACGGAGATTAGAGATAGAATGCTGCATAGTGATGAGAGTACAGATAATGTTTACCATTCTGGCTACTTAAATGATGTATTTCGGAAGAAAGTGCTTTCAAACATTAAGAATTTCCGTTTAAAAAGCTGAGAATATGGGTATGAAGCTGAGAAATGAAGAGAATACTTTTTATATTCACAACTGAGGCCGAATTGCCTGGCGTTTTCTGAATGGCACAATTTAACTCTTGAAGATTCATGTGTATACTTCTGGGAAAACTGTCTACTTTTGGTAAAACTCTTCAAATACATAATTATAGTCCCAGAAATGATTAGAGAGATGTAAGAAACAGTTTAAATACTGGTAAAGAGAGCCGTTCTATCCGGATGGCCTAGTTCAGTCACCAAGATTAGAGGTAGAAAACTCTCAAATGAAGAGAGTAATGATAATGTTTAAAATTCCGGCTACTCTAGATGGTGTTTTTCCAAAGAAAGTGCTTCCAACATGAGGAATTTCTGTTTTTAAAGCTAAGAGTATGTGTATGAGGCTGATCAATGAAGAGAATACTGTTTGTATTTACAATTGAGGCTGAATTGCCTGGCATTTTCTTAATGACAAAGTTTACATCCTGAAGATTCATGTATCTACTTCTGGAAAAATGTCTAATTTTGGTAAAACTCTTAAAATACACTAGGATAGACCGGGAAGTGACTAGAAACATGTAAGAAACACTTGAAATGATGTATAATAGAGCCGTGCTATCTTTATGGCCTAGTTCAATGACTGAGATTAGAGGTAAAATACTCTCAAGTGAGGAGAGTAAGGATGAAGTTTACAATTGCGGCTACTCTAGATGTTGTTTTTCCAAGGAAAGTGCTTTCAAACATTAAGAATTGCTGTTTATAAAGCTCAGAATATGTAGGAAGCTGATAAATAAAGAGAATACTGTTTCTATTTACACATGATTCTGATTAGACTGGCGTTTTCTGAATGACTCATTTGAAACCTTGAAGATTCCTCTGTATACTTCTAGGAAAACTATCTACTTTTGGTAAAACGCTTAACATACACCATGATAGTCTCGGGAAATGACTAGAAACATGTAAGAAACAGTTGAAATGCTGGTACATAGAGCCGTTCTATCTTTATGTTTATGTTCAATCACGGATATTAGAGATAGAATGCTGCGTAGTGAGGAGAGTACAGATCATGTTTACCATTCTGGCTACTTTAGATGACATATTTCTGAAAAATGTGCTTTCAAACATTAAGAATTGCTGTTTATAAAGCTCAGAATATGTAGGAAGCTGATAAATAAGGAGAATACTGTTTCTATTTACAGGTGATTCTGATTAGACTGGCGTTTTCTGAATGACTCATTTGAAACCTTGAAGATTCCTGTGTATTCTTCTAGGAAAACTGTCTACTTTTGGTTAAACGCTTAACATACACCATGATAATCCTGAGAAATGATTAGAAACATGTAAGAAACACTTGAAATGCTGGTACATAGAGCCGTTCTATCTTTATGTTTATGTTCAATCACGGATATTAGAGATAGAATGCTGCGTAGTGAGGAGAGTACAGATCATGTTTACCATTCTGGCTACTTTAGATGACATATTTCTGAAAAATGTGCTTTCAAACATTAAGAATTGCTGTTTATAAAGCTCAGAATATGTAGGAAGCTGATAAATAAGGAGAATACTGTTTCTATTTACAGGTGATTCTGATTAGACTGGCGTTTTCTGAATGACTCATTTGAAACCTTGAAGATTCCTGTGTATTCTTCTAGGAAAACTGTCTACTTTTGGTTAAACACTTAACATACACCATGATAGTCCCGAGAAATGATTAGAAACATGTAAGAAACACTTGAAATGCTGGTACATAGAGCCGTTCTATCTTTATGTTTATGTTCAATCACGGATATTAGAGATAGAATGCTGCGTAGTGACGAGAGTACAGATCATGTTTACCATTCTGGCTACTTTAGATGACATATTTCTGAAGAATGTGCTTTCAAACATTAAGAATTGCTGTTTATAAAGCTCAGAATATGTAGGAAGCTGATAAATAAAGAGAATACTATTTCTATTTACAGCTGATTCTGATTAGACTGGCGTTTTCTGAATGACTCATTTGAAACCTTCAAGATTCCTGTGTATACATCTAGGAAAACTGTCTACTTTTGGTAAAACGCTTAACATACACCATGATAGTCCCGAGAAATGATTAGAAACATGTAAGAAACACTTGAAATGCTGGTACATAGAGCCGTTCTATCTTTATGTTTATGTTCAATCATGGATATTAGAGATAGAATGCTGCGTAGTGACGAGAGTACAGATAATGTTTACCATTCTGGCTACTTTAGATGACATATTTCTGAAGAATGTGCTTTCAAACATTAAGAATTGCTGTTTATAAAGCTCAGAATATGTAGGAAGCTGATATATAAAGAGAATACTGTTTCTATTTACAGGTGATTCTGATTAGACTGGAGTTTTCTGAATGACTCATTTGAAACCTTCAAGATTCCTGTGTATACTTCTAGGAAACTGTCTACTTTTCATAAAACGCTTAACGTACACCATGATAGTCCCGAGAAATGACTAGAAACATGTAAGAAACACTTGAAATGCTGGTACATAGAGCCGTTCTATCTTTATGTTCATGTTCAATCCTAGAGATTAGAGATAGAATGCTGCGTAATGAGGAGAGTACAGAAAATGTTTACCATTCCGGCTACTTTAGATGATGTATTTCCGAAGAAAGTGCTTTGAAACATTAAGAATTTCCGTTTAAAAAGCTGAGAATATGGGTATGATGCTGAGAAACGAAGAGAATACTTTTTATATTCACAACTGAGGCCGAATGCCTGGCGTTTTCTGAATGGCACAATTTAACTCTTGAAGATTCATGTGTATACTTCTGGGAAAACTGTCTACTTTTGGTAAAACTCTTAAAATACACAATGATAGTCCCAGAAATGATTAGAGACATGTAAGAAACAGTTTAAATACGGGTAAATAGAGCCGTTCTATCCTGGTGGCCTAGTTCAATCATGGAGATTAGAGGTAGAAAACTCTCAAATGAAGAGAGTAATGATAATGTTTACAATTCCGGCTACTCTAGACGGTGTTTTTCCAAAGAAAGTGCTTCCAACATGAGGAATTTCTGTTTTTAAAGCTCAGAATATGTGTATGAGGCTGATGAATGAAGAGAATACTGTTTGTATTTACAATTGAGGCTGAATTGCCTGGCATTTTCTTAATGACAAAGTTTACATCCTGAAGATTCATGTATCTACTTCTGGAAAAATGTCTAATTTTGGTAAAACTCTTAAAATACACTAGGATTGTCCGGGAAGTGACTAGAAACATGTAAGAAACACTTGAAATGCTGTATAATAGAGCCGTGCTATCTTTATGGCCTAGTTCAATCACTGAGATTAGAGGTAAAAAACTCTCAAGTGAGGAGAGTAAGGATGAAGTTTACAATTGCGGCTACTCTAGATGTTGTTTTTCCAAGGAAAGTGCTTTCAAACCTTAAGAATTGCTGTTTATAAAGCTCAGAATATGTAGGAAGCTGATAAATAAAGAGAATACTGTTTCTATTTACAGGTGATTCTGATTAGACTGGCGTTTTCTGAATGACTCAATTGAAACCTTAATGATTGCTGTGTATAGTTCCAGAAAAACTGTCTACTTTTGGTAAAACGCTTAACATACGCAATGATAGTCCCGAGAAATGATTAGAAACTTGTAAGAAACACTTGAAATGCTGGTACATAGAGCCATTCTACCTTTATGTTCATTTTCAATCACGGAGATTAGAGATAGAATGCTGCGTAATGACGAGAGTACAGATAATGTTTACCATTCTGGCTACTTTAGATGACATATTTCTGAAGAATGTGCTTTCAAACATTAAGAATTGCTGTTTATAAAGCTCAGAATATGTAGGAAGCTGATAAATAAGGAGAATACTGTTTCTATTTACAGGTGATTCTGATTAGACTGGCGTTTTCTGAATGACTCATTTGAAACCTTGAAGATTCCTGTGTATTCTTCTAGGAAAACTGTCTACTTTTGGTTAAACGCTTAACATACACCATGATAGTCCCGAGAAATGATTAGAAACATGTAAGAAACACTTGAAATGCTGGTACATAGAGCCGTTCTATCTTTATGTTTATGTTCAATCAGGGATATTAGAGATAGAATGCTGCGTAGTGATGAGAGTACAGATAATGTTTACCATTCTCGCTACTTTAGATGACATATTTCTGAAAAATGTGCTTTCAAACATTAAGAATTGCTGTTTATAAAGCTCAGAATATGTATGAAGCTGATAAATAAAGAGAATACTGTTTCTATTTACAGGTGATTCTGATTAGACTGGCGTTTTCTGAATGACTCATTTGAAACCTTCAAGATTCCTGTGTATACTTCTAGGAAAACTGTCTACTTTTCATAAAACGCTTAACGTACACCATGATAGTCCCGAGAAATGACTAGAAACATGTAAGAAACACTTGAAATGCTGGTACATAGAGCCGTTCTATCTTTATGTTCATGTTCAATCATGGATATTAGAGATAGAATGCTGCGTAGTGACGAGAGTACAGATAATATTTACCATTCTGGCTACTTTAGATGACATATTTCTGAAGAATGTGCTTTCAAACATTAAGAATTGCTGTTTATAAAGCTCAGAATATGTAGGAAGCTGATAAATAAAGAGAATACTGTTTATATTTACAGGTGATTCTGATTAGACTGGCGTTTTCTGAATGACTCATTTGAAACCTTGAAGATTCCTGTGTATTCTTCTAGGAAAACTGTCTACTTTTGGTTAAACGCTTAACATACACCATGATAGTCCCGAGAAATGACTAGAAACATGTAAAAACACTTGAATTGCTGGTTCATAGAGCCGTTCTATCTTTATGTTCATGTTCAATCACGGAGATTAGAGATAGAATGCTGCGTAATGACGAGAGTACAGAAAATGTTTACCATTCTGGCTACTTAAATGATGTATTTCTGAAGAAAGTGCTTTCAAACATTAAGAATTTCAGTTTAAAAAGCTGAGAATATGGGTATGAAGCTGAGAAATAAAGAGATTACTTTTTATATTCACAACTGAGGCCGAATTGCCTGGCGTTTTCTGAAGGGCACAATTTAACTCTTGAAGATTCATGTGTATACTTCTGGGAAAACTGTCTACTTTTGGTAAAACTCTTAAAATACACAATGATAGTCCCAGAAATGATTAGAGACATGTAAGAAACAGTTTAAATACGGGTAAATAGAGCCGTTCTATCCTGATGGCCTAGTTCAATCACCGAGATTAGAGGTAGAAAACTCTCAAATGAAGAGAGTAATGATAATATTTACAATTCCGGCTACTCTAGATTTTGTTTTCCAAAGAATGTGCTTCCAACATTAAGAATTGCTGTTTGTATAGCTCAGTATATGTGTATGACGCTGAAAAATGAAGAGAATTCTGTTTATATTTACAAGTGATTCTGACTAGACTCGTGTTTTCTGAATGACACAGATTATATCCTGAATATTCATGTGTAAACTTCTAGGAAAACTGTCTACTTTTGCTGGAACTTTTAAAATACACAATTATAGTCCCGGGAAATGATTAGAAACATGTAAGAAACACTTTAAATACGGGTAAATAGAGCCGTTCTATCTTTATGGCCGAGTTCAATCATCGAGATTAGAGGTATAAAAATTTCAAATGAAGAGAGCAAAGATAATGTTTGCAATTCCGTCTACTCTAGATGGTGTTTTCCAAAGAAAGTGCTTCCAACATTAAGAATTGCTGTTTTAAAGCTGAGAATATGTGCATGAAGATGATAAATGAAGAGAATACTGTTTATATATACAGGTGATTCTGATTAGACTGGCCTTTTCTGAATGACACAATTTAAATCTTGAGGATTCATGTGTATACTGCTAGGAAAACCGTCTACTTTTGGTGAAACTCTTAAAATTCACATTGATATTCCCAGGACATGATTAGAAACATGTAAGGAACACTTTAAATTCGGGTAAATAGAGCCGTTCTATCTTTATGGCCTAGTTCAACCACCGATATTAGAGGTAGGAAACTATCAAATGATGAGAGTAATGATAATGTTTACAATTCCGGCTACTCTAGATGTTGTTTTCCAAAGAATGTGCTTCCAACATTAAGAATTGCTGTTTGTATAGCTCAGAATATGTGTATGACGCTGTTTATATAGCTCAGAATATGTGTATGACGCTGAAAAATGAAGAGAATTCTGTTTATTTTTACAGGTGATTCTGATTAGACAGGTGTATTCTGAATGACACAGATTATATCCTGAATATTCATGTGCAAACTTCTAGGAAAACTGTCTACTTTTGGTGGAACTCTTAAAATACACAATTATAGTTCCAGGAAATGATTAGAAACATGTAAGAAACACTAAATACGGGTAAATAGAGCCATTCTATCTTTATGGCCGAGTTCAATCACCGAGATTAGAGGTAGAAAAATTTCAAATGAAGAGAGCAAAGATAATGTTTTCAATTCCTTCTACTCTATATGGCGATTTTCCAAAGAAAGTGCTTCCAAAATTAAGAATTGCTGTTTTAAAGCTGAGAATATGTGTGTGAAGCTGATAAATGAAGGGAATACTGTGTATATATAGAGGTGATTCTGATTAGACTGGCCTTTTCTGAATGACACAATTTAAATCTTGAGGATTCACGTGTATATTTCTAGGAAAGCTGTCTACTTTTGGTGAAACGCTTAGAATTCACATTGATATTCCCAGGACATGATTAGAAACATGTAAGAAACACTTTAAATTCGGGTAAATAGAGCCGTTCTGTCTTTATGGCCTAGTTCAATCACCAATATTAGAGGTAGAAAACTCTCTAATGATGAGAGTAATGATAATGTGTACAATTCCGGCTACTCTAGATGTTGTTTTCCAAAGAAAGTGCTTCCAACATTAAGAATTGCTGTTTTAAAGCTGAGAATATGTGTATGAAGCTGATAAATGAAGGGAATACTGTTTATATATACGGGTGATTCTGACTAGACTGGCGTTTTCTGAATGACACAGTTTATATGCTGAATATTCCTGTGTAAACTTCTGGGAAAACTGTCTACTTTTGGTGGAACTGTTAAAATACACAATTATAGTCCCGGGAAATGATTAGAAACATGTAAGAAACACTTTAAATACGGGTAAATAGAGCCATTCTATCTTTATGGCCGAGTTCAATCACCGAGATTAGAGGTAGAAAAATTTCAAATGAAGAGAGCAAAGATAATGTTTTCAATTCCTTCTACAGTAGATGGTGATTTTCCAAAGAAAGTGCTTCCAAAATTAAGAATTGCTGTTTTAAAGCTGAGAATATGTGTGTGAAGCTGATAAATGAAGGGAATACTGTTGATATATATGGGTAATTCTGATTAGACTGGCGTTTTCTGAATGACACAATTTAAAGATTGAGGATTCACGTGTATACTTCTGGGAACACTGTCTACTTTTGGTGAAACTCTTCAAATTCACATTGATATTCCCAGGACATGATTATTAACATGTAAGAAACACTTTAAATTCGGGTAAATAGTGCCGTTCTGTCTTTATGGCCTAGTTCAATCACCAATATTAGAGGTAGAAAACTCTCTAATGATGAGAGGAATGATAATGTGTACAATACCGGCTACTCTAGATGTTGTTTTCCAAAGAAAGTGCTTCCAACATTAAGAATTCCTGTTTTAAAGCTGAGAATATGTGTATGAAGCTGATAAATGAAGAGAATACTGTGTATATATACAGGTGATTCTGATTAGACTGGCGTTTTCTGTATGACACAATTTAAAGATGGAGGATTCACGTGTATACTTCTAGGAAAACTGTCTACTTTTGGTGGAACTCTTAAAATACACAATTATAGTCCCGGGAAATGATTAGAAACATGTAATAAACACTTGAAATACGGGTAAATAGAGCAATTCTATCTTTATGGCCTAGTTCAGTCACCGTGATTAGATGTATAAAACTTTCAAATGAAGAGAGCAAAGAAAATGTTTGCAATTCCGTATACTCTAGATGGTGTATTTCCAAACAAAGTGCTTCCAACATTAAGAATTGCTGTTTTAAAGCTGAGAATATGTGTATGAAGCTGCTAGATGAAGAGAATACTGTTTATATATACAGGTGATTCTGATTAGACTGGCCTTTTCTGAATGACACAATTTAAATCTTGAGGATTCACGTGTATATTTCTAGGAAAGCTGTCTACTTTTGGTGAAACGCTTAGAATTCACATTGATATTCCCAGGACATGATTAGAAACATGTAAGAAACACTTTAAATTCGGGTAAATAGAGCCGTTCTGTCTTTATGGCCTAGTTCAATCACCAATATTAGAGGTAGAAAACTCTCTAATGATGAGAGTAATGGTAATGTGTACAATTCCGGCTACTCTAGATGTTGTTTTCCAAAGAAAGTGCTTCCAACATTAAGAATTGCTGTTTTAAAGCTGAGAATATGTGTATGAAGCTGATAAATGAAGGGAATACTGTTTATATATACAGGTGATTCTGACTAGACTGGTGTTTTCTGAATGACACAGTTTATATCCTGAATATTCATGTGTAAACTTCTAGGAAAACTGTCTACTTTTGGTGGAACGGTTAAAATACACAATTATAGTCCCGGGAAATGATTAGAAACATGTAAGAAACACTTTAAATAAGGGTGAATAGAGCCATTCTATCTTTATGGCCGAGTTCAATCACCGAGATTAGAGGTAGAAAACATTTAAATGAAGAGAGCAAAGATAATGTTTTCAATTCCTTCTACTCTAGATGGTGATTTTCCAAAGAAAGTGCTTCCAAAATTAAGAATTGCTGTTTTAAAGCTGAGAATATGTGTGTGAAGCTGATAAATGAAGGGAATACTGTTGATATATATGGGTAATTCTGATTAGACTGGCGTTTTCTTAATGACACAATTTAAAGATTGAGGATTCACGTGTATACTTCTGGGAACACTGTCTACTTTTGGTGAAACTCTTCAAATTCACATTGATATTCCCAGGACATGATTATTAACATGTAAGAAACACTTCAAATTTGGGTAAATAGTGCCGTTCTGTCTTTATGGCCTAGTTCAATCACCAATATTAGAGGTAGAAAACTCTCTAATGATGAGAGGAATGATAATGTGTACAATACCGGCTACTCTAGATGTTGTTTTAAAAAGAAAGTGCTTCCAACATTAAGAATTCCTGTTTTAAAGCTGAGAATATGTGTATGAAGCTGATAAATGAAGAGAATACTGTGTATATATACAGGTGATTCTGATTAGACTGGCGTTTTCTGAATGACACAATTTAAAGATTGAGGATTCACGTGTATACTTCTAGGAAAACTGTCTACTTTTGGTGGAACTCTTAAAATACACAATTATAGTCCCGGGAAATGATTAGAAACATGTAATAAACACTTGAAATACGGGTAAATAGAGCAATTCTATCTTTATGGCCTAGTTCAGTCACCGTGATTAGACGTATAAAACTTTGAAATGAAGAGAGCAAAGAAAATGTTTGCAATTCCGTATACTCTAGATGGTGTATTTCCAAACAAAGTGCTTCCAACATTAAGAATTGCTGTTTTAAAGCTGAGAATATGTGTATGAAGCTGCTAGATGAAGAGAATACTGTTTATATATACAGGTGATTCTGATTAGACTGGCCTTTTCTGAATGACACAATTTAAATCTTGAGGATTCACGTGTATATTTCTAGGAAAGCTGTCTACTTTTGGTGAAACGCTTAGAATTCACATTGATATTCCCAGGACATGATTAGAAACATGTAAGAAACACTTTAAATTCGGGTAAATAGAGCCGTTCTGTCTTTATGGCCTAGTTCAATCACCAATATTAGAGGTAGAAAACTCTCTAATGATGAGAGTAATGGTAATGTGTACAATTCCGGCTACTCTAGATGTTGTTTTCCAAAGAAAGTGCTTCCAACATTAAGAATTGCTGTTTTAAAGCTGAGAATATGTGTATGAAGCTGATAAATGAAGGGAATACTGTTTATATATACAGGTGATTCTGACTAGACTGGTGTTTTCTGAATGACACAGTTTATATCCTGAATATTCATGTGTAAACTTCTCAGAAAACTGTCTACTTTCGGTGAAACTGTTAAAATACACAATTATAGTCCCGGGAAATGATTAGAAACATGTAAGAAACACTTTAAATACGGGTGAATAGAGCCATTCTATCTTTATGGCCGAGTTCAATCACCGAGATTAGAGGTAGAAAACATTTAAATGAAAAGAGCAAAGATAATGTTTTCAATTCTTTGTACTCTAGATGGTGATTTTCCAAAGAAAGTGCTTCCAAAATTAAGAATTGCTGTTTCTAAGCTGAGAATATGTGTATGAAGCTGATAAATGAAGAGCATACTGTTTATATATACAGGTGATTCTGATTAGACTGGCGTTTTCTGAATGACACAATTTAAAGATTGAGGATTCACGTGTATACTTCTAGGAAAACTGTCTACTTTTGGTGGAACTCTTAAAATACACAATTATAGTTTCTGGAAATGATTAGAAACATGTAAGAAACACTTTAAATACGGGTAAATAGAGCCATTCTATCTTTAGGGCCTAGTTAAATCACCGAGATTAGAGGTATAAAACTATCTAATGATGAGAGTAATGATAATGTGTACAATACCGGCTACTCTAGATGTTTTTTTCCAAAGAAAGTGCTTCCAACATTAGAAATTGCTGTTTTAAAGCTGAGAATATGTGTATGATGCTGATAAATGAAGGGAATACTGTTTATATATACAGCTGATTCTGATTAGACTGGCGTTTTCTGAATGACACAATTTAAAGATTGAGGATTCACGTGTATACATCTAGGAAAACTGTCTACTTTTGGTGGAACTCTTAAAATACACAATTATAGTCCGGGGAAATGATTAGAAACATGTAAGAAACACTTTAAATACGGGTAAATAGAGCAATTCTATCTTTATGGCCTAGTTCAATCACCGAGATTAGACGTATAAAACTTTCAAATGAAGAGAGCAAAGAAAATGTTTGCAATTCCGTATACTCTAGATGGTGTATTTCCAAACAAAGTGCTTCCAACATTAAGAATTGCTGTTTTAAAGCTGAGAATATGTGTATGAAGCTGCTAGATGAAGAGAATACTGTTTATATATACAGGTGATTCTGATTAGACTGACCCTTTCTGAATGACACAATTTAAATCTTGAGGATTCAAGTGTATATTTCTAGGAAAGCTGTCTACTTTTGGTGAAACGCTTAGAATTCACATTGATATTCCCAGGACATGATTAGAAACATGTAAGAAACACTTTAAATTCGGGTAAATAGAGCCGTTCTGTCTTTATGGCCTAGTTCAATCACCAATATTAGAGGTAGAAAACTCTCTAATGCTGAGAGTAATGATAATGTGTACAATTCCGGCTACTCTAGATGTTGTTTTCCAAAGAAAGTGCTTCCAACATTAAGAATTGCTGTTTTAAAGCTGAGAATATGTGTATGAAGCTGATAAATGAAGGGAATACTGTTTATATATACAGGTGATTCTGACTAGACTGGTGTTTTCTGAATGATACAGTTTATATCCTCAATATTCATGTGTAAACTTCTAGGAAAACTGTCTACTTTTGGTGGAACTGTTAAAATACACAATTATAGTCCCGGGAAATGATTAGAAACATGTAAGAAACACTTTAAATACGGGTAAATAGAGCCATTCAATCTTTATGGCCGAGGTCAATCACCGAGATTAGAGGTAGAAAAATTTCAAATGAAGACACAAAGATAATGTTTACAATTCCGTCTACTCTAGATGGTGATTTTCCAAAGAAAGTGCTTCCAAAATTAAGAATTGCTGTTTTAAAGCTGAGAATATGTGTATGAAGCTGATAAATGAAGAGAATACTGTTTATATATACAGGTGATTCTGATTAGACTGGCGTTTTCTGAATGACACAATTTAAATCTTGAGGATTCACGTGTATACTTCTAGGAAAACTGTCTACTTTTGGTGGGACTCTTAAAATACACAATTATAGTCCCGGGAAATGATTAGAAACATGTAAGAAACACTTTAAATACGGGTAAATAGAGCCATTCAATCTTTATGGCCGAGTTCAATCACCAAGATTAGAGGTAGAAAACTTACAAATGAAGACAGAAAAGATAATGTTTACAATTCCGTCTACTCTAGATGGTGATTTTCCAAAGAAAGTGCTTCCAAAATTAAGAATTGCTGTTTTAAAGCTGAGAATATGTGTATGAAGCTGATAAATGAAGAGAATACTGTTTATATATAAAGGTGATTCTGATTAGACTGGCGTTTTCTGAATGACACAATTTAAAGATTGAGGATTCACGTGTATACTTCTAGGAAAACTGTCTACTTTTGGTGGAACTCTTAAAATACACAATTATAGTCCCGGGAAATGATTAGAAACATGTAAGAAACACTTTAAATACGGGTAATTAGAGCCATTCTATCTTTATGGCCTAGTTCAATCACCGAGATTAGAGGTATAAAACTTTCAAATGAAGAGAGCAAAGATAATGTTTGCAATTCCGTATATTCTACATGGTGTTTTTCCAAACAAAGTGCTTCCAACATTAAGAATTGCTGTTTTAAAGCTGAGAATATGTGTATGAAGCTGATAAATGAAGGGAATACTGTTTATATATACAGGTGATTCTGACTAGACTGGCCTTTTCTGAATGACACAATTTAAATCTTGAGGATTCACGTGTATATTTCTAGGAAAGCTGTGTACTTTTGGTGAAACGCTTAGAATTCACATTGATATTCCCAGGACATGATTAGAAACATGTAAGAAACACTTTAAATTCGGGTAAATAGAGCCGTTCTGTCTTTATGGCCTAGTTCAATCACCAATATTAGAGGTACAAAACTCTCTAATGATGAGAGTAATGATAATGTGTACAATTCCGGCTACTGTAGATGTTGTTTTCCAAAGAAAGTGCTTCCAACATTAAGAATTGCTGTTTTAAAGCTGAGAATATGTGTATGAAGCTGATAAATGAAGGGAATACTGTTTATATATACAGGTGATTCTGATTAGACTGGCCTTTTCTGAATGGCACAATTTAAATCTTGAGGATTCACGTGTATATTTCTAGGAAAGCTGTCTACTTTTGGTGAAACGCTTAGAATTCACATTGATATTCCCAGGACATGATTAGAAACATGTAAGAAACACTTTAAATACGGGTAATTAGAGCCATTCTATCTTTATGGCCTAGTTCAAACACCGAGATTAGAGGTATAAAACTTTCAAATGAAGAGAGCAAAGATAATGTTTGCAATTCCGTATATTCCAGATGGTGTTTTTCCAAACAAAGTGCTTCCAACATTAAGAATTGCTGTTTTAAAGCTGAGAATATGTGTATGAAGCTGATAAATGAAGGGAATACTGTTTATATATACAGGTGATTCTGACTAGACTGGCTTTTTCTGAATGACACAGTTTATATGCTGAATATTCATGTGTAAACTTATAGGAAAACTGTCTAATTTGGTGGAACTGTTAAAATACACAATTATAGTCCCGGGAAATGATTAGAAACATGTAAGAAACACTTTAAATACGGGTAAATACACCCATTCTATCTTTAGGGCCGAGTTCAATCACCGAGATTAGACGTAGAAAACTTTCAAATGAAGAGAGCAAAGATAATGTTTTCAATTCCTTCTACTCTAGATGGTGATTTTCCAAAGAAAGTGCTTCCAACATTAAGAATTGCTCTTTTAAAGCTGAGAATATGTGTATGAAGCTGATAAATGAAGAGAATACTGTTTATATATACAGGTGATTCTGATTAGACTGGCCTTTTCTGAATGACACAATTTAAATCTTGAGGATTCACGTGTATATTTCTAGGAAAGCTGTCTACTGTTGGTGAAACGCTTAGAATTCACATTGATATTCCCTGGACATGATTAGAAACATGTAAGAAACACTTTAAATTCGGGTAAATAGAGCCGTTCTGTCTTTATGGCCTAGTTCAATCACCAATATTAGAGGTAGAAAACTCTCTAATGATGAGAGTAATGATAATGTGTACAATTCCGGCTACTCTAGATGTTGTTTTCCAAAGAAAGTGCTTCCAACATTAAGAATTGCTGTTTTAAAGCTGAGAATATGTGTATGAAGCTGATAAATGAAGGGAATACTGTTTATATATACAGGTGATTCTGACTAGACTGGTGTTTTCTGAATGACACAGTTTATATCCTGAATATTCATGTGTAAACTTCTAGGAAAACTGTCTACTTTTGGTGGAACTGTTAAAATACACAATTATAGTCCCGGGAAATGATTAGAAACATGTAAGAAACACTTTAAATTCGGGTAAATAGAGCCGTTCTGTCTTTATGGCCTAGTTCAATCACCAATATTAGAGGTAGAAAACTCTCTAATGATGAGAGTAGTGATAATGTGTACAATACCGGCTACGCTAGATGTTGTTTTCCAAAGAAAGTGCTTCCAACATTAAGAATTGCTGTTTTAAAGCTGAGAATATGTGTATGAAGCTGATAAATGAAGAGAATACTGTGTATATACAGGTGATTCTGATTAGACTGGCGTTTTCTGAATGACGCAATTTAAATCTTGAGGATTCACTTGTATACTTCTAGGAAAACTGTCTACTTTTGGTGGAACTCTTAAAATACACAATTATAGTTTCTGGAAATGATTAGAAACATGTAAGAAACACTTTAAATACGGGTAAATAGAGCTATTCTATCTTTAGGGCCTAGTTCAATCACCGAGATTAGAGGTATAAAACTCTCTAATGATGAGAGTAATGATAATGTGTACAATACCGGCTACTCTAGATGTTGTTTTCCAAAGAAAGTGCTTCCAACATTAGAAATTGCTCTTTTAAAGCTGAGAATATGTGTATGAAGCTGATAAATGAAGAGAATACTGTGTATATATACAGGTGATTCTGATTAGACTGGCGTTTTCTGAATGACACAATTTAAAGATTGAGGATTCACGTGTATACTTCCAGGAAAACTGTCTACTTTTGGTGGAACTCTTAAAATACACAATTATAGTCCCGGGAAATGATTAGAAACATGTAAGAAACACTTTAAATACGGGTAAATAGAGCAATTCTATCTTTATGGCCTAGTTCAATCACTGAGATTAGAGGTATGAAACTTTCAAATGAAGAGAGCAAAGAAAATGTTTGCAATTCCGTATACTCTAGATGGTGTATTTCCAAACAAAGTGCTTCCAACATTAAGAATTGCTGTTTTTAAGCTGAGAATATGTGTATGAAGCTGATAAATAAAGAGAATACTGTTTATATACACAGGTGATTCTGATTAGACTGGCCTTTTCTGAATGACACAATTTAAATCTTGAGGATTCACGTGTATATTTCTACGAAAGCTGTCTACTTTTGGTGAAACGCTTAGAATTCACATTGATATTCCCAGGACATGATTAGAAACATGTAAGAAACACTTTAAATTCGGGTAAATAGTGCCGTTCTGTCTTTATGGCCTAGTTCAATCACCAATATTAGAGGTAGAAAACTCTCTAATGATGAGAGTAATGATAATGTGTACAATACCGGCTACTCTAGATGTTGTTTTCCAAAGAAAGTGCTTCCAACATTAAGAATTGCTGTTTTAAAGCTGAGAATATGTGTATGAAGCTGATAAATGAAGAGAATACTGTGTATATACTGGTGATTCTGATTAGACTGGCGTTTTCTGAATGACACAATTTAAAGATTGAGGATTCAAGTGTATACTTCCAAGAAAACTGTCAACTTTGGTGGAACCTTTAAAATACACAATTATAGTCCCGGGAAATGATTAGAAACATGTAAGAAACACTTTAAATACGGGTAAATAGAGCAATTCTATCTTTATGGCCTAGTTCAATCACCAATATAAGAGGGAGAAAACTCTCTAATGATGAGAGAAATGATAATGTGTACAATTCCGGCTACTCCAGATGTTGTTTTCAAAAGAAAGTGCTTCCAACATTAAGAATTGCTGTTTTAAAGCTGAGAATATGTGTATGAAGCTGATAAATGAAGAGCATACTGTTTATATATACAGGTGATTCTGATTAGACTGGCCTTTTCTGAATGACACAATTTAAAGATTGAGGATTCACGTGTATACTTCTAGGAAAACTGTCTACTTTTGGTGGAACTCTTAAAATACACAATTATAGTCCTGGGAAATGATTAGAAACATGGAAGAAACACTTTAAATACGGGTAAATAGAGCAATTCTATCTTTATGGACTAGTTCAATCACCAATATTAGAGGTAGAAAACTCTCTAATGATGAGAGTAATGATAATGTGTACAATTCTGGCTACTCTAGATGTTGTTTTCCAAAGAAAGTGCTTCCAACATTAAGAATGGCTGTTTTAAAGCTGAGAATATGTGTATGAAGCTGATAAATGAAGGGAATACCGTTTATATATACAGGTGATTCTGACTAGACTGGTGTTTTCTGAATGACACAGTTTATATCCTGAATATTCATGTGTAAACTTCTAGGAAAACTGTCTACTTTTGGTGGAACTGTTAAAATACACAATTATAGTCCCGGGAAATGATTAGAAACATGTAAGAAACACTTTAAATACGGGTAAATAGAACAATTCTATCTTTATGGCCTAGTTCAATCACCGAGATTAGACGTATAAAACTTTCAAATGAAGAGAGCAAAGAATATTTTTGCAATTCCGTATACTGTAGATGGTGTATTTCCAAACAAAGTGCTTCCAACATTAAGAATTGCTGTTTTAAAGCTGAGAATATGTGTATGAAGCTGCTAGATGAAGAGAATACTGTTTATATATACAGGTGATTCTGATTAGACTGGCCTTTTCTGAATGACACAATTTAAATCTTGAGGATTCACGTGTATTTTTCTAGGAAAGCTGTCTACTTTTGGTGAAACGCTTAGAATTCACATTGATATTCCCAGGACATGATTAGAAACATGTAAGAAACACTTTAAATTCGGGTAAATAGAGCCGTTCTGTCTTTATGGCATAGTTCAATCACCAATATTAGAGGTAGAAAACTCTCTAACGATGAGAATAATGATAATGTGTACAATTCCGGCTACTCTAGATGTTGTTTTCCAAAGAAAGTGCTTCCAACATTAAGAATTGCTGTTTTAAAGCTGAGAATATGTGTATGAAGCTGATAAATGAAGGGAATACTGTTTATATATACAGGTGATTCTGACTAGACTGGTGTTTTCTGAATGACACAGTTTATATCCTGAATATTCATGTGTAAACTTCTAGGAAAACTGTCTACTTTTGGTGGAACTGTTAAAATACACAATTATAGTCCAGGGAAATGATTAGAAACATGTAAGAAACACTTTAAATACGTGTGAATAGAGCCATTCTATCTTTATGGCCGAGTTCAATCACCGAGATTAGAGGTAGAAAACTTTTAAATGAAAAGAGCAAAGATAATGTTTTCAATTCCTTCTACTCTAGATGGTGATTTTCCAAAGAAAGTGCTTCCAAAATTAAGAATTGCTGTTTTAAAGCTGAGAATATGTGTATGAAGCTAATAAATGAATAGCATACTGTTTATATATACAGGTGATTCTGATTAGACTGGCATTTTCTGAATGACACAATTTAAAGATTGAGGATTCACGTGTATACTTCTAGGAAAACTGTCTACTTTTGGTGGAACTCTTAAAATACACAATTATAGTCCCGGGAAATGATTAGAAACATGTAAGAAACACTTTAAATACGGGTAAATAGAGCAATTCTATCTTTATGGCCTAGTTCAATCACCGAGATTAGACATATAAAACTTTCAAATGAAGAGAGCAAAGAAAATGTTTGCAATTCCGTATACTCTAGATGGTGTCTTTCCAAACAAAGTGCTTCCAACATTAAGAATTGCTGTTTTAAAGCTGAGAATATGTGTATGAAGCTGATAAATGAAGGGAATACTGTTTATATATACAGGTGATTCTGACTAGACTGGTGTTTTCTGAATGACACAGTTTATATCCTGAATATTCAGGTGTAAACTTCTAGGAAAACTGTCTACTTTTGGTGGAACTCTTAAAATACACAATTATAGTCCCGGGAAATGATTAGAAGCATGTAAGAAACACTTTAAATACGGGTAAATAGAGCCATTCTATCTTTATGGCCTAGTTCAATCACCGAGATTAGAGGTATAAAACTTTCAAATGAAGAGAGGAAAGATAATGTTTGCAATTCCGTATACTCTAGATGGTGTATTTCCAAACAAAGTTCTTCCAACATTAAGAATTGCTGTTTTAAAGCTGAGAATATGTGTGTGAAGCTGATAAATGAAGGGAATACTGTTTATATATATGGGTAATTCTGTATAGACTGGCGTTTTCTGAATGACACAATTTAAAGATTGAGGATTCATGTGTATACTTCTAGGAACACTGTCTACTTTTGGTGAAACTCTTAAAATTCACATTGATATTCCCAGGACATGATTATTAACATGTAAGAAACACTTTAAATTCGGGTAAATAGAGCCATTCTATCTTTATAGCCTAGTTCAATCACAGAGATTAGAGGTAGAAAACTCTCTAATGATGAGAGTAATGATAATGTGTACAATACCGGCTACTCTAGATGTTGTTTTCCAAAGAAAGTGCTTCCAACATTAAGAATTGCTGTTTTAAAGCTGAGAATATGTGTATGAAGCTGATAAATGAAGGGAATACTGTTTATATATACAGGTGATTCTGACTAGACTGGTGTTTTCTGAATGACACAGTTTATATCCTGAATATTCAGGTGTAAACTTCTAGGAAAACTGTCTACTTTTGGTGGAACTCTTAAAATACACAATTATAGTCCCGGGAAATGATTAGAAGCATGTAAGAAACACTTTAAATACGGGTAAATAGAGCCATTCTATCTTTATGGCCTAGTTCAATCACCGAGATTAGAGGTATAAAACTTTCAAATGAAGAGAGGAAAGATAATGTTTGCAATTCCGTATACTCTAGATGGTGTATTTCCAAACAAAGTGCTTCCAACATTAAGAATTGCTGTTTTAAAGCTGAGAATATGTGTGTGAAGCTGATAAATGAAGGGAATACTGTTTATATATATGGGTAATTCTGTATAGACTGGCGTTTTCTGAATGACACAATTTAAAGATTGAGGATTCACGTGTATACTTCTAGGAACACTGTCTACTTTTGGTGAAACTCTTCAAATTCACATTGATATTCCCAGGACATGATTATTAACATGTAAGAAACACTTTAAATTCGGGTAAATAGAGCCATTCTATCTTTATGGCCTAGTTCAATCACAGAGATTAGAGGTAGAAAACTCTCTAATGATGAGAGTAATGATAATGTGTACAATACCGGCTACTCTAGATGTTGTTTTCCAAAGAAAGTGCTTCCAACATTAAGAATTGCTGTTTTAAAGCTGAGAATATGTGTATGAAGCTGATAAATGAAGGGAATACTGTTTATATATACAGGTGATTCTGACTACACTGGTGTTTTCTGAATGACACAGTTTATATCCTGAATATTCATGTGTAAACTTCTAGGAAAACTGTCTACTTTTGGTGGAACTCTTAAAATACACAATTATAGTCCCGGGAAATGATTAGAAACATGTAAGAAACACTTTAAATACGGGTAAATAGAGCCATACTATCTTTATGGCCGAGTTCAATCACCGAGATTAGAGGTAGAAAAATTTCAAATGAAGAGAGCAAAGAAAATGTTTGCAATTCCGTATACTCTAGATGGTGTATTTCAAAACAAAGTGCTTCCAACATTAAGAATTGCTGTTTTAAAGCTGAGAATATGTGTAAGAAGCTGCTAAATGAAGAGAATACTGTTTATATATACAGGTGATACTGATTAGACTGGCCTTTTCTGAATGACACAATTTAAATCTTGAGGATTCACGTGTATATTTCTAGGAAAGCTGTCCACTTTTGGTGAAACGCTTAGAATTCACATTGATAGTCCCAGGACATGATTAGAATCATGTAAGAAACACTTTAAATTCGGGTAAATAGAGCCGTTCTGTCTTTATGGCCTAGTTCAATCACCAATATTAGAGGTAGAAAACTCTCTAATGTTGAGAGTAATGATAATGTGTACAATTCCGGCTACTCTAGATGCTGTTTTCCAAAGAAAGTGCTTCCAACATTAAGAATTGCTGTTTTAAAGCTGAGAATATGTGTATGAAGCTGATAAATGAAGGGAATACTGTTTATATATATGGGTGATTCTGATTAGACTGGCGTTTTCTGAATGACACAATTTAAAGATTGAGGATTCACGTGTATACTTCTAGGAAAACTGTCTACTTTTGTGAAACTCTTAAAATTCACATTGATATTCCCAGGACATGATTATTAACACGTAAGAAACACTTTAAATTCGGGTAAATAGAGCCATTCTATCTTTAAGGCCTAGTTCAATCACAGAGATTAGAGGTAGAAAACTTTCAAATGAGGAGAGTAATGATAATGTTTACAATTCCTTCTACTCCAGATGTTGATTTTCTAAAGAAAGTGCTTCCAAAATTAAGAATTGCTGTTTTAAAGCTGATAATATGTGTATGAAACTGATAAATGAAGAGAATACTTTTTTTATATACAGGTGATTCTGATTACATTGGCGTTTTCGGAAAGACACAATTTAATTCTCAAAGATTCAAATGTATTCTTCTAGGAAAACTGTCTAATTTTGGTGGACCTCTTAAAATTCACATTGACATTCCCAGGACATGATTAGAAACATGTAAGAAACCCTTTAAATTCGGGTAAATAAAGCCGTTCTGACTTTATGGCCTAGTTCAATCACCAATATTAGAGGTTGAAAACTCTCTAATGATGAGAGTAATGATAATGTGTACAATTCCGGCTACTCTAGATGTTGTTTTCAAAAGAAAGTGCTTCCAACATTAAGAATTGCTGTTTTAAAGCTGAGAATATGTGTATGAAACTGATAAATGAAGGGAATACTGTTTATATATACAGGTGATTCTGACTAGACTGGTGTTTTCTGAATGACACAGTTTATATCCTGAATATTCATGTGTAAACTTCTAGGAAAACTGTCTACTTTTGGTGGAACTGTTAAAATACACAATTATAGTCCCGGGAAATGATTAGAAACATGTAAGAAACACTTTAAATACGGGTAAATAGAGCCATTCTATCTTTATGGCCGAGTTCAATCACCAAGATTAGAGGTAGAAAACTTTTTAATGAAGAGAGCAAGATAATGTTTTCAATTCCTTCTACTCTAGATGGTGATTTTCCAAAGAAAGTGCTTCCAAAATTAAGAATTGCTGTTTGACGCTGAGAATATGTGTATGAAGCTGATAAATGAAGAGAATACTGTTTATATATACAGGTGATTCTGATTAGACTGGCCTTTTCTGAAAGACACAATTTAATTCTTGAAGATTCAAGTGTATTCTTCTAGGAAAACTGTCTAATTTTGGTGGACCTCTTAAAATACACAATTATAGTTCCTGGAATTGACTAGAAACATGTAAGAAACACTTTAAATACAGGTAAATGGAGCCATTCTATATTTATGGCCGAGTTCAATCACTGAGATTAGAGGTAGAAAACTATCCAATGAAGAGAGTAATGATAATGTTTACAATTCTGTCTACTCTAGATGGTGTTTTTCCAAAGAAAGTGCTTCCAACATTAAGAATTGCTGTTTAAAGCTGAGAATATGTGTATGAAGCTGATAAATGAAGAGAATACTGTTTATATATACAGGTGATTCTGATTAGACTAGCATTTTCTGAATGACACAATTTAAAGATTGAGGATTCACGTGTATACTTCTAGGGAAACTTTCTACTTTTGTTGAAACTCTTAAAATTCACATTGATATTCCCAGGACATGATTATTAACATGTAAGAAACACTTTAAATTCGTGTAAATAGAGCCCTTCTATCTTTATGGCCTAGTTCAATCACAGAGATTAGAGGTAGAAAACTTTCAAATTAAGAGAGTAATGATAATGTTTACAATTCCGACTACTCCAGATGTTGATTTTCCAAAGAAAGTGCTTCCAAAATTAAGAATTGCTGTTTTAAAGCTGAGAATATATGTATGAAGCTGATAAATGAAGAGAATACTGTTTTTATATAAAGGTGATTCTGATTAGATTGGCGTTTTCAGAAAGACACAATTTAATTCTCAAAGATTCAAGTGTATTCTTCTAGGAAAACTGTCTAATTTTGGTGGATCTCTTAAAATACACAATTATAGTTCCTGGAATTGATTAGAAACATGTAAGAAACACTTTAAATACGGGTAGATAGAGCCATTCTATATTTATGGCCGATTTCAATCACCGAGATTAGAGGTAGAAAACTTTCAAATGAAGAGAGTAATGATAATGTTTACAATTCTGTCTACTCTAGATGGTGTTTTTCCAAAGAAAGTGCTTCCAACATTAAGAATCTGTTTAAAGCTGAGAATATGTGTATGAAGCTGCTAAATGAAGAGAATACTGTTTATATATACAGGTGATTCTGATTAGACAGACATTTTCTGAATGACACAATTTTAAGATTGAGGATTCACGTGTATACTTCTAGGAAAACTGTCTACTTTTGGTGGATCTCTTAAAATACACAATTATAGTCCCATGAAATGATTAGAAACATGTAAGAAACACTTTAAATACGGGTAAATAGAGCCATTCTATATTTATGGCCGAGTTCAATCACTGATATTAGAGGTAGAAAACTTTCAAATGAAGAGAGTAATGATAATGTTTACAATTCCGTCTACTCTTGAGGCTGTTTTCCAAAGAGAGTGCTTCCAAAATTAAGAATTGCTGTTTGAAAGCTGAGAATATGTGTATGAAACTCATAAATGAAGAGAATACTGTTTATATATACAGGTGATTCTGATTAGACTGGCCTTTTCTGAAAGACACAATTTAATTCTCAAAGATTCAAGTGTATTCTTCTAGGAAAACTGTCTAATTTTGGTGGACCTCTTAAAATACGCAATTATAGTTCCGGGAAATGATTACAAACATGTAAAAAACACTTTAAATTCGGGTAAATAGAGCCGTTCTATCTTTATGGCCTAGTTCAATCACCGATATTAGAGGTAGAAAACTCTCAAATGATGAGAGTAATGATAATGTTTACAATTCCGGCTACTCTAGATGTTGTTTTCCAAAGAATGTGCTTCCAACATTAAGAATTGCTGTTTGTATAGCTCAGAATATGTGTGTGACACTGAAAAATGAAGAGAATTCTGTTTATATTTACAGGTGATTCTGCCTAGACTGGTGTTTTCTGAATGACACAGATTATATCCTGAATATTCATGTGTAAACTTCTAGGAAAACTGTCTACTTTTGGTGGAACTCTTATAATACACAATTATAGTTCCTGGAAATGATTAGAAACATGTAAGAAACACTTTAAATACGGGTAAATAGAGCCGTTCTATCTTCATGGCCTAGTTCAATCACCGATATTAGAGGTAGAAAGCTCTCAAATGATGAGAGTAATGATAATGTTTACAATTCCGTCTACTCTAGATGGTGTATTTCCAAACAAAGTGCTTCCAACATTAAGAATTGCTGTTTTAAAGCTGAGAATATGTGTATGAAGCTGGTAAATGAAGAGAATACTGTTTATAGTTACAGGTGATTCTGATTAGACAGGCGTTTTCTGAATGACACAATTTAAATCTTGAAGATTCACGTGTATACTTCTAGGAAACCTGTCTACTTTTGGTGAAGCTCTTAAAATTCACAATGATATTCCAGGACATGATTAGAAACATGTAAGAAACACTTTAAATACGGGTAAATAGAGCCCTTCTATCTTTATGGCCGAGTTCAATCACCGAGATTAGAGGTAGAAAACTTTCAAATGAAGAGAGTAATGATAATGTTTATAATTCCGTCTACTCTAGATGCTGCTTTCCCAAAGAAAGTGCTTCCAAAATTAAGAATTGCTGTTTTAAAGCTGAGAATATGTGTATGAAGCTGATAAATGAAGAGAATACTGTTTTTATATACAGGTGATTCTGATTAGATAGGCGTTTTCGGAAAGACACAATTTAATTCTCAGAGATTCAAGTGTATTCGTCCAGGAAAACTGTCTAATTTTGGAGGACCTCTTAAAATACACAATTATAGTTCCTGGAAATGATTAGAAACATGTAAGAAACACTTTCAATACGGGTAAATAGAACCATTCTATATTTATGGCCGAGTTCATTCACTGAGATTAGAGGTAGAAAACTTTCAAATGAAGAGAGTAATGATAATGTTTACAATTCTGTCTACTCTAGATGGTGTTTTTCCAAAGAAAGTGCTTCCAACATTAAGAATTGCTGTTTAAAGCTGAGAATATGTGTATGAACCTGATAAATGAAGAGAATACTGTTTATATATACAGGTGATTCTGATTAGACTGGCATTTTCTGAATGACACAATTTAAAGATTGAAGATTCACGTGTATACTTCTAGGAAAACTGTCTACTTTAGGTGGATCTCTTAAAATACACAATTATAGTCCTGGGAAATGATTAGAAACATGTAAGAAACACCTTAAATAGGGGTAAATAGAGCCATTCTATATTTATGGCCGAATTCAATCACTGAGATTAGAGCTAGAAAACTTTCAAATAAAGAGAGTAATGATAATGTTTACAATTCCGTCTACTCTAGATGCTGTTTTTCCAAAGAAAGTGCTTCCAAAATTAAGAATTGCTGATTTAAAGCTGAGAATATGTGTATGAAACTGATAAATGAAGAGAATACTGTTTATATATACAGGTGATTCTGATTAGACTGGCGTTTTTGAAAGACACAATTTAATTCTCCAGGATTCAAGTGTATTCTTCTAGGAATACTGTCTAATTTTGGTGGACCTCTAAAAATACGCAATTATAGTTCCGGGAAATGATTACAAACATGTAAAAAACACTTTAAATTCGGGTAAATAGAGCCGTTCTATCTTTATGGCCTAGTTCAATCACCGATATTAGAGGTAGAAAAACTCTCAAATGATGAGAGTAATGATAATGTTTACAATTCCGGCTACTCTAGATGTTGTTTTCCAAAGAATGTGCTTCCAACATTAAGAATAGCTGTTTGTATAGCTCAGAATATGTGTATGACGCTGTTTGTATAGCTCAGAATATGTGTATGATGTTGAAAAATGAAGAGAATTCTGTTTATATTTACAGGTGATTCTGACTAGACTGGTGTTTTCTGAATGACACAGATTATATCCTGAATATTCATGTGTAAACTTCTAGGAAAACTGTCTACTTTTAGTGGAACTCTTAAAATACACAATTATAGTCCCGGGACATGATTAGAAACATGTAAGAAACACTTTTAATACGGGTAAATAGAGCCATTCTATCTTTATGAGCTAGTTCAATCACCGAGATAAGAGGCAGAAAACTTTCAAATGAAGAGAGCAAAGATAATGTTTGCAATTACGTCTACTCTAAATGGTGTTTTTCGAAACAAACTGCCTCCAACATTAAGAATTGCTGTTTTAAAGCTGAGAATATGTGTATGAAGCTTATAAATGAAGAGAATACTGTTTATATTTCCAGGTGATTCTGATTAGACTGGCGTTTTCTGAATGACACAATTTAAATCTTGAGGATTCACGTGTATACTTCTAGGAAAACTGTCTACTTTTGGTGAAACTCTTAAAATTCACATTGATATTCCCAGGACATGATTAGAAACATGTAAGAAACACTTTAAATTCGGGTAAATAGAGCCGTTCTATCTTTATGGCCTAGTTCAATCACCGATATTAGAGGTAGAAAACTCTCAAATGATGAGAGTAATGATAATGTTTACAATTCCGGCTACTCTAGATGTTGTTTTCCAAAGAATGTGCTTCCAACATTAAGAATTGCTGTTTGTATAGCTCAGAATATGTGTATGACGCTGTTTGTATAGCTCAGAATATGTGTATGACGCTGAAAAATTAAGAGAATTCTGTTTATATTTACAGGTAATTCTGACTAGACTGGTGTTTTCTAAATGACACAGATTATATGCTGAATATTCATGTGTAAACTTCTAGGAAAACTGTCTACTTTTGGTGGAACTCTAAAAATTCACAATTATAGTCCCGGGAAATGATTAGAAACATGTAAGAAACACTTTAAATACGGGTAAATAGAGCCATTCTATCTTTATGGCCTAGTTCAGTCACCGAGATTAGAGGTAGAAAACTTTCAAATGAAGGGAGCAAAGATAATGTTTGCAATTCCGTCTACTCTAGAAGGTGTTTTTCCAAACAAAGTGCTTCCAACATTAAGAATTGCTGTTTGAAAGCTGAGAATATGTGTATGAAGCTGATAAATGAAGAGAATACTGTTTATATTTACAGGTGATTCTGATTAGACTGGCGTTTTCTGAAGGACACAATTTAAATCTTGAGGATTCACGTGTATACTTCTAGGAAAACTGTCTACTTTTGATGAAACTCTTAAAATTCACATTGATATTCCCAGGACATGATTAGAAATATGTAAGAAACACTTTATATTCGGGTATATAGAGCCGTTCTATCTTTATGGCCTAGTTCAATCACCGATATTAGAGGTAGAAAACTCTCAAATGATGAGAGTAAAGATAATGTTTACAATTTCGGCTACTCTAGATGGTTTTTTTCCAAAGAAAGTGCTTCCAACATTAAGAATTGCTTTTTTAAAGCTGAGAATATGTGTATGAAGCTGATAAATGAAGAGAATACTGTTTATATTTACAGGTGATTCTGACTAGACTGGTGTTTTCTGAATGACACAGTTTATATCCCAAATATTCATGTGTAAACTTCTAGGAAAACTGTCTACTTTTGGTGGAACTCTTAAAATACACATTTATATTTCCGGCAAATGAATAGAAACATGTAAGAAACACTTTCAATGCGGGTAAATAGAGCCGTTCTATCTTTACCGCCGAGTTCAATTACCGAGATTAGAGGTAGAAAACTCTCAAATGATGACAGTAATGATAATGTTTACAATTCTGGCTACTCTAGATGTTGTTTTCCAAAGAAAGTGCTTCCAAAATAAAGAATTGCTGTTTTAAAGCTGAGAATATGTGTATGAAGCTGATAAATGAAGAGAATACTGTTTATATATACAGGTGATTCTGATTAGACTGGCCTTTTCTGAAAGACACAATTTAAATCTCGACGATTCAAGTGTGTTCTTCTATGAAAACTGTCTAGTTTTGATGGACCTCTTAAAATACACAATTATAGTTCTGGGAAATGATTAGAAACATGTAAGAAACACTTTAAATACGGGTAAATAGAGCCGTTCTATCTTTATGGCCGAGTTCAATCACCGATATTAGAGGTAGAAAACTCTCAAATGATGAGAGTAATGATAATGTTTACAATTTTGGCTACTCTAGATGTTGTTTTCAGAAGAAGGTGCTTCCAACGTTAAGAATTGCTGTCTGTAAACCTCAGAATATGTGTATGAACCTGATAAATGAAGAGAATTTTGTTTATATTTACAGTTGATACTGATTTGACTGGTGTTTTCTGAATGACACAGATTGTATCCTGAATATTCATGTGTAAACTTCTAGGAAAACTGTCTACTTTTTGTGGAACTCTTAAAATACACAATTATAGTCCTGGGATTTGATTAGAAACATGTAAGAAACACTTTAAATACGGGTAAATAGAGCCATTGTATCTTTATGGCCTAGTTCAATCACCGAGATTAGAGGTAGAAAACTTTCAAATGAAGAGAGCAAAGATAATATTTACAATTCCGTCTACTCTAGATGGTGTTTTTCCAAACAAAGTGATTCCAACATTAAGAATTGCTGTTCTAAAGCTGAGAATATGTGTATGAAGCTGATAAATGAAGGGAATACTGTTTATATATATGGGTGATTCTGATTAGATTGGCGTTTTCTGAAAGACACAATTTAATTCTCCAAGATTCAAGTGTATTCTTCTAGGAAAACTGTCTAATTTTGGTGGACCTCTTAAAACTTGTAGAGTTCAGAACACGATGTTGGTTAGATTAAATCTCTAAGAAGTCAATAAAATAGATCCTGGAGTTGTATGGGAATATATCAGAAACGTTAGGGTCCCATGTAAATACAGCCTTACACTATCGGGGCCGTGTTCTAACAGTGAAAACTGACTTTCAAACACTTCTGAAATAACGAATATACGGTTGCCATATATAATTCCTGTTCATTCTGTTATTGAAAAGAAACCTGGTTACAACCCTTTAAAATAGTTTCTATAGACCTTAGAACACAATGTGAGTTGGACAGAACCTTTAAGAAATCAAAATAATAGGACCTACTTTTGTGTAGTAAGGTATCTGAAAAGCTGAGAAAACATGTACGTAGAGCGTTACTCTCTGTGTGGCCATGATCCAAAACTGAAAGCCGTCATAGAAACAGCTGTTTAGTCACGAGGATACTGATTACATTTGTATTTATGGGAAAAACCTTGGCGTTTTTAAAAAACGCCACATAATATTCTTCAAAATATGAGCCTGTAGAGTTCAGAACACGGTGTTAGTTAGATTAAATCTCTAAGAATTCAAAAAAATAGATCATGGAATTCTATGAGAATATATCTGAAACGCTAGGTTTCCATGGAAATACAGCCTTACTGTGGACGGGGCCGTGTTCTAACAGTGAAAACTGACTTTCAAACAGTTCAGTAATGACGGATATACGGTTTCCATTTATAATTCTTGTTAAATCTTTTAGGTATTTAAAAGAAACTTGGTTAGAAAACTTTAAATTTCAATCTATAGACCTTAGACCACAATGTGAGTTGGAAAGAACCTTTAAGAAATCAAAATAATAGGACCTTCTTTAGTGTAGGAAGGTATCTGAAAAGCTCCGAAAACAAGTAAGTAGAACCTTACTCTCTGGGTGCCGTGTTCAAACACTGAAAGCTGTCAGAGAAACAGCTGTTTAGTCAGGAGGATACTAATTATAATTGTATTTCCGGGAAAAAACCCGGCATAAAAATCTTCAAAATTAAAACCTTTAGAGTTCAGAACACGATGTTAGTTAGATTAAATCTCTAAGAAGTCAATAAAATAGATCCTGAAGTTGTATGGGCATATATCTGAAACACTAGGCTTCCATCTAAATACAGCCTTACTGTAACTGGGCTTTGTGCTAGAGTGAAAACTGACTTTCAAACAAGTGGGAAATGACGAATTTATGGTTGCCATATATAATTCCTGTTCAATCTGTTAGATATTGAATAGAAACTTGGTTACAACAGTTTAAAATTCAATCTATAGACCTTAGAACACTATGTGAGTTGGACTGAACCTTGTAGAAATCAAAATAATAGAACCTTGTTTTATGTAGGATGGTATCTGAAAAGCTCGGAAAATAAGTAAATAGAGACATACTCTCTGTGGGGCCGTGTTCAAACACTGAAAGCCATCATAGAAACAGTTGTTTAGTCAAGAGGATACCGATTACATTTGTATTTCCGGAAAAAACTTGTCGTTTTTAGAAAACCCGGCATATATATATTCAAAATTCAAGCCTGTAGAGTTTAGAGCACGATGTTAGTTAGATTAAATCTCTAAGAATTCAATAAAATAGATCCTGGAGTTGTATGGGAATATATCTGAAACACTAGGCTTCCATCTAAATACAGCCTTACTGTAACTTGGCTTTGTGCTAGAGTGAAAACTGACTCTCAAACAAGTGGGAAATGACGAATTTACGGTTGCCATATATAATTCCTGTTCAATCTGTTAGATATTGAAAAGAAACTTGGTTACAACAGTTTAAAATTCAATCTATAGACCTTAGAACACTATGTGAGTTGGACTGACATTTTAGAAATCAAAATAATAGAACCTTGTTTTGTGTAGGATGGTATCTGAAAAGCTCGGAAAATAAGTCAATAGAGACATACTCTCTGTGGGGCCGTGTTCAAACACTGAAAGCCGTCATAGAAACAGTTGTTTAGTCAAGAGGATACCGATTGCATTTGTATTTCCGGAAAAAAACTTGTTGTTTTTAGAAAACCCGGCATATATATATTCAAAATTCAAGCCTGTAGAGTTTAGAGCACGATGTTAGTTAGATTAAATCTCTAAGAATTCAATAAAATAGATCCTGGAGTTGTATGGGAATATATCTGAAATGTTAGGGTCCCATATAAATACATCCTTACACTATCGGGGCCGTGTTCTAACAGTGAAAACTGACTTTCAAACACTTCTGAAATAACGAATATATGGTTGCCATATATAATTCCTGTTCATTCTGTTATTTAAAAGAAACCTGGTTACAACCCTTTAAAATAGATTCTATAGACCTTAGAACACAATGTGAGTTGGACAGAAGCTGTAAGAAATCAAAATAATAGGACCTGCTTTTGTGTAGTAAGGTATCTGAAAAGCTGAGAAAACAAGTAAGTAGAGCCTTACTCTCTGGGGCCATGATCCAAAACTGAAAGCCGTCATAGAAACAGCTGTTTAGTCACGAGGATACTGATTACATTTGTATTTATGGGAAAAAACTTGGCGTTTTTAAAAAACGCCACATAAAATTCTTCAAAATACGAGCCTGTAGAGTTTAGAACACGATGTTAGTTAGATTAAATCTCTAAGAAGTCAAAAAAATAGGTCATGGAATTGTATGAGAATATATCTGAAACACTAGGTTTCCATGGAAATATAGCCTTACTGTGGACGGGGACGTGTTCTAACAGTGAAAACTGACTTTCAAACAGTTCAGAAATGACGGATATACGGTTTCAATTTATAATTCTTGTTAAATCTTTTAGGTATTTAAAAGAAACTTGGTTAGAAAACTTTAAATTTCAATCTATAGACCTTAGACCACAATGTGAGATGGACAGAACCTTTAAGAAATCAAAATAATAGGACCTTCTTTAGTGTAGGAAGGTATCTGAAAAGCTCCGAAAATGAGTAAGTAGAACCTTACTCTCTGGGTGCCGTGTTCAATCACTGAAAGCTCTCAGAGAAACAGCTGTTTAGTCAGGAGGATACTAATTATAATTGTATTTACGGGAAAAAACCCGGCATAAAAATCTTCAAAATTAAAACCTGTAGAGTTCAGAACACGATGTTAGTTAGATTAAATCTCTAAGAAGTCAATAAAATAGATCCTGAAGTTGTATGGGCATATATCTGAAACACTAGGCTTCCATCTATATACAGCCTTACTGTAACTGGGCTTTGTGCTAGAGTGAAAACTGACTTTCAAACAAGTGGGAAATGACGAATTTACGGTTGCCATATATAATTCCTGTTCAATCTGTTAGATATTGAAAAGAAACTTGGTTACAACAGTTTAAAATTCAATCTATAGACCATAGAACACTATGTGAGTTGGACTGAACCTTTTAGAAATCAAAATAATAGAACCTTGTTTTGTGTAGGATCGTATCTGAAAAGCTCGGAAAATAAGTCAATAGAGACATACTCTCTGTGGGGCCGTGTTCAAACACTGAAAGCCGTCATAGAAACAGTTGTTTAGTCAAGAGGATACCGATTACATTTGTATTTCCGGAGAAAACTTGTCGTTTTTAGAATACCCGGCGTATATATATTCAAAATTCAAGCCTGTAGAGTTCAGAACACGATGTTAGTTAGATTAAATCTCTAAGAAGTCAATAAAATAGATCCTGGAATTGCATGGGAATATATCTGAAACGTTAGGGTCCCATGTAAATACAGCCTTACACTATCGGGGCCGTGTTCTAACAGTGAAAACTGACTTTAAAACACTTCTGAAATAACGAATATATGGTTGCCATATATAATTCCTGTTCATTCTGTTATTGAAAAGAAACCTGGTTACAACCATTTAAAATAGATTCGATAGACCTTAGAACACAATGTGAGTTGGACAGAACCTTTAAGAAATCAAAATAATAGGACCTTCTTTTGTGTAGTAAGGTATCTGAAAAGCTGAGAAAACAAGTAAGTAGAGCCTTACTCTCTGTGGGGCCATAATCCAAAACTGAAAGCCGTCATAGAAACAGCTGTTTAGTCACCAGGATACTGATTACATTTGTATTTATGGGAAAAAACTTGGCGTTTTTAAGAAACGCCACATAAAATTCTTCAAAATACGAGCCTGTAGAGTTCAGACCACGATCTTAGTTAGATTAAATCTCTAAGAATTCAAAAAAATAGGTCATGGAATTGTATGAGAATATATCTGAAACGCTAGGTTTCCATGGAAATACAGCCTTACTGTGGACGGGGCTGTGTTCTAAGAGTGAAAACTGACTTTCAAACAGTTCAGAAATGACGAATATACGGTTTCCATTTATAATTCTTGTTAAATCTGTTACATATTTAGAAGAAACTTGGTTACAAAACTTTAAATTTCAAACTATAGACCTTAGACCACAATGTGAGTTGGACAGAACCTTTAAGAAATCAAAATAATAGGACCTTCTTTTGTGTAGGAAGGTATTTGAGCAGCTCCGAAAACAAGTAAGTAGAACGTTATGCTCTGGGTGCCCTGTTCAGACACTGAAAGCTGTCAGAAAAACAGCTGTTTAGTCAGGAGGATACTAATTATAATTGTATTTCCGGGGAAAAACCCAGCATAAAAATCTTCAAAATTAAAACCTGTAGAGTTCAGAACACGATGTTAGTTAGATTAAATCTCTAAGAAGTCAATAAAATAGATCCTGGAGTTGTATGGGCATATATCTGAAACACTAGGCTTCCATCTAAATACAGCCTTACTGTAACTTGGCTTTGTGCTAGAGTGAAAACTGACTCTCAAACAAGTGGGAAATGACGAATTTACGGTTGCCATATATAATTCCTGTTCAATCTGTTAGATATTGAAAAGAAACTTGGTTACAACAGTTTAAAATTCAATCTATAGACCTTAGAACACTATGTGAGTTGGACTGACATTTTAGAAATCAAAATAATAGAACCTTGTTTTGTGTAGGATGGTATCTGAAAAGCTCGGAAAATAAGTCAATAGAGACATACTCTCTGTGGGGCCGTGTTCAAACACTGAAAGCCGTCATAGAAACAGTTGTTTAGTCAAGAGGATACCGGTTACATTTGTATTTCCAGAAAAAACTTGTCGTTTTTAGAAAACCCGGCATATATATATTCAAAATTCAAGCCTGTACAGTTTAGAACGCGATGTTAGTTAGATTTAATCTCTAAGAAGTCAATAAAATAGATCCTGGAGTTGTATGGGAATATATCTGAAATGTTAGGGTCCCATGTAAATACAGCCTTACACTATCGGGGACCTGTTCTAACAGTGAAAACTGACTTTCAAACACTTCTGAAATAACGAATATACGGTTGCCATATATAATTCCTGTTCAGTCTGTTATTGAAAAGAAACCTGGTTACAACCCTTTAAAATAGATTCGATAGACCTTAGAACACAATGTGAGATGGACAGAACCTTTAAGAAATCAAAATAATAGGACCTTCTTTTGTGTAGTAAGGTATCTGAAAAGCTGAGAAAACAAGTAAGTAGAGCCTTACTCTCTGTGGGGCCATGATCCAAAACTGAAAGCCGTCATAGAAACAGCTGTTTAGTCACCAGGATACTGATTACATTTGTATTTATGGGAAAAAACTTGCCGTTTTTGAAAAACGCCACATAAAATTCTTCAAAATACGAGCCTGTAGAGTTCAGAACACGATCTTAGTTAGATTAAATCTCTAAGAAGTCAAAAAAATAGGTCATGGAATTGTATGAGTATATATCTGAAACGCTAGGTTTCCATGGAAATACAGCCTTACTGTGGACGGGGCTGTGTTCTAACAGTGAAAACTGACTTTCAAACAGTTCAGAAATGACGAATATACGGTTTCCATTTATAATTCTTGTTAAATCTGTTAGATATTTAAAAGAAACTTGGTTACAAAACTTTAAATTTCAAACTATAGACCTTAGACCACAATGTGAGTTGGACAGAACCTTTAAGAAATCAAAATAATAGGACCTTCTTTTGTGTAGGAAGGTATTTGAACAGCTCCGAAAACAAGTAAGTAGAACGTTACGCTCTGGGTGCCGTGTTCAAACACTGAAAGCTGTCAAAGAAACAGCTGTTTAGTCAGGAGGATACTAATTATAATTGTATTTCCGGGAAAAAACCCGGCATAAAAATCTTCAAAATTAAAACCTGTAGAGTTCAGAACACGATGTTAGTTAGATTAAATCTCTAAGAAGTCAATAAAATAGATCCTGGAGTTGTATGGGCATATATCTGAAACACTAGGCTTCCATCTAAATACAGCCTTACTGTAACTGGGCTTTGTGCTAGAGTGAAAACTGACTTTCAAACAAGTGGGAAATGACGAATTTACGGTTGCCATATATAATTCCTGTTCAATCTGTTAGATATTGAAAAGAAACTTGGTTACAACAGTTTAAAATTCAATCTATAGACCATAGAACACTATGTGAGTTGGACTGAACCTTTTAGAAATCAAAATAATAGAACCTTGTTTTGTGTAGGATCATATCTGAAAAGCTCGGAAAATAAGTAAATAGAGACATACTCTCTGTGGGGCCGTGTTCAAACACTGAAAGCCGTCATAGAAACAGTTGTTTAGTCAAGAGGATACCGATTACATTTGTATTTCCGGAGAAAACTTGTCGTTTTTAGAATACCCGGCGTATATATATTCAAAATTCAAGCCTGTAGAGTTCAGAACAAGATGTTAGTTAGATTAAATCTCTAAGAAGTCAATAAAATAGATCCTGGAATTGTATGGGAATATATCTGAAACGTTAGGGTCCCATGTAAATACAGCCTTACACTATCGGGGCCGTGTTCTAACAGTGAAAACTGACTTTAAAACACTTCTGAAATAACGAATATATGGTTGCCATATATAATTCCTGTTCATTCTGTTATTGAAAAGAAACCTGGTTACAACAGTTTAAAATTCAATCTATAGACCTTAGAACACTATGTGAGTTGGACTGACATTTTAGAAATCAAAATAATAGAACCTTGTTTTGTGTAGGATGGTATCTGAAAAGCTCGGAAAATAAGTCAATAGAGACATACTCTCTGTGGGGCCGTGTTCAAACACTGAAAGCCGTCATAGAAACAGTTGTTTAGTCAAGAGGATACCAGTTACATTTGTATTTCCAGAAAAAACTTGTCGTTTTTAGAAAACCCGGCATATATATATATTCAAAATTCAAGCCTGTAGAGTTTAGAACGCGATGTTAGTTAGATTTAATCTCTAAGAAGTCAATAAAATAGATCCTGGAGTTGTATGGGAATATATCTGAAATGTTAGGGTCCCATGTAAATACAGCCTTACACTATCGGGGCCCTGTTCTAACAGTGAAAACTGACTTTCAAACACTTCTGAAATAACGAATATACGGTTGCCATATATAATTCCTGTTCAGTCTGTTATTGAAAAGAAACCTGGTTACAACCCTTTAAAATAGATTCGATAGACCTTAGAACACAATGTGAGATGGACAGAACCTTTAAGAAATCAAAATAATAGGACCTTCTTTTGTGTAGTAAGGTATCTGAAAAGCTGAGAAAACAAGTAAGTAGAGCCTTACTCTCTGTGGGGCCATGATCCAAAACTGAAAGCCGTCATAGAAACAGCTGTTTAGTCACCAGGATACTGATTACATTTGTATTTATGGGAAAAAACTTGCCGTTTTTGAAAAACGCCACATAAAATTCTTCAAAATACGAGCCTGTAGAGTTCAGAACACGATCTTAGTTAGATTAAATCTCTAAGAAGTCAAAAAAATAGGTCATGGAATTGTATGAGTATATATCTGAAACGCTAGGTTTCCATGGAAATACAGCCTTACTGTGGACGGGGCTGTGTTCTAACAGTGAAAACTGACTTTCAAACAGTTCAGAAATGACGAATATACGGTTTCCATTTATAATTCTTGTTAAATCTGTTAGATATTTAAAAGAAACTTGGTTACAAAACTTTAAATTTCAAACTATAGACCTTAGACCACAATGTGAGTTGGACAGAACCTTTAAGAAATCAAAATAATAGGACCTTCTTTTGTGTAGGAAGGTATTTGAACAGCTCCGAAAACAAGTAAGTAGAACGTTACGCTCTGGGTGCCGTGTTCAAACACTGAAAGCTGTCAAAGAAACAGCTGTTTAGTCAGGAGGATACTAATTATAATTGTATTTCCGGGAAAAAACCCGGCATAAAAATCTTCAAAATTAAAACCTGTAGAGTTCAGAACACGATGTTAGTTAGATTAAATCTCTAAGAAGTCAATAAAATAGATCCTGGAGTTGTATGGGCATATATCTGAAACACTAGGCTTCCATCTAAATACAGCCTTACTGTAACTGGGCTTTGTGCTAGAGTGAAAACTGACTTTCAAACAAGTGGGAAATGACGAATTTACGGTTGCCATATATAATTCCTGTTCAATCTGTTAGATATTGAAAAGAAACTTGGTTACAACAGTTTAAAATTCAATCTATAGACCATAGAACACTATGTGAGTTGGACTGAACCTTTTAGAAATCAAAATAATAGAACCTTGTTTTGTGTAGGATCATATCTGAAAAGCTCGGAAAATAAGTAAATAGAGACATACTCTCTGTGGGGCCGTGTTCAAATACTGAAAGCCGTCATAGAAACAGTTGTTTAGTCAAGAGGATACCGATTACATTTGTATTTCCGGAGAAAACTTGTCGTTTTTAGAATACCCGGCGTATATATATTCAAAATTCAAGCCTGTAGAGTTCAGAACACGATGTTAGTTAGATTAAATCTCTAAGAAGTCAATAAAATAGATCCTGGAATTGTATGGGAATATATCTGAAACGTTAGGGTCCCATGTAAATACAGCCTTACACTATCGGGGCCGTGTTCTAACAGTGAAAACTGACTTTAAAACACTTCTGAAATAACGAATATATGGTTGCCATATATAATTCCTGTTCATTCTGTTATTGAAAAGAAACCTGGTTACAACCATTTAAAATAGATTCGATAGACCTTAGAACACAATGTGAGTTGGACAGAACCTTTAAGAAATCAAAATAATAGGACCTTCTTTTGTGTAGTAAGGTATCTGAAAAGCTGAGAAAACAAGTAAGTAGAGCCTTACTCTCTGTGGGGCCATGATCCAAAACTGAAAGCCGTCATAGAAACAGCTGTTTAGTCACGAGGATACTGATTACATTTGTATTTATGGGAAAAAACTTGGCGTTTTTAAGAAACGCCACATAAAATTCTTCAAAATACGAGCCTGTAGACTTCAGACCACGATCTTAGTTAGATTAAATCTCTAAGAATTCAAAAAAATAGGTCATGGAATTGTATGAGAATATATCTGAAACGCTAGGTTTCCATGGAAATACAGCCTTACTGTGGAAGGGGCTGTGTTCTAAGAGTGAAAACTGACTTTCAAACAGTTCAGAAATGACGAATATACGGTTTCCATTTATAATTCTTGTTAAATCTGTTACATATTTAGAAGAAACTTGGTTACAAAACTTTAAATTTCAAACTATAGACCTTAGACCACAATGTGAGTTGGACAGAACCTTTAAGAAATCAAAATAATAGGACCTTCTTTTGTGTAGGAAGGTATTTGAGCAGCTCCGAAAACAAGTAAGTAGAACGTTATGCTCTGGGTGCCCTGTTCAGACACTGAAAGCTGTCAGAAAAACAGCTGTTTAGTCAGGAGGATACTAATTATAATTGTATTTCCGGGGAAAAACCCGGCATAAATATCTTCAAAATTAAAACCTGTAGAGTTCAGAACACGATGTTAGTTAGATTAAATCTCTAAGAAGTCAATAAAATAGATCCTGGAGTTGTATGGGCATATATCTGAAACACTAGGCTTCCATCTAAATACAGCCTTACTGTAACTTGGCTTTGTGCTAGAGTGAAAACTGACTCTCAAACAAGTGGGAAATGACGAATTTACGGTTGCCATATATAATTCCTGTTCAATCTGTTAGATATTGAAAAGAAACTTGGTTACAACAGTTTAAAATTCAATCTATAGACCTTAGAACACTATGTGAGTTGGACTGACATTTTAGAAATCAAAATAATAGAACCTTGTTTTGTGTAGGATGGTATCTGAAAAGCTCGGAAAATAAGTCAATAGAGACATACTCTCTGTGGGGCCGTGTTCAAACACTGAAAGCCATCATAGAAACAGTTGTTTAGTCAAGAGGATACCGATTGCATTTGTATTTCCGGAAAAAAACTTGTTGTTTTTAGAAAACCCGGCATATATATATTCAAAATTCAAGCCTGTAGAGTTTAGAGCACGATGTTAGTTAGATTAAATCTCTAAGAATTCAATAAAATAGATCCTGGAGTTGTATGGGAATATATCTGAAATGTTAGGGTCCCATATAAATACATCCTTACACTATCGGGGCCGTGTTCTAACAGTGAAAACTGACTTTCAAACACTTCTGAAATAACGAATATATGGTTGCCATATATAATTCCTGTTCATTCTGTTATTTAAAAGAAACCTGGTTACAACCCTTTAAAATAGATTCTATAGACCTTAGAACACAATGTGAGTTGGACAGAAGCTGTAAGAAATCAAAATAATAGGACCTGCTTTTGTGTAGTAAGGTATCTGAAAAGCTGAGAAAACAAGTAAGTAGAGCCTTACTCTCTGGGGCCATGATCCAAAACTGAAAGCCGTCATAGAAACAGCTGTTTAGTCACGAGGATACTGATTACATTTGTATTTATGGGAAAAAACTTGGCGTTTTTAAAAAACGCCACATAAAATTCTTCAAAATACGAGCCTGTAGAGTTTAGAACACGATGTTAGTTAGATTAAATCTCTAAGAAGTCAAAAAAATAGGTCATGGAATTGTATGAGAATATATCTGAAACACTAGGTTTCCATGGAAATATAGCCTTACTGTGGACGGGGACGTGTTCTAACAGTGAAAACTGACTTTCAAACAGTTCAGAAATGACGGATATACGGTTTCAATTTATAATTCTTGTTAAATCTTTTAGGTATTTAAAAGAAACTTGGTTAGAAAACTTTAAATTTCAATCTATAGACCTTAGACCACAATGTGAGATGGACAGAACCTTTAAGAAATCAAAATAATAGGACCTTCTTTAGTGTAGGAAGGTATCTGAAAAGCTCCCAAAATGAGTAAGTAGAACCTTACTCTCTGGGTGCCGTGTTCAATCACTGAAAGCTCTCAGAGAAACAGCTGTTTAGTCAGGAGGATACTAATTATAATTGTATTTACGGGAAAAAACCCGGCATAAAAATCTTCAAAATTAAAACCTGTAGAGTTCAGAACACGATGTTAGTTAGATTAAATCTCTAAGAAGTCAATAAAATAGATCCTGAAGTTGTATGGGCATATATCTGAAACACTAGGCTTCCATCTATATACAGCCTTACTGTAACTGGGCTTTGTGCTAGAGTGAAAACTGACTTTCAAACAAGTGGGAAATGACGAATTTACGGTTGCCATATATAATTCCTGTTCAATCTGTTAGATATTGAAAAGAAACTTGGTTACAACAGTTTAAAATTCAATCTATAGACCATAGAACACTATGTGAGTTGGACTGAACCTTTTAGAAATCAAAATAATAGAACCTTGTTTTGTGTAGGATCGTATCTGAAAAGCTCGGAAAATAAGTCAATAGAGACATACTCTCTGTGGGGCCGTGTTCAAACACTGAAAGCCGTCATAGAAACAGTTGTTTAGTCAAGAGGATACCGATTACATTTGTATTTCCGGAGAAAACTTGTCGTTTTTAGAATACCCGGCGTATATATATTCAAAATTCAAGCCTGTAGAGTTCAGAACACGATGTTAGTTAGATTAAATCTCTAAGAAGTCAATAAAATAGATCCTGGAATTGCATGGGAATATATCTGAAACGTTAGGGTCCCATGTAAATACAGCCTTACACTATCGGGGCCGTGTTCTAACAGTGAAAACTGACTTTAAAACACTTCTGAAATAACGAATATATGGTTGCCATATATAATTCCTGTTCATTCTGTTATTGAAAAGAAACCTGGTTACAACCATTTAAAATAGATTCGATAGACCTTAGAACACAATGTGAGTTGGACAGAACCTTTAAGAAATCAAAATAATAGGACCTTCTTTTGTGTAGTAAGGTATCTGAAAAGCTGAGAAAACAAGTAAGTAGAGCCTTACTCTCTGTGGGGCCATAATCCAAATCTGAAAGCCGTCATAGAAACAGCTGTTTAGTCACCAGGATACTGATTACATTTGTATTTATGGGAAAAAAATTGGCGTTTTTAAGAAACGCCACATAAAATTCTTCAAAATACGAGCCTGTAGAGTTCAGACCACGATCTTAGTTAGATTAAATCTCTAAGAAGTCAAAAAAATAGGTCATGGAATTGTATGAGAATATATCTGAAACGCTAGGTTTCCATGGAAATACAGCCTTACTGTGGACGGGGCTGTGTTCTAAGAGTGAAAACTGACTTTCAAACAGTTCAGAAATGACGAATATACGGTTTCCATTTATAATTCTTGTTAAATCTGTTACATATTTAGAAGAAACTTGGTTACAAAACTTTAAATTTCAAACTATAGACCTTAGACCACAATGTGAGTTGGACAGAACCTTTAAGAAATCAAAATAATAGGACCTTCTTTTGTGTAGGAAGGTATTTGAGCAGCTCCGAAAACAAGTAAGTAGAACGTTATGCTCTGGGTGCCCTGTTCAGACACTGAAAGCTGTCAGAAAAACAGCTGTTTAGTCAGGAGGATACTAATTATAATTGTATTTCCGGGGAAAAACCCGGCATAAAAATCTTCAAAATTAAAACCTGTAGAGTTCAGAACACGATGTTAGTTAGATTAAATCTCTAAGAAGTCAATAAAATAGATCCTGGAGTTGTATGGGCATATATCTGAAACACTAGGCTTCCATCTAAATACAGCCTTACTGTAACTTGGCTTTGTGCTAGAGTGAAAACTGACTCTCAAACAAGTGGGAAATGACGAATTTACGGTTGCCATATATAATTCCTGTTCAATCTGTTAGATATTGAAAAGAAACTTGGTTACAACAGTTTAAAATTCAATCTATAGACCTTAGAACACTATGTGAGTTGGACTGACATTTTAGAAATCAAAATAATAGAACCTTGTTTTGTGTAGGATGGTATCTGAAAAGCTCGGAAAATAAGTCAATAGAGACATACTCTCTGTGGGGCCGTGTTCAAACACTGAAAGCCGTCATAGAAACAGTTGTTTAGTCAAGAGGATACCGGTTACATTTGTATTTCCAGAAAAAACTTGTCGTTTTTAGAAAACCCGGCATATATATATTCAAAATTCAAGCCTGTAGAGTTTAGAACGCGATGTTAGTTAGATTTAATCTCTAAGAAGTCAATAAAATAGATCCTGGAGTTGTATGGGAATATATCTGAAATGTTAGGGTCCCATGTAAATACAGCCTTACACTATCGGGGCCCTGTTCTAACAGTGAAAACTGACTTTCAAACACTTCTGAAATAACGAATATACGGTTGCCATATATAATTCCTGTTCAGTCTGTTATTGAAAAGAAACCTGGTTACAACCCTTTAAAATAGATTCGATAGACCTTAGAACACAATGTGAGATGGACAGAACCTTTAAGAAATCAAAATAATAGGACCTTCTTTTGTGTAGTAAGGTATCTGAAAAGCTGAGAAAACAAGTAAGTAGAGCCTTACTCTCTGTGGGGCCATGATCCAAAACTGAAAGCCGTCATAGAAACAGCTGTTTAGTCACCAGGATACTGATTACATTTGTATTTATGGGAAAAAACTTGCCGTTTTTGAAAAACGCCACATAAAATTCTTCAAAATACGAGCCTGTAGAGTTCAGAACACGATCTTAGTTAGATTAAATCTCTAAGAAGTCAAAAAAATAGGTCATGGAATTGTATGAGTATATATCTGAAACGCTAGGTTTCCATGGAAATACAGCCTTACTGTGGACGGGGCTGTGTTCTAACAGTGAAAACTGACTTTCAAACAGTTCAGAAATGACGAATATACGGTTTCCATTTATAATTCTTGTTAAATCTGTTAGATATTTAAAAGAAACTTGGTTACAAAACTTTAAATTTCAAACTATAGACCTTAGACCACAATGTGAGTTGGACAGAACCTTTAAGAAATCAAAATAATAGGACCTTCTTTTGTGTAGGAAGGTATTTGAACAGCTCCGAAAACAAGTAAGTAGAACGTTACGCTCTGGGTGCCGTGTTCAAACACTGAAAGCTGTCAAAGAAACAGCTGTTTAGTCAGGAGGATACTAATTATAATTGTATTTCCGGGAAAAAACCCGGCATAAAAATCTTCAAAATTAAAACCTGTAGAGTTCAGAACACGATGTTAGTTAGATTAAATCTCTAAGAAGTCAATAAAATAGATCCTGGAGTTGTATGGGCATATATCTGAAACACTAGGCTTCCATCTAAATACAGCCTTACTGTAACTGGGCTTTGTGCTAGAGTGAAAACTGACTTTCAAACAAGTGGGAAATGACGAATTTACGGTTGCCATATATAATTCCTGTTCAATCTGTTAGATATTGAAAAGAAACTTGGTTACAACAGTTTAAAATTCAATCTATAGACCATAGAACACTATGTGAGTTGGACTGAACCTTTTAGAAATCAAAATAATAGAACCTTGTTTTGTGTAGGATCATATCTGAAAAGCTCGGAAAATAAGTAAATAGAGACATACTCTCTGTGGGGCCGTGTTCAAACACTGAAAGCCGTCATAGAAACAGTTGTTTAGTCAAGAGGATACCGATTACATTTGTATTTCCGGAGAAAACTTGTCGTTTTTAGAATACCCGGCGTATATATATTCAAAATTCAAGCCTGTAGAGTTCAGAACAAGATGTTAGTTAGATTAAATCTCTAAGAAGTCAATAAAATAGATCCTGGAATTGTATGGGAATATATCTGAAATGTTAGGGTCCCATGTAAATACAGCCTTACACTATCGGGGCCCTGTTCTAACAGTGAAAACTGACTTTCAAACACTTCTGAAATAACGAATATACGGTTGCCATATATAATTCCTGTTCAGTCTGTTATTGAAAAGAAACCTGGTTACAACCCTTTAAAATAGATTCGATAGACCTTAGAACACAATGTGAGATGGAGAGAACCTTTAAGAAATCAAAATAATAGGACCTTCTTTTGTGTAGTAAGGTATCTGAAAAGCTGAGAAAACAAGTAAGTAGAGCCTTACTCTCTGGGGCCATGATCCAAAACTGAAAGCCGTCATAGAAACAGCTGTTTAGTCACGAGGATACTGATTACATTTGTATTTATGGGAAAAAACTTGGCGTTTTTAAAAAACGCCACATAAAATTCTTCAAAATACGAGCCTGTAGAGTTTAGAACACGATGTTAGTTAGATTAAATCTCTAAGAAGTCAAAAAAATAGGTCATGGAATTGTATGAGAATATATCTGAAACACTAGGTTTCCATGGAAATATAGCCTTACTGTGGACGGGGACGTGTTCTAACAGTGAAAACTGACTTTCAAACAGTTCAGAAATGACGGATATACGGTTTCAATTTATAATTCTTGTTAAATCTTTTAGGTATTTAAAAGAAACTTGGTTAGAAAACTTTAAATTTCAATCTATAGACCTTAGACCACAATGTGAGATGGACAGAACCTTTAAGAAATCAAAATAATAGGACCTTCTTTAGTGTAGGAAGGTATCTGAAAAGCTCCCAAAATGAGTAAGTAGAACCTTACTCTCTGGGTGCCGTGTTCAATCACTGAAAGCTCTCAGAGAAACAGCTGTTTAGTCAGGAGGATACTAATTATAATTGTATTTACGGGAAAAAACCCGGCATAAAAATCTTCAAAATTAAAACCTGTAGAGTTCAGAACACGATGTTAGTTAGATTAAATCTCTAAGAAGTCAATAAAATAGATCCTGAAGTTGTATGGGCATATATCTGAAACACTAGGCTTCCATCTATATACAGCCTTACTGTAACTGGGCTTTGTGCTAGAGTGAAAACTGACTTTCAAACAAGTGGGAAATGACGAATTTACGGTTGCCATATATAATTCCTGTTCAATCTGTTAGATATTGAAAAGAAACTTGGTTACAACAGTTTAAAATTCAATCTATAGACCATAGAACACTATGTGAGTTGGACTGAACCTTTTAGAAATCAAAATAATAGAACCTTGTTTTGTGTAGGATCGTATCTGAAAAGCTCGGAAAATAAGTCAATAGAGACATACTCTCTGTGGGGCCGTGTTCAAACACTGAAAGCCGTCATAGAAACAGTTGTTTAGTCAAGAGGATACCGATTACATTTGTATTTCCGGAGAAAACTTGTCGTTTTTAGAATACCCGGCGTATATATATTCAAAATTCAAGCCTGTAGAGTTCAGAACACGATGTTAGTTAGATTAAATCTCTAAGAAGTCAATAAAATAGATCCTGGAATTGCATGGGAATATATCTGAAACGTTAGGGTCCCATGTAAATACAGCCTTACACTATCGGGGCCGTGTTCTAACAGTGAAAACTGACTTTAAAACACTTCTGAAATAACGAATATATGGTTGCCATATATAATTCCTGTTCATTCTGTTATTGAAAAGAAACCTGGTTACAACCATTTAAAATAGATTCGATAGACCTTAGAACACAATGTGAGTTGGACAGAACCTTTAAGAAATCAAAATAATAGGACCTTCTTTTGTGTAGTAAGGTATCTGAAAAGCTGAGAAAACAAGTAAGTAGAGCCTTACTCTCTGTGGGGCCATAATCCAAAACTGAAAGCCGTCATAGAAACAGCTGTTTAGTCACCAGGATACTGATTACATTTGTATTTATGGGAAAAAACTTGGCGTTTTTAAGAAACGCCACATAAAATTCTTCAAAATACGAGCCTGTAGAGTTCAGACCACGATCTTAGTTAGATTAAATCTCTAAGAATTCAAAAAAATAGGTCATGGAATTGTATGAGAATATATCTGAAACGCTAGGTTTCCATGGAAATACAGCCTTACTGTGGACGGGGCTGTGTTCTAAGAGTGAAAACTGACTTTCAAACAGTTCAGAAATGACGAATATACGGTTTCCATTTATAATTCTTGTTAAATCTGTTACATATTTAGAAGAAACTTGGTTACAAAACTTTAAATTTCAAACTATAGACCTTAGACCACAATGTGAGTTGGACAGAACCTTTAAGAAATCAAAATAATAGGACCTTCTTTTGTGTAGGAAGGTATTTGAGCAGCTCCGAAAACAAGTAAGTAGAACGTTATGCTCTGGGTGCCCTGTTCAGACACTGAAAGCTGTCAGAAAAACAGCTGTTTAGTCAGGAGGATACTAATTATAATTGTATTTCCGGGGAAAAACCCGGCATAAAAATCTTCAAAATTAAAACCTGTAGAGTTCAGAACACGATGTTAGTTAGATTAAATCTCTAAGAAGTCAATAAAATAGATCCTGGAGTTGTATGGGCATATATCTGAAACACTAGGCTTCCATCTAAATACAGCCTTACTGTAACTTGGCTTTGTGCTAGAGTGAAAACTGACTCTCAAACAAGTGGGAAATGACGAATTTACGGTTGCCATATATAATTCCTGTTCAATCTCTTAGATATTGAAAAGAAACTTGGTTACAACAGTTTAAAATTCAATCTATAGACCTTAGAACACTATGTGAGTTGGACTGACATTTTAGAAATCAAAATAATAGAACCTTGTTTTGTGTAGGATGGTATCTGAAAAGCTCGGAAAATAAGTCAATAGAGACATACTCTCTGTGGGGCCGTGTTCAAACACTGAAAGCCGTCATAGAAACAGTTGTTTAGTCAAGAGGATACCGATTGCATTTGTATTTCCGGAAAAAAACTTGTTGTTTTTAGAAAACCCGGCATATATATATTCAAAATTCAAGCCTGTAGAGTTTAGAGCACGATGTTAGTTAGATTAAATCTCTAAGAATTCAATAAAATAGATCCTGGAGTTGTATGGGAATATATCTGAAATGTTAGGGTCCCATATAAATACATCCTTACACTATCGGGGCCGTGTTCTAACAGTGAAAACTGACTTTCAAACACTTCTGAAATAACGAATATATGGTTGCCATATATAATTCCTGTTCATTCTGTTATTTAAAAGAAACCTGGTTACAACCCTTTAAAATAGATTCTATAGACCTTAGAACACAATGTGAGTTGGACAGAAGCTGTAAGAAATCAAAATAATAGGACCTGCTTTTGTGTAGTAAGGTATCTGAAAAGCTGAGAAAACAAGTAAGTAGAGCCTTACTCTCTGGGGCCATGATCCAAAACTGAAAGCCGTCATAGAAACAGCTGTTTAGTCACGAGGATACTGATTACATTTGTATTTATGGGAAAAAACTTGGCGTTTTTAAAAAACGCCACATAAAATTCTTCAAAATACGAGCCTGTAGAGTTTAGAACACGATGTTAGTTAGATTAAATCTCTAAGAAGTCAAAAAAATAGGTCATGGAATTGTATGAGAATATATCTGAAACACTAGGTTTCCATGGAAATATAGCCTTACTGTGGACGGGGACGTGTTCTAACAGTGAAAACTGACTTTCAAACAGTTCAGAAATGACGGATATACGGTTTCAATTTATAATTCTTGTTAAATCTTTTAGGTATTTAAAAGAAACTTGGTTAGAAAACTTTAAATTTCAATCTATAGACCTTAGACCACAATGTGAGATGGACAGAACCTTTAAGAAATCAAAATAATAGGACCTTCTTTAGTGTAGGAAGGTATCTGAAAAGCTCCCAAAATGAGTAAGTAGAACCTTACTCTCTGGGTGCCGTGTTCAATCACTGAAAGCTCTCAGAGAAACAGCTGTTTAGTCAGGAGGATACTAATTATAATTGTATTTACGGGAAAAAACCCGGCATAAAAATCTTCAAAATTAAAACCTGTAGAGTTCAGAACACGATGTTAGTTAGATTAAATCTCTAAGAAGTCAATAAAATAGATCCTGAAGTTGTATGGGCATATATCTGAAACACTAGGCTTCCATCTATATACAGCCTTACTGTAACTGGGCTTTGTGCTAGAGTGAAAACTGACTTTCAAACAAGTGGGAAATGACGAATTTACGGTTGCCATATATAATTCCTGTTCAATCTGTTAGATATTGAAAAGAAACTTGGTTACAACAGTTTAAAATTCAATCTATAGACCATAGAACACTATGTGAGTTGGACTGAACCTTTTAGAAATCAAAATAATAGAACCTTGTTTTGTGTAGGATCGTATCTGAAAAGCTCGGAAAATAAGTCAATAGAGACATACTCTCTGTGGGGCCGTGTTCAAACACTGAAAGCCGTCATAGAAACAGTTGTTTAGTCAAGAGGATACCGATTACATTTGTATTTCCGGAGAAAACTTGTCGTTTTTAGAATACCCGGCGTATATATATTCAAAATTCAAGCCTGTAGAGTTCAGAACACGATGTTAGTTAGATTAAATCTCTAAGAAGTCAATAAAATAGATCCTGGAATTGCATGGGAATATATCTGAAACGTTAGGGTCCCATGTAAATACAGCCTTACACTATCGGGGCCGTGTTCTAACAGTGAAAACTGACTTTAAAACACTTCTGAAATAACGAATATATGGTTGCCATATATAATTCCTGTTCATTATGTTATTGAAAAGAAACCTGGTTACAACCATTTAAAATAGATTCGATAGACCTTAGAACACAATGTGAGTTGGACAGAACCTTTAAGAAATCAAAATAATAGGACCTTCTTTTGTGTAGTAAGGTATCTGAAAAGCTGAGAAAACAAGTAAGTAGAGCCTTACTCTCTGTGGGGCCATAATCCAAAACTGAAAGCCGTCATAGAAACAGCTGTTTAGTCACGAGGATACTGATTACATTTGTATTTATGGGAAAAAACTTGGCGTTTTTAAGAAACGCCACATAAAATTCTTCAAAATATGAGCCTGTAGAGTTCAGACCACGATCTTAGTTAGATTAAATCTCTAAGAATTCAAAAAAATAGGTCATGGAATTGTATGAGAATATATCTGAAACGCTAGGTTTCCATGGAAATACAGCCTTACTGTGGACGGGGCTGTGTTCTAAGAGTGAAAACTGACTTTCAAACAGTTCAGAAATGACGAATATACGGTTTCCATTTATAATTCTTGTTAAATCTGTTACATATTTAGAAGAAACTTGGTTACAAAACTTTAAATTTCAAACTATAGACCTTAGACCACAATGTGAGTTGGACAGAACCTTTAAGAAATCAAAATAATAGGACCTTCTTTTGTGTAGGAAGGTATTTGAGCAGCTCCGAAAACAAGTAAGTAGAACGTTATGCTCTGGGTGCCCTGTTCAGACACTGAAAGCTGTCAGAAAAACAGCTGTTTAGTCAGGAGGATACTAATTATAATTGTATTTCCGGGGAAAAACCCGGCATAAAAATCTTCAAAATTAAAACCTGTAGAGTTCAGAACACGATGTTAGTTAGATTAAATCTCTAAGAAGTCAATAAAATAGATCCTGGAGTTGTATGGGCATATATCTGAAACACTAGGCTTCCATCTAAATACAGCCTTACTGTAACTTGGCTTTGTGCTAGAGTGAAAACTGACTCTCAAACAAGTGGGAAATGACGAATTTACGGTTGCCATATATAATTCCTGTTCAATCTGTTAGATATTGAAAAGAAACTTGGTTACAACAGTTTAAAATTCAATCTATAGACCTTAGAACACTATGTGAGTTGGACTGACATTTTAGAAATCAAAATAATAGAACCTTGTTTTGTGTAGGATGGTATCTGAAAAGCTCGGAAAATAAGTCAATAGAGACATACTCTCTGTGGGGCCGTGTTCAAACACTGAAAGCCGTCATAGAAACAGTTGTTTAGTCAAGAGGATACCGGTTACATTTGTATTTCCAGAAAAAACTTGTCGTTTTTAGAAAACCCGGCATATATATTTTCAAAATTCAAGCCTGTAGAGTTTAGAACGCGATGTTAGTTAGATTTAATCTCTAAGAAGTCAATAAAATAGATCCTGGAGTTGTATGGGAATATATCTGAAATGTTAGGGTCCCATGTAAATACAGCCTTACACTATCGGGGCCCTGTTCTAACAGTGAAAACTGACTTTCAAACACTTCTGAAATAACGAATATACGGTTGCCATATATAATTCCTGTTCAGTCTGTTATTGAAAAGAAACCTGGTTACAACCCTTTAAAATAGATTCGATAGACCTTAGAACACAATGTGAGATGGACAGAACCTTTAAGAAATCAAAATAATAGGACCTTCTTTTGTGTAGTAAGGTATCTGAAAAGCTGAGAAAACAAGTAAGTAGAGCCTTACTCTCTGTGGGGCCATGATCCAAAACTGAAAGCCGTCATAGAAACAGCTGTTTAGTCACCAGGATACTGATTACATTTGTATTTATGGGAAAAAACTTGCCGTTTTTGAAAAACGCCACATAAAATTCTTCAAAATACGAGCCTGTAGAGTTCAGAACACGATCTTAGTTAGATTAAATCTCTAAGAAGTCAAAAAAATAGGTCATGGAATTGTATGAGTATATATCTGAAACGCTAGGTTTCCATGGAAATACAGCCTTACTGTGGACGGGGCTGTGTTCTAACAGTGAAAACTGACTTTCAAACAGTTCAGAAATGACGAATATACGGTTTCCATTCATAATTCTTGTTAAATCTGTTAGATATTTAAAAGAAACTTGGTTACAAAACTTTAAATTTCAAACTATAGACCTTAGACCACAATGTGAGTTGGACAGAACCTTTAAGAAATCAAAATAATAGGACCTTCTTTTGTGTAGGAAGGTATTTGAACAGCTCCGAAAACAAGTAAGTAGAACGTTACGCTCTGGGTGCCGTGTTCAAACACTGAAAGCTGTCAAAGAAACAGCTGTTTAGTCAGGAGGATACTAATTATAATTGTATTTCCGGGAAAAAACCCGGCATAAAAATCTTCAAAATTAAAACCTGTAGAGTTCAGAACACGATGTTAGTTAGATTAAATCTCTAAGAAGTCAATAAAATAGATCCTGGAGTTGTATGGGCATATATCTGAAACACTAGGCTTCCATCTAAATACAGCCTTACTGTAACTGGGCTTTGTGCTAGAGTGAAAACTGACTTTCAAACAAGTGGGAAATGACGAATTTACGGTTGCCATATATAATTCCTGTTCAATCTGTTAGATATTGAAAAGAAACTTGGTTACAACAGTTTAAAATTCAATCTATAGACCATAGAACACTATGTGAGTTGGACTGAACCTTTTAGAAATCAAAATAATAGAACCTTGTTTTGTGTAGGATCATATCTGAAAAGCTCGGAAAATAAGTAAATAGAGACATACTCTCTGTGGGGCCGTGTTCAAACACTGAAAGCCGTCATAGAAACAGTTGTTTAGTCAAGAGGATACCGATTACATTTGTATTTCCGGAGAAAACTTGTCGTTTTTAGAATACCCGGCGTATATATATTCAAAATTCAAGCCTGTAGAGTTCAGAACAAGATGTTAGTTAGATTAAATCTCTAAGAAGTCAATAAAATAGATCCTGGAATTGTATGGGAATATATCTGAAATGTTAGGGTCCCATGTAAATACAGCCTTACACTATCGGGGCCCTGTTCTAACAGTGAAAACTGACTTTCAAACACTTCTGAAATAACGAATATACGGTTGCCATATATAATTCCTGTTCAGTCTGTTATTGAAAAGAAACCTGGTTACAACCCTTTAAAATAGATTCGATAGACCTTAGAACACAATGTGAGATGGACAGAACCTTTAAGAAATCAAAATAATAGGACCTTCTTTTGTGTAGTAAGGTATCTGAAAAGCTGAGAAAACAAGTAAGTAGAGCCTTACTCTCTGTGGGGCCATGATCCAAAACTGAAAGCCGTCATAGAAACAGCTGTTTAGTCACCAGGATACTGATTACATTTGTATTTATGGGAAAAAACTTGCCGTTTTTGAAAAACGCCACATAAAATTCTTCAAAATACGAGCCTGTAGAGTTCAGACCACGATCTTAGTTAGATTAAATCTCTAAGAAGTCAAAAAAATAGGTCATGGAATTGTATGAGTATATATCTGAAACGCTAGGTTTCCATGGAAATACAGCCTTACTGTGGACGGGGCTGTGTTCTAACAGTGAAAACTGACTTTCAAACAGTTCAGAAATGACGAATATACGGTTTCCATTTATAATTCTTGTTAAATCTGTTAGATATTTAAAAGAAACTTGGTTACAAAACTTTAAATTTCAAACTATAGACCTTAGACCACAATGTGAGTTGGACAGAACCTTTAAGAAATCAAAATAATAGGACCTTCTTTTGTGTAGGAAGGTATTTGAACAGCTCCGAAAACAAGTAAGTAGAACGTTACGCTCTGGGTGCCGTGTTCAAACACTGAAAGCTGTCAAAGAAACAGCTGTTTAGTCAGGAGGATACTAATTATAATTGTATTTCCGGGAAAAAACCCGGCATACAAATCTTCAAAATTAAAACCTGTAGAGTTCAGAACACGATGTTAGTTAGATTAAATCTCTAAGAAGTCAATAAAATAGATCCTGGAGTTGTATGGGCATATATCTGAAACACTAGGCTTCCATCTAAATACAGCCTTACTGTAACTGGGCTTTGTGCTAGAGTGAAAACTGACTTTCAAACAAGTGGGAAATGACGAATTTACGGTTGCCATATATAATTCCTGTTCAATCTGTTAGATATTGAAAAGAAACTTGGTTACAACAGTTTAAAATTCAATCTATAGACCATAGAACACTATGTGAGTTGGACTGAACCTTTTAGAAATCAAAATAATAGAACCTTGTTTTGTGTAGGATCATATCTGAAAAGCTCGGAAAATAAGTAAATAGAGACATACTCTCTGTGGGGCCGTGTTCAAACACTGAAAGCCGTCATAGAAACAGTTGTTTAGTCAAGAGGATACCGATTACATTTGTATTTCCGGAGAAAACTTGTCGTTTTTAGAATACCCGGCGTATATATATTCAAAATTCAAGCCTGTAGAGTTCAGAACACGATGTTAGTTAGATTAAATCTCTAAGAAGTCAATAAAATAGATCCTGGAATTGTATGGGAATATATCTGAAACGTTAGGGTCCCATGTAAATACAGCCTTACACTATCGGGGCCGTGTTCTAACAGTGAAAACTGACTTTAAAACACTTCTGAAATAACGAATATATGGTTGCCATATATAATTCCTGTTCATTCTGTTATTGAAAAGAAACCTGGTTACAACCATTTAAAATAGATTCGATAGACCTTAGAACACAATGTGAGTTGGACAGAACCTTTAAGAAATCAAAATAATAGGACCTTCTTTTGTGTAGTAAGGTATCTGAAAAGCTGAGAAAACAAGTAAGTAGAGCCTTACTCTCTGTGGGGCCATGATCCAAAACTGAAAGCCGTCATAGAAACAGCTGTTTAGTCACGAGGATACTGATTACATTTGTATTTATGGGAAAAAACTTGGCGTTTTTAAGAAACGCCACATAAAATTCTTCAAAATACGAGCCTGTAGAGTTCAGACCACGATCTTAGTTAGATTAAATCTCTAAGAATTCAAAAAAATAGGTCATGGAATTGTATGAGAATATATCTGAAACGCTAGGTTTCCATGGAAATACAGCCTTACTGTGGACGGGGCTGTGTTCTAAGAGTGAAAACTGACTTTCAAACAGTTCAGAAATGATGAATATACGGTTTCCATTCATAATTCTTGTTAAATCTGTTAGATATTTAAAAGAAACTTGGTTACAAAACTTTAAATTTCAAACTATAGACCTTAGACCACAATGTGAGTTGGACAGAACCTTTAAGAAATCAAAATAATAGGACCTTCTTTTGTGTAGGAAGGTATTTGAGCAGCTCCGAAAACAAGTAAGTAGAACGTTATGCTCTGGGTGCCCTGTTCATACACTGAAAGCTGTCAGAAAAACAGCTGTTTAGTCAGGAGGATACTAATTATAATTGTATTTCCGGGAAAAAACCCGGCATAAAAATCTTCAAAATTAAAACCTGTAGAGTTCAGAACACGAAGTTAGTTAGATTAAATCTCTAAGAAGTCAATAAAATAGATCCTGAAGTTGTATGGGCATATATCTGAAACACTAGGCTTCCATCTAAATACAGCCTTACTGTAACTGGGCTTTGTGCTAGAGTGAAAACTGACTCTCAAACAAGTGGGAAATGACGAATTTATGGTTGCCATATATAATTCCTGTTCAATCTGTTAGATATTGAATAGAAACTTGGTTACAACAGTTTAAAATTCAATCTATAGACCTTAGAACACTATGTGAGTTGGACTGTACCTTGTAGAAATCAAAATAATAGAACCTTGTTTTATGTAGGATGGTATCTGAAAAGCTCGGAAAATAAGTAAATAGAGACATACTCTCTGTGGGGCCGTGTTCAAACACTGAAAGCCGTCATAGAAACAGTTGTTTAGTCAAGAGGATACCGATTACATTTGTATTTCCGGAAAAAACTTGTCGTTTTTAGAAAACCCGGCATATATATATTCAAAATTCAAGCCTGTAGAGTTTAGAGCACGATGTTAGTTAGATTAAATCTCTAAGAATTCAATAAAATAGATCCTGGAGTTGTATGGGAATATATCTGAAATGTTAGGGTCCCATATAAATACATCCTTACACTATCGGGGCCGTGTTCTAACAGTGAAAACTGACTTTCAAACACTTCTGAAATAACGAATATATGGTTGCCATATATAATTCCTGTTCATTCTGTTATTTAAAAGAAACCTGGTTACAAACCTTTAAAATAGATTCTATAGACCTTAGAACACAATGTGAGTTGGACAGAAGCTTTAAGAAATCAAAATAATAGGACCTGCTTTTGTGTAGTAAGGTATCTGAAAAGCTGAGAAAACAAGTAAGTAGAGCCTTACTCTCTGGGGCCATGATCCAAAACTGAAAGCCGTCATAGAAACAGCTGTTTAGTCACGAGGATACTGATTACATTTGTATTTATGGGAAAAAACTTGGCGTTTTTAAAAAACACCTCATAAAATTCTTCAAAATATGAGCCTGTAGAGTTTAGAACACGATGTTAGTTAGATTAAATCTCTAAGAAGTCAAAAAAATAGGTCATGGAATTGTATGAGAATATATCTGAAACACTAGGTTTCCATGGAAATATAGCCTTACTGTGGACGGGGACGTGTTCTAACAGTGAAAACTGACTTTCAAACAGTTCAGAAATGATGGATATACGGTTTCAATTTATAATTCTTGTTAAATCTTTTAGGTATTTAAAAGAAACTTGGTTAGAAAACTTTAAATTTCAATCTATAGACCTTAGACCACAATGTGAGATGGACAGAACCTTTAAGAAATCAAAATAATAGGACCTTCTTTAGTGTAGGAAGGTATCTGAAAAGCTCCGAAAATGAGTAAGTAGAACCTTACTCTCTGGGTGCCGTGTTCAATCACTGAAAGCTCTCAGGGAAACAGCTGTTTAGTCAGGAGGATACTAATTATAATTGTATTTACGGGAAAAAACCCGGCATAAAAATCTTCAAAATTAAAACCTGTAGAGTTCAGAACACGATGTTAGTTAGATTAAATCTCTAAGAAGTCAATAAAATAGATCCTGAAGTTGTATGGGCATATATCTGAAACACTAGGCTTCCATCTAAATACAGCCTTACTGTAACTGGGCTTTGTGCTAGAGTGAAAACTGACTTTCAAACAAGTGGGAAATGACGAATTTATGGTTGCCATATATAATTCCTGTTCAATCTGTTAGATATTGAAAAGAAACTTGGTTACAACAGTTTAAAATTCAATCTATAGACCATAGAACACTATGTGAGTTGGACTGAACCTTTTAGAAATCAAAATAATAGAACCTTGTTTTGTGTAGGATCGTATCTGAAAAGCTCGGAAAATAAGTCAAGAGAGACATACTCTCTGTGGGGCCGTGTTCAAACACTGAAAGCCGTCATAGAAACAGTTGTTTAGTCAAGAGGATACCGGTTACATTTGTATTTCCAGAAAAAACTTGTCGTTTTTAGAAAACCCGGCATATATATATTCAAAATTCAAGCCTGTAGAGTTTAGAACGCGATGTTAGTTAGATTTAATCTCTAAGAAGTCAATAAAATAGATCCTGGAGTTGTATGGGAATATATCTGAAATGTTAGGGTCCCATGTAAATACAGCCTTACACTATCGGGGCCCTGTTCTAACAGTGAAAACTGACTTTCAAACACTTCTGAAATAACGAATATACGGTTGCCATATATAATTCCTGTTCAGTCTGTTATTGAAAAGAAACCTGGTTACAACCCTTTAAAATAGATTCGATAGACCTTAGAACACAATGTGAGATGGACAGAACCTTTAAGAAATCAAAATAATAGGACCTTCTTTTGTGTAGTAAGGTATCTGAAAAGCTGAGAAAACAAGTAAGTAGAGCCTTAATCTCTGTGGGGCCATGATCCAAAACTGAAAGCCGTCATAGAAACAGCTGTTTAGTCACCAGGATACTGATTACATTTGTATTTATGGGAAAAAACTTGGCGTTTTTGAAAAACGCCACATAAAATTCTTCAAAATACGAGCCTGTAGAGTTCAGAACACGATCTTAGTTAGATTAAATCTCTAAGAAGTCAAAAAAATAGGTCATGGAATTGTATGAGTATATATCTGAAACGCTAGGTTTCCATGGAAATACAGCCTTACTGTGGACGGGGCTGTGTTCTAACAGTGAAAACTGACTTTCAAACAGTTCAGAAATGACGAATATACGGTTTCCATTTATAATTCTTGTTAAATCTGTTAGATATTTAAAAGAAACTTGGTTACAAAACTTTAAATTTCAAACTATAGACCTTAGACCACAATGTGAGTTGGACAGAACCTTTAAGAAATCAAAATAATAGGACCTTCTTTTGTGTAGGAAGGTATTTGAACAGCTCCGAAAACAAGTAAGTAGAACGTTACGCTCTGGGTGCCGTGTTCAAACACTGAAAGCTGTCAAAGAAACAGCTGTTTAGTCAGGAGGATACTAATTATAATTGTATTTCCGGGAAAAAACCCGGCATAAAAATCTTCAAAATTAAAACCTGTAGAGTTCAGAACACGATGTTAGTTAGATTAAATCTCTAAGAAGTCAATAAAGTAGATCCTGGAGTTGTATGGGCATATATCTGAAACACTAGGCTTCCATCTAAATACAGCCTTACTGTAACTGGGCTTTGTGCTAGAGTGAAAACTGACTTTCAAACAAGTGGGAAATGACGAATTTACGGTTGCCATATATAATTCCTGTTCAATCTGTTAGATATTGAAAAGAAACTTGGTTACAACAGTTTAAAATTCAATCTATAGACCATAGAACACTATGTGAGTTGGACTGAACCTTTTAGAAATCAAAATAATAGAACCTTGTTTTGTGTAGGATCATATCTGAAAAGCTCGGAAAATAAGTCAATAGAGACATACTCTCTGTGGGGCCGTGTTCAAACACTGAAAGCCGTCATAGAAACAGTTGTTTAGTCAAGAGGATACCGATTACATTTGTATTTCCGGAGAAAACTTGTCATTTTTAGAATACCCGGCGTATATATATTCAAAATTCAAGCCTGTAGAGTTCAGAACACGATGTTAGTTAGATTAAATCTCTAAGAAGTCAATAAAATAGATCCTGGAATTGTATGGGAATATATCTGAAACGTTAGGATCCCATGTAAATACAGCCTTACACTATCGGGGCCGTGTTCTAACAGTGAAAACTGACTTTAAAACACTTCTGAAATAACGAATATATGGTTGCCATATATAATTCCTGTTCATTCTGTTATTGAAAAGAAACCTGGTTACAACCATTTAAAATAGATTCGATAGACCTTAGAACACAATGTGAGTTGGACAGAACCTTTAAGAAATCAAAATAATAGGACCTTCTTTTGTGTAGTAAGGTATCTGAAAAGCTGAGAAAACAAGTAAGTAGAGCCTTACTCTCTGTGGGGCCATGATCCAAAACTGAAAGCCGTCATAGAAACAGCTGTTTAGTCACGAGGATACTGATTACATTTGTATTTATGGGAAAAAACTTGGCGTTTTTAAGAAACGCCACATAAAATTCTTCAAAATACGAGCCTGTAGAGTTCAGACCACGATCTTAGTTAGATTAAATCTCTAAGAATTCAAAAAAATAGGTCATGGAATTGTATGAGAATATATCTGAAACGCTAGGTTTCCATGGAAATACAGCCTTACTGTGGACGGGGCTGTGTTCTAAGAGTGAAAACTGACTTTCAAACAGTTCAGAAATGACGAATATACGGTTTCCATTCATAATTCTTGTTAAATCTGTTAGATATTTAAAAGAAACTTGGTTACAAAACTTTAAATTTCAAACTATAGACCTTAGACCACAATGTGAGTTGGACAGAACCTTTAAGAAATCAAAATAATAGGACCTTCTTTTGTGTAGGAAGGTATTTGAGCAGCTCCGAAAACAAGTAAGTAGAACGTTATGCTCTGGGTGCCCTGTTCAGACACTGAAAGCTGTCAGAAAAACAGCTGTTTAGTCAGGAGGATACTAATTATAATTGTATTTCCGGGAAAAAACCCGGCATAAAAATCTTCAAAATTAAAACCTGTAGAGTTCAGAACACGAAGTTAGTTAGATTAAATCTCTAAGAAGTCAATAAAATAGATCCTGAAGTTGTATGGGCATATATCTGAAACACTAGGCTTCCATCTAAATACAGCCTTACTGTAACTGGGCTTTGTGCTAGAGTGAAAACTGACTTTCAAACAAGTGGGAAATGACGAATTTATGGTTGCCATATATAATTCCTGTTCAATCTGTTAGATATTGAATAGAAACTTGGTTACAACAGTTTAAAATTCAATCTATAGACCTTAGAACACTATGTGAGTTGGACTGAACCTTGTAGAAATCAAAATAATAGAACCTTGTTTTATGTAGGATGGTATCTGAAAAGCTCGGAAAATAAGTAAATAGAGACATACTCTCTGTGGGGCCGTGTTCAAACACTGAAAGCCGTCATAGAAACAGTTGTTTAGTCAAGAGGATACCGATTACATTTGTATTTCCGGAAAAAACGTCGTTTTTAGAAAACCCGGCATATATATATTCAAAATTCAAGCCTGTAGAGTTTAGAGCACGATGTTAGTTAGATTAAATCTCTAAGAATTCAATAAAATAGATCCTGGAGTTGTATGGGAATATATCTGAAATGTTAGGGTCCCATATAAATACATCCTTACACTATCGGGGCCGTGTTCTAACAGTGAAAACTGACTTTCAAACACTTCTGAAATAACGAATATATGGTTGCCATATATAATTCCTGTTCATTCTGTTATTTAAAAGAAACCTGGTTACAACCCTTTAAAATAGATTCTATAGACCTTAGAACACAATGTGAGTTGGACAGAAGCTTTAAGAAATCAAAATAATAGGACCTGCTTTTGTGTAGTAAGGTATCTGAAAAGCTGAGAAAACAAGTAAGTAGAGCCTTACTCTCTGGGGCCATGATCCAAAACTGAAAGCCGTCATAGAAACAGCTGTTTAGTCACGAGGATACTGATTACATTTGTATTTATGGGAAAAAACTTGGCGTTTTTAAAAAACGCCACATAAAATTCTTCAAAATACGAGCCTGTAGAGTTTAGAACACGATGTTAGTTAGATTAAATCTCTAAGAAGTCAAAAAAATAGGTCATGGAATTGTATGAGAATATATCTGAAACACTAGGTTTCCATGGAAATATAGCCTTACTGTGGACGGGGACGTTTTCTAACAGTGAAAACTGACTTTCAAACAGTTCAGAAATGACGGATATACGGTTTCCATTTATAATTCTTGTTAAATCTGTTAGTTATTTAAAAGAAACTTGGTTAGAAAACTTTAAATTTCAATCTATAGACCTTAGACCACAATGTGTGTTGGACAGAACCTTTAAGAAATCAAAATAATAGGACCTTCTTTTATGTAGGAAGGTATCTGAACAGCTCCGAAAACAAGTAAGTAGAACGTTACTCTCTCGGTGCCGTGTTCAAACACTGAAAGCTGTCAGAGAAACAGCTGTTTAGTCAGGAGGATACTAATTATAATTGTATTTCCGGGAAAAAACCCGGCATAAAAATCTTCAAAATTAAAACCTGTAGAGTTCAGAACACGATGTTAGTTAGATTAAATCTCTAAGAAGTCAATAAACTAGATCCTGTAGTTGTATGGGCATATATCTGAAACACTAGGCTTCCATCTAAATACAGCCTTACTGTAACTGGGCTTTGTGCTAGAGTGAAAACTGACTCTCAAACAAGTGGGAAATGACGAATTTATGGTTGCCATATATAATTCCTGTTCAATCTGTTAGATATTGAAAAGAAACTTGGTTACAACAGTTTACAATTCAATCTATAGACCTTAGAACACTATGTGAGTTGGACTGAACCTTGTAGAAATCAAAATAATAGAACCTTGTTTTGTGTAGGATGGTATCTGAAAAGCTCGGAAAATAAGTAAATAGAGACATACTCTCTGTGGGGCCGTGTTCAAACACTGAAAGCCGTCATAGAAACAGTTGTTTAGTCACGAGGATACTGATTACATTTGTATTTATGGGAAAAAACTTGGCGTTTTTAAAAAACGCCACATAAAATTCTTCAAAATATGAGCCTGTAGAGTTCAGACCACGATCTTAGTTAGATTAAATCTCTAAGAAGTCAAAAAAATAGGTCATGGAATTGTATGAGAATATATCTGAAACGCTAGGTTTCCATGGAAATACAGCCTTACTGTGGACAGGGCTGTGTTCTAACAGTGAAAACTGACTTTCAAACAGTTCAGAAATGACGAATATACGGTTTCCATTTATAATTCTTGTTAAATCTGTTAGATATTTAAAAGAAACTTGGTTACAAAACTTTAAATTTCAAACTATAGACCTTAGACCACAATGTGAGTTGGACAGAACCTTTAAGAAATCAAAATAATAAGACCTTCTTTTGTGTAGGAAGGTATCTGAACAGCTCCGAAAACAAGTAAGTAGAACGTTACTCTCTGGGTGCCGTGTTCAAACACTGAAAGCTGTCAGAGAAACAGCTGTTTAGTCAGGAGGATACTAATTATAATTGTATTTCCGGGAAAAAACCCGGCATAAAAATCTTCAAAATTAAAACCTGTAGAGTTCAGAACACGATGTTAGTTAGATTAAATCTCTAAGAGGTCAATAAAATAGATCCTGGAGTTGTATGGGCATATATCTGAAACACTAGGCTTCCATCTAAATACAGCCTTACTGTAACTTGGCTTTGTGCTAGAGTGAAAACTGACTCTCAAACAAGTGGGAAATGACGAATTTACGGTTGCCATATATAATTCCTGTTCAATCTGTTAGATATTGAAAAGAAACTTGGTTACAACAGTTTAAAATTCAATCTATAGACCTTAGAACACTATGTGAGTTGGACTGACCTTTTAGAAATCAAAATAATAGAACCTTGTTTTGTGTAGGATGGTATCTGAAAAGCTCGGAAAATAAGTCAATAGAGACATACTCTCTGTGGGGCCGTGTTCAAACACTGAAAGCCGTCATAAAAACAGTTGTTTAGTCAAGAGGATACCGATTACATTTGTATTTCCGGAAAAAACTTGTCGTTTTTAGAAAACCCGGCATATATATATTCAAAATTCAAGCCTGTAGTGTTCAGAACGTGATGTTAGTTAGATTAAATCTCTAAGAAGTCAATAAAATAGATCCTGGAGTTGTATGGGAATATATCTGAAATGTTAGGGTCCCATGTAAATACAGCCTTACACTATCGGGGCCCTGTTCTAACAGTGAAAACTGACTTACAAACACTTCTGAAATAACGAATATATGGTTGCCATATATATTTCCTGTTCATTCTGTTATTGAAAAGAAACCTGGTTACAACCCTTTAAAATAGATTCGATAGACCTTAGAACACAATGTGAGTTGGACAGAACCTTTAAGAAATCAAAATAATAGGACCTTCTTTTGTGTAGTAAGGTATCTGAAAAGCTGAGAAAACAAGTAAGTAGAGCCTTACTCTCTGTGGGGCCATGACCCAAAACTGAAAGCCGTCATAGAAACAGCTGTTTAGTCACGAGGATACTGATTACATTTGTATTTATGGGAAAAAACTTGGCGTTTTTAAAAAACGCCACATAAAATTCTTCAAAATAAGAGCCTGTAGAGTTCAGAACACGATGTTAGTTAGATTGAATCTCTAAGAAGTCAAAAAAATAGGTCATGGAATTGTATGAGAATATATCTGAAACGCTAGGTTTCCATGGAAATACAGCCTTACTGTGGACGGGGCTGTGTTCTAACAGTGAAAACTGACTTTCAAACAGTTCAGAAATGACGAATATACGGTTTCCATTTATAATTCTTGTTAAATCTGTTAGATATTTAAAAGAAACTTGGTTACAAAACTTTAAATTTCAAACTATAGACCTTAGACCACAATGTGAGTTGGACAGAACCTTTAAGAAATCAAAATAATAGGACCTTCTTTTGTGTAGGAAGGTATTTGAACAGCTCCGAAAACAAGTAAGTAGAACGTTACGCTCTGGGTGCCGTGTTCAAACACTGAAAGCTGTCAGAGAAACAGCTGTTTAGTCAGGAGGATACTAATTATAATTGTATTTCCCGGAAAAAACCCGGCATAAAAATCTTCAAAATTAAAACCTGTAGAGTTCAGAACACGATGTTAGTTAGATTAAATCTCTAAGAAGTCAATAAAATAGATCCTGGAGTTGTATGGGCATATATCTGAAACATTAGGCTTCCATCTAAATACAGCCTTACTGTAACTGGGCTTTGTGCTAGAGTGAAAACTGACTTTCAAACAAGAGGGAAATGACGAATTTACGGTTGCCATATATAATTCCTGTTCAATCTGTTAGATATTGAAAAGAAACTTGGTTACAACAGTTTAAAATTCAATCTATAGACCTTAGAACACTATGTGAGTTGGACTGAACCTTTTAGAAATCAAAATAATAGAACCTTGTTTTGTGTAGGATGGTATCTGAAAAGCTCGGAAAATAAGTAAATAGAGACATACTCTCTGTGGGGCTGTGTTCAAACACTGAAAGCCGTCATAGAAACAGTAGTTTAGTCAAGAGGATACCGATTACATTTGTATTTCCGGAAAAAAACTTGTCGTTTTTAGAAAACCCGGCATATATATATTCAAAATTCAAGCCTGTAGAGTTCAGAACACGATGTTAGTTAGATTAAATCTCTAAGAAGTCAATAAAATAGATCCTGGAGTTGTATGGGAATATATCTGAAACGTTAGGGTCCCATGTAAATACAGCCTTACACTATCGGGGCCGTGTTCTACCAGTGAAAACTGACTTTCAAACACTTCTGAAATAACGAATATACGGTTGCCATATATAATTCCTGTTCATTCTGTTATTGAAAAGAAACCTGGTTACAACCCTTTAAAATAGATTCGATAGACCTTAGAACACAATGTGAGTTGGACAGAACCTTTAAGAAATCAAAATAATAGGACCTTCTTTTGTGTAGTAAGGTATCTGAAAAGCTGAGAAAACAAGTAAGTAGAGCCTTACTCTCTGTGGGGCCATGACCCAAAACTGAAAGCCGTCATAGAAACAGCTGTTTAGTCACGAGGATACTGATTACATTTGTATTTATGGGAAAAAACATGGCGTTTTTAAAAAACGCCACATAAAATTCTTCAAAATACGAGCCTGTAGAGTTCAGAACACGATCTTAGTTAGATTAAATCTCTAAGAAGTCAAAAAAATAGGTCATGGATTTGTATGAGAATATATCTGAAACGCTAGGTTTCCATGGAAATACAGCCTTACTGTGGACGGGGCTGTGTTCTAACAGTGAAAACTGACTTTCAAACAGTTCAGAAATGACGAATATACAGTTTCCATTTATAATCCTTGTAAAATCTGTTAGATATTTAAAAGAAACTTGGTTAGAAAACTTTAAATTTCAATCTATAGACCTTAGACCACAATGTGAGTTGGACAGAACCTTTAAGAAATCAAAATAATAGGACCTTCTTTTGTGTAGGAAGGTATCTGAACAGCTCCGAAAACAAGTAAGTAGAACGTTACGCTCTGGGTGCCGTATTCAAACACTGAAAGCTGTCAAAGAAACAGCTGTTTAGTCAGGAGGATACTAATTATAATTGTATTTCCGGGAAAAAACCCGGCATAAAAATCTTCAAAATTAAAACCTGTAGAGTTCAGAACACGATGTTAGTTAGATTAAATCTCTAAGAACTCAATAAAATAGATCCTGGAGTTGTATGGGCATATATCTGAAACACTAGGCTTCCATCTAAATACAGCCTTACTGTAACTGGGCTTTGTGCTAGAGTGAAAACTGACTTTCAAACAAGTGGGAAATGACAAATTTACGGTTGCCATATATAATTCCTGTTCAATCTGTTAGATATTGAAAAGAAACTTGGTTACAACAGTGTAAAATTCAATCTATAGACCTTAGAACACTATGTGAGTTGGACTGAATCTTTTAGAAATCAAAATAATAGAACCTTGTTTTGTGTAGGATGGTATCTGAAAAGCTCGGAAAATAAGTCAATAGAGACATACTCTCTGTGGGGCCGTGTGCAAACACTGGAAGCCGTCATAGAAAAGGTTGTTTAGTCAAGAGGATACCGATTACATTTGTATTTCCGGAAAAAACTTGTCGTTTTTAGGAAACCCGGCATATATATATTCAAAATTCAAGCCTGTAGAGTTCAGAACACGATGTTAGTTAGATTAAATCTCTAAGAAGTCAATAAAATAGATCCTGGAGTTGTATGGGAATATATCTGAAACGTTAGGGTCCCATGTAAATACAGCCTTACACTATCGGGGCCCTGTTCTAACAGTGAAAACTGACTTTCAAACACTTCTGAAATAACGAATATACGGTTGCCATATATAATTCCTGTTCATTCTGTTATTGAAAAGAAACCTGGTTACAACCCTTTAAAATAGATTCGATAGACCTTAGAACACAATGTGAGTTGGACAGAACCTTTAAGAAATCAAAATAATAGGACCTTCTTTTGTGTAGTAAGGTATCTGAAAAGCTGAGAAAACAAGTAAGTAGAGCCTTACTCTCTGTGGGGCCATGATCCAAAACTGAAAGCCGTCATAGAAACAGCTGTTTAGTCACGAGGATACTGATTACATTTGTATTTATGGGAAAAAACTTGGCGTTTTTAAAAAACGCCACATAAAATTCTTCAAAATACGAGCCTGTAGAGTTCAGAACACGATCTTAGTTAGATTAAATCTCTAAGAATTCAAAAAAATAGGTCATGGAATTGTATGAGAATATATCTGAAACGCTAGGTTTCCATGGAAATACAGCCTTACTGTGGACGGGGCTGTGTTCTAACAGTAAAAACTGACTTTCAAACAGTTCAGAAATGACGAATATACGGTTTCCATTTATAATTCTTGTTAAATCTGTTAGATATTTAAAAGAAACTTGGTTACAAAACTTTAAATTTCAAACTATAGACCTTAGACCACAATGTGAGTTGGACAGAACCTTTAAGAAATCAAAATAATAAGACCTTCTTTTGTGTAGGAAGGTATCTGAACAGCTCCGAAAACAAGTAAGTAGAACGTTACTCTCTGGGTGCCGTGTTCAAACACTGAAAGCTGTCAGAGAAACAGCTGTTTAGTCAGGAGGATACTAATTATAATTGTATTTCCGGGAAAAACCCCGGCATAAAAATCTTCAAAATTAAAACCTGTAGAGTTCAGAACACGATGTTAGTTAGATTAAATCTCTAAGAGGTCAATAAAATAGATCCTGGAGTTGTATGGGCATATATCTGAAACACTAGGCTTCCATCTAAATACAGCCTTACTGTAACTTGGCTTTGTGCTAGAGTGAAAACTGACTCTCAAACAAGTGGGAAATGACGAATTTATGGTTGCCATATATAATTCCTGTTCAATCTGTTAGATATTGAAAAGAAACTTGGTTACAACAGTTTACAATTCAATCTATAGACCTTAGAACACTATGTGAGTTGGACTGAACCTTGTAGAAATCAAAATAATAGAACCTTGTTTTGTGTAGGATGGTATCTGAAAAGCTCGGAAAATAAGTAAATAGAGACATACTCTCTGTGGGGCCGTGTTCAAACACTGAAAGCCGTCATAGAAACAGTTGTTTAGTCACGAGGATACTGATTACATTTGTATTTATGGGAAAAAACTTGGCGTTTTTAAAAAACGCCACGTAAAATTCTTCAAAATATGAGCCTGTAGAGTTCAGACCACGATCTTAGTTAGATTAAATCTCTAAGAAGTCAAAAAAATAGGTCATGGAATTGTATGAGAATATATCTGAAACGCTAGGTTTCCATGGAAATACAGCCTTACTGTGGACGGGGCTGTGTTCTAACAGTGAAAACTGAGTTTCAAACAGTTCAGAAATGACGAATATACGGTTTCCATATATAATTCTTGTTAAATCTGTTAGATATTTAAAAGAAACTTGGTTACAAAACTTTAAATTTCAAACTATAGACCTTAGACCACAATGTGAGTTGGACAGAACCTTTAAGAAATCAAAATATTAAGACCTTCTTTTGTGTAGGAAGGTATCTGAACAGCTCCGAAAACAAGTAAGTAGAACGTTACTCTCTGGGTGCCGTGTTCAAACACTGAAAGCTGTCAGAGAAACAGCTGTTTAGTCAGGAGGATACTAATTATAATTGTATTTCCGGGAAAAACCCCGGCATAAAAATCTTCAAAATTAAAACCTGTAGAGTTCAGAACACGATGTTAGTTAGATTAAATCTCTAAGAGGTCAATAAAATAGATCCTGGAGTTGTATGGGCATATATATGAAACACTAGGCTTCTATCTCAATACAGCCTTACTGTAACTTGGCTTTGTGCTAGAGTGAAAACTGACTCTCAAACAAGTGGGAAATGACGAATTTACGGTTGCCATATATAATTCCTGTTCAATCTGTTAGATATTGAAAAGAAACTTGGTTACAACAGTTTACAATTCAATCTATAGACCTTAGAACACTATGTGAGTTGGACTGAACCTTGTAGAAATCAAAATAATAGAACCTTGTTTTGTGTAGGATGGTATCTGAAAAGCTCGGAAAATAAGTAAATAGAGACATACTCTCTGTGGGGCCGTGTTCAAACACTGAAAGCCGTCATAGAAACAGTTGTTTAGTCACGAGGATACTGATTACATTTGTATTTATGGGAAAAAACTTGGCGTTTTTAAAAAACGCCACATAAAATTCTTCAAAATATGAGCCTGTAGAGTTCAGACCACGATCTTAGTTAGATTAAATCTCTAAGAAGTCAAAAAAATAGGTCATGGAATTGTATGAGAATATATCTGAAACGCTAGGTTTCCATGGAAATACAGCCTTACTGTGGACAGGGCTGTGTTCTAACAGTGAAAACTGACTTTCAAACAGTTCAGAAATGACGAATATACGGTTTCCATTTATAATTCTTGTTAAATCTGTTAGATATTTAAAAGAAACTTGGTTACAAAACTTTAAATTTGAAACTATAGACCTTAGACCACAATGTGAGTTGGACAGAACCTTTAAGAAATCAAAATAATAAGACCTTCTTTTGTGTAGGAAGGTATCTGAACAGCTCCGAAAACAAGTAAGTAGAACGTTACTCTCTGGGTGCCGTGTTCAAACACTGAAAGCTGTCAGAGAAACAGCTGTTTAGTCAGGAGGATACTAATTATAATTGTATTTCCGGGAAAAACCCCGGCATAAAAATCTTCAAAATTAAAACCTGTAGAGTTCAGAACACGATGTTAGTTAGATTAAATCTCTAAGAGGTCAATAAAATAGATCCTGGAGTTGTATGGGCATATATCTGAAACATTAGGCTTCCATCTAAATACAGCCTTACTGTAACTGGGCTTTGTGCTAGAGTGAAAACTGACTTTCAAACAAGAGGGAAATGACGAATTTACGGTTGCCATATATAATTCCTGTTCAATCTGTTAGATATTGAAAAGAAACTTGGTTACAACAGTTTAAAATTCAATCTATAGACCTTAGAACACTATGTGAGTTGGACTGAACCTTTTAGAAATCAAAATAATAGAACCTTGTTTTGTGTAGGATGGTATCTGAAAAGCTCGGAAAATAAGTAAATAGAGACATACTCTCTGTGGGGCCGTGTTCAAACACTGAAAGCCGTCATAGAAACAGTAGTTTAGTCAAGAGGATACCGATTACATTTGTATTACCGGAAAAAAACTTGTCGTTTTTAGAAAACCCGGCATATATATATTCAAAATTCAAGCCTGTAGAGTTCAGAACACGATGTTAGTTAGATTAAATCTCTAAGAAGTCAATAAAATAGATCCTGGAGTTGTATGGGAATATATCTGAAACGTTAGGGTCCCATGTAAATACAGCCTTACACTATCGGGGCCGTGTTCTAACAGTGAAAACTGACTTTCAAACACTTCTGAAATAACGAATATACGGTTGCCATATATAATTCCTGTTCATTCTGTTATTGAAAAGAAACCTGGTTACAACCCTTTAAAATAGATTCGATAGACCTTAGAACACAATGTGAGTTGGACAGAACCTTTAAGAAATCAAAATAATAGGACCTTCTTTTGTGTAGTAAGGTATCTGAAAAGCTGAGAAAACAAGTAAGTAGAGCCTTACTCTCTGTGGGGCCATGATCCAAAACTGAAAGCCGTCATAGAAACAGCTGTTTAGTCACGAGGATACTGATTACATTTGTATTTATGGAAAAAAACTTGGCGTTTTTAAAAAACGCCACATAAAATTCTTCAAAATACGAGCCTGTAGAGTTCAGACCACGATCTTAGTTAGATTAAATCTCTAAGAAGTCAAAAAAATAGGTCATGGATTTGTATGAGAATATATCTGAAACGCTAGGTTTCCATGGAAATACAGCCTTACTGTGGACGGGGCTGTGTTCTAACAGTGAAAACTGACTTTCAAACAGTTCAGAAATGACGAATATACAGTTTCCATTTATAATCCTCGTAAAATCTGTTAGATATTTAAAAGAAACTTGGTTAGAAAACTTTAAATTTCAATCTATAGACCTTAGACCACAATGTGAGTTGGACAGAACCTTTAAGAAATCAAAATAATAGGACCTTCTTTTGTGTAGGAAGGTATCTGAACAGCTCCGAAAACAAGTAAGTAGAACGTTACTCTCTGGGTGCCGTGTTCAAACACTGAAAGCTGTCAGAGAAACAGCTGTTTAGTCAGGAGGATACTAATTATAATTGTATTTCCGGGAAAAAACCCGGCATAAAAATCTTCAAAATTAAAACCTGTAGAGTTCAGAACACGATGTTAGTTAGATTAAATCTCTAAGAAGTCAATAAAATAGATCCTGGAGTTGTATGGGCATATATATGAAACACTAGGCTTCCATCTAAATACAGCCTTACTGTAACTTGGCTTTGTGCTAGAGTGAAAACTGACTCTCAAACAAGTGGGAAATGACGAATTTACGGTTGCCATATATAATTCCTGTTCAATCTGTTAGATATTGAAGAGAAACTTGGTTACAGCAGTTTAAAATTCAATCTATAGACCTTAGAACACTATGTGAGTTGGACTGACCTTTTAGAAATCAAAATAATAGAACCTTGTTTTGTGTAGGATGGTATCTGAAAAGCTCGGAAAATAAGTCAATAGAGACATACTCTCTGTGGGGCCGTGTTCAAACACTGAAAGCCGTCATAGAAACAGTTGTTTAGTCAAGAGGATACCGATTACATTTGTATTTCCGGAAAAAACTTGTCGTTTTTAGAAAACCCGGCATATATATATTCAAAATTCAAGCCTGTAGAGTTCAGAACACGATGTTAGTTAGATTAAATCTCTAAGAAGTCAATAAAATAGATCCTGGAGTTGTATGGGAATATATCTGAAACGTTAGGGTCCCATGTAAATACAGCCTTACACTATCGGGGCAGTGTTCTAACAGTGAAAACTGACTTTCAAACACTTCTGAAATAACGAATATACGGTTGCCATATATAATTCCTTTTCATTCTGTTATTGTAAAGAAACCTGGTTACAACCCTTTAAAATAGTTTCTATAGACCTTAGAACACAATGTGAGTTGGACAGAACCTTTAAGAAATCAAAATAATAGGACCTTCTTTTGTGTAGTAAGGTATCTGAAAAGCTGAGAAAACAAGTAAGTAGAGCCTTACTCTCTGTGGGGCCATGATCCAAAACTGAAAACCGTCATAGAAACAGCTGTTCAGTCACGAGGATACTGATTACATTTGTATTTATGGGAAAAAACTTGGCGTTTTTAAAAAACGCCACATAAAATTCTTCAAAATACGAGCCTGTAGAGTTCAGAACACGATCTTAGTTAGATTAAATCTCTAAGAAGTCAAAAAAATAGGTCATGGAATTGTATGAGAATATATCTGAAACGCAAGGTTTCCATGGAAATACAGCCTTACTGTGGACGGGGCTGTGTTCTAACAGTGAAAACTGACTTTCAAACAGTTCAGAAATGACGAATATAGGGTTTCCATTTACAATCCTTGTTAAATCTGTTAGATATTTAAAAGAAACTTGGTTAGAAAACTTTAAATTTCAATCTATAGACCTTAGACCACAATGTGAGTTGGACAGAACCTTTAAGAAATCAAAATAATAGGACCTTCTTTTGTGTAGGAAGGTATCTGAACAGCTCCGAAAACAAGTAAGTAGAACGTTACTCTCTGGGTGCCGTGTTCAAACACTGAAAGCTCTCAGAGAAACAGCTGTTTAGTCAGGAGGATACTAATTATAATTGTATTTCCCGGAAAAAACCCGGCATAAAAATCTTCAAAATTAAAACCTGTAGAGTTCAGAACACGATGTTAGTTAGATTAAATCTCTAAGAAGTCAATAAAATAGATCCTGGAGTTGTATGGGCATATATCTGAAACATTAGGCTTCCATCTAAATACAGCCTTACTGTAACTGGGCTTTGTGCTAGAGTGAAAACTGACTTTCAAACAAGTGGGAAATGACAAATTTACGGTTGCCATATATAATTCCTGTTCAATCTGTTAGATATTGAAAAGAAACTTGGTTACAACAGTGTAAAATTCAATCTATAGACCTTAGAACACTATGTGAGTTGGACTGAACCTTTTAGAAATCAAAATAATAGAACCTTGTTTTGTGTAGGATGGTATCTGAAAAGCTCGGAAAATAAGTCAATAGAGACATACTCTCTGTGGGGCCGTGTGCAAACACTGGAAGCCGTCATAGAAACAGTTGTTTAGTCAAGAGGATACCGATTACATTTGTATTTCCGGAAAAAACTTGTCGTTTTTAGGAAACCCGGCATATATATATTCAAAATTCAAGCCTGTAGAGTTCAGAACACGATGTTAGTTAGATTAAATCTCTAAGAAGTCAATAAAATAGATCCTGGAGTTGTATGGGAATATATCTGAAACGTTAGGGTCCCATGTAAATACAGCCTTACACTATCGGGGCCCTGTTCTAACAGTGAAAACTGACTTTCAAACACTTCTGAAATAACGAATATACGGTTGCCATATATAATTCCTGTTCATTCTGTTATTGAAAAGAAACCTGGTTACAACCCTTTAAAATAGATTCGATAGACCTTAGAACACAATGTGAGTTGGACAGAACCTTTAAGAAATCAAAATAATAGGACCTTCTTTTGTGTAGTAAGGTATCTGAAAAGCTGAGAAAACAAGTAAGTAGAGCCTTACTCTCTGTGGGGCCATGATCCAAAACTGAAAGCCGTCATAGAAACAGCTGTTTAGTCACGAGGATACTGATTACATTTGTATTTATGGAAAAAAACTTGGCGTTTTTAAAAAACGCCACATAAAATTCTTCAAAATACGAGCCTGTAGAGTTCAGAACACGATCTTAGTTAGATTAAATCTCTAAGAAGTCAAAAAAATAGGTCATGGAATTGTATGAGAATATATCTGAAACGCAAGGTTTCCATGGAAATACAGCCTTACTGTGGACGGGGCTGTGTTCTAACAGTAAAAACTGACTTTCAAACAGTTCAGAAATGACGAATATACGGTTTCCATTTATAATCCTTGTTAAATCTGTTAGATATTTAAAAGAAACTTGGTTAGATAACTTTAAATTTCAATCTATAGACCTTAGACCTCAATGTGAGTTGGACAGAACCTTTAAGAAATCAAAATAATAGGACCTTCTTTTGTGTAGGAAGGTATCTGAACAGCTCCGAAAACAAGTAAGTAGAAAGTTACTCTCTGGGTGCCGTGTTCAAAACTGAAAGCTGTCAGAGAAACAGCTGGTTAGTCAGGAGGATACTAATTATAATTGTATTTCCGGGAAAAAACCCGGCATAAAAATCTTCAAAATTAAAACCTGTAGAGTTCAGAACACGATGTTAGTTAGATTAAATCTCTAAGAAGTCAATAAAATAGATCCTGGAGTTGTATGGGCATATATCTGAAACATTAGGCTTCCATCTAAATACAGCCTTACTGTAACTGGGCTTTGTGCTAGAGTGAAAACTGACTTTCAAACAAGTGGGAAATGACGAATTTACGGTTGCCATATATAATTCCTGTTCAATCTGTTAGATATTGAAAAGAAACTTGGTTACAACAGTTTAAAATTCAATCTATAGACCTTAGAACACTATGTGAGTTGGACTGAACCTTTTAGAAATCAAAATAATAGAACCTTGTTTTGTGTAGGATGGTATCTGAAAAGCTCGGAAAATAAGTAAATAGAGACATACTCTCTGTGGGGCCGTGTTCAAACACTGAAAGCCGTCATAGAAACAGTTGTTTAGTCAAGAGGATACTGGTTACATTTGTATTTCCGGAAAAAACTTGTCGTTTTTAGAAAACCCGGCATATACATATTCAAAATTCAAGCCTGTAGAGTTCAGAACGCGATGTTAGTTAGATTAAATCTCTAAGAAGTCAATAAAATATATCCTGGAGTTGTATGGGAATATATCTGAAATGTTAGGGTCCCATGTAAATACAGCCTTACACTATCGGGGCCCTGTTCTAACAGTGAAAACTGACTTTCATACACTTCTGAAATAACGAATATACGGTTGCCATATATAATTCCTGTTCATTCTGTTATTGAAAAGAAACCTGGTTACAACCCTTTAAAATAGATTCGATAGACCTTAGAACACAATGTGAGTTGGACAGAACCTTTAAGAAATCAAAATAATAGGACCTTCTTTTGTGTAGTAAGGTATCTGAAAAGCTGAGAAAACAAGTAAGTAGAGCCTTACTCTCTCTGGGGCCATGATCCAAAACTGAAAGCCGTCATAGAAACAGCTGTTTAGTCACGAGGATACTGATTACATTTGTATTTATGGGAAAAAACTTGGCGTTTTTAAAAAACGCCACATAAAATTCTTCAAAATACGAGCCTGTAGAGTTCAGAACACGACCTTAGTTAGATTAAATCTCTAAGAAGTCAAAAAAATAGGTCATGGAATTGTATGAGAATATATCTGAAACGCTAGGTTTCCATGGAAATACAGCCTTACTGTGGACGGGGCTGTGTTCTAACAGTGAAAACTGACTTTCAAACAGTTCAGAAATGACGAATATACGGTTTCCATTTATAATCCTTGTTAAATCTGTTAGATATTTAAAAGAAACTTGGTTAGAAAACTTTAAATTTCAATCTATAGACCTTAGACCACAATGTGAGTTGGACAGAACCTTTAAGAAATCAAAATAATAGGACCTTCTTTTGTGTAGGAAGGTATCTGAACAGCTCCGAAAACAAGTAAGTAGAACGTTACTCTCTGGGTGCCGTGTTCAAACACTGAAAGCTGTCAGAGAAACAGCTGTTTAGTCAGAGGATACTAATTATAATTGTATTTCCGGGAATAAACCCGGCATAAAAATCTTCAAAATTAAAACCTGTAGAGTTCAGAACACGATGTTAGTTAGATTAAATCTCTAAGAAGTCAATAAATTAGATCCTGGAGTTGTATGGGCATATATCTGAAACATTAGGCTTCCATCTAAATACAGCCTTACTGTAACTGGGCTTTGTGCTAGAGTGAAAACTGACTTTCAAACAAGTGGGAAATGACGAATTAACGGTTGCCATATATAATTCCTGTTCAATCTGTTAGATATTGAAAAGAAACTTGGTTACAACAGTTTAAAATTCAATCTATAGACCTTAGAACACTATGTGAGTTGGACTGAACCTTTTAGAAATCAAAATAATAGAACCTTGTTTTGTGTAGGATGGTATCTGAAAAGCTCGGAAAATAAGTCAATAGAGACATACTCTCTGTGGGGCCGTGTTCAAACACTGAAAGCCGTCATAGAAACAGTGGTTTAGTTAAGAGGATACCGATTACATTTGTATTTCCGGAAAAAACTTGTCGTTTTTAGAAAACCCGGCATATATATATTCAAAATTCAAGCCTGTAGAGTTCAGAAAGCGATGTTAGTTAGATTAAATCTCTAAGAAGTCAATAAAATAGATCCTGGAGTTGTATGGGAATATATCTGAAACGTTAGGGTCCCATGTAAATACAGCCTTACACTATCGGGGCCGTGTTCTAACAGTGAAAACTGACTTTCAAACACTTCTGAAATAACGAATATACGGTTGCCATATATAATTCCTGTTCATTCTGTTATTGAAAAGAAACCTGGTTACAACCCTTTAAAATAGATTCGATAGACCATAGAACACAATGTGAGTTGGACAGAACCTTTAAGAAATCAAAATAATAGGACCTTCTTTTGTGTAGTAAGGTATCTGAAAAGCTGAGCAAACAGGTAAGTAGAGCATTACTCTCTGTGGGGCCATGATCGAAAACTGAAAGCCGTCATAGAAACAGCTGTTTTGTCACGAGGATACTGATTACATTTGTATTTATGGGAAAAAACTTGGCGTTTTTAAAAAACGCCACATAAAATTCTTCAAAATACGAGCCTGTAGAGTTCAGACCACGATCTTAGTTAGATTAAATCTCTAAGAAGTCAAAAAAATAGGTCATGGAATTGTATGAGAATATATCTGAAACGCTAGGTTTCCATGGAAATACAGCCTTACTGTGGACGGGGCTGTGTTCTGACAGTGAAAACTGACTTTCAAACAGTTCAGAAATGACGAATATACGGTTTCCATTTATAATCCTTGTTAAATCTGTTAGATATTTAAAAGAAACTTGGTTAGAAAACTTTAAATTTCAATCTATAGACCTTAGACCACAATGTGAGTTGGACAGAACGTTTAAGAAATCAAAATAATAGGACCTTCTTTTGTGTAGGAAGGTATCTGAACGGCTCCGAAAACAAGTAAGTAGAACGTTACTCTCTGGGTGCCGTGTTCAAACACTGAAAGCTGTCAGAGAAACAGCTGTTTAGTCAGAGGATACTAATTATAATTGTATTTCCGGGAAAAAACCCGGCATAAAAATCTTCAAAATTAAAACCTGTAGAGTTCAGAACACGATGTTAGTTAGATTAAATCTCTAAGAAGTCAATAAATTAGATCCTGGAGTTGTATGGGCATATATCTGAAACATTAGGCTTCCATCTAAATACAGCCTTACTGTAACTGGGCTTTGTGCTAGAGTGAAAACTGACTTTCAAACAAGTGGGAAATGACGAATTAACGGTTGCCATATATAATTCCTGTTCAATCTGTTAGATATTGAAAAGAAACTTGGTTACAACAGTTTAAAATTCAATCTATAGACCTTAGAACACTATGTGAGTTGGACTGAACCTTTTAGAAATCAAAATAATAGAACCTTGTTTTGTGTAGGATGGTATCTGAAAAGTTCGGAAAATAAGTCAATAGAGACATACTCTCTGTGGGGCCGTGTTCAAACACTGAAAGCCGTCATAGAAACAGTGGTTTAGTTAAGAGGATACCGATTACATTTGTATTTCCGGAAAAAACTTGTCGTTTTTAGAAAACCCGGCATATATATATTCAAAATTCAAGCCTGTAGAGTTCAGAAAGCGATGTTAGTTAGATTAAATCTCTAAGAAGTCAATAAAATAGATCCTGGAGTTGTATGGGAATATATCTGAAACGTTAGGGTCCCATGTAAATACAGCCTTACACTATCGGGGCCGTGTTCTAACAGTGAAAACTGACTTTCAAACACTTCTGAAATAACGAATATACGGTTGCCATATATAATTCCTGTTCATTCTGTTATTGAAAAGAAACCTGGTTACAACCCTTTAAAATAGATTCGATAGACCATAGAACACAATGTGAGTTGGACAGAACCTTTAAGAAATCAAAATAATAGGACCTTCTTTTGTGTAGTAAGGTATCTGAAAAGCTGAGCAAACAGGTAAGTAGAGCATTACTCTCTGTGGGGCCATGATCGAAAACTGAAAGCCGTCATAGAAACAGCTGTTTTGTCACGAGGATACTGATTACATTTGTATTTATGGGAAAAAACTTGGCGTTTTTAAAAAACGCCACATAAAATTCTTCAAAATACGAGCCTGTAGAGTTCAGACCACGATCTTAGTTAGATTAAATCTCTAAGAAGTCAAAAAAATAGGTCATGGAATTGTATGAGAATATATCTGAAACGCTAGGTTTCCATGGAAATACAGCCTTACTGTGGACGGGGCTGTGTTCTGACAGTGAAAACTGACTTTCAAACAGTTCAGAAATGACGAATATACGGTTTCCATTTATAATCCTTGTTAAATCTGTTAGATATTTAAAAGAAACTTGGTTAGAAAACTTTAAATTTCAATCTATAGACCTTAGACCACAATGTGAGTTGGACAGAACGTTTAAGAAATCAAAATAATAGGACCTTCTTTTGTGTAGGAAGGTATCTGAACAGCTCCGAAAACAAGTAAGTAGAACGTTACTCTCTGGGTGCCGTGTTCAAACACTGAAAGCTGTCAGAGAAACAGCTGTTTAGTCAGAGGATACTAATTATAATTGTATTTCCGGGAAAAAACCCGGCATAAAAATCTTCAAAATTAAAACCTGTAGAGTTCAGAACACGATGTTAGTTAGATTAAATCTCTAAGAAGTCAATAAAATAGATCCTGGAGTTGTATGGGCATATATCTGAAACATTAGGCTTCCATCTAAATACAGCCTTACTGTAACTGGGCTTTGTGCTAGAGTGAAAACTGACTTTCAAACAAGAGGGAAATGACGAATTTACGGTTGCCATATATAATTCCTGTTCAATCTGTTAGATATTGAAAAGAAACTTGGTTACAACAGTTTAAAATTCAATCTATAGACCTTAGAACACTATGTGAGTTGGACTGAACCTTTTAGAAATCAAAATAATAGAACCTTGTTTTGTGTAGGATGGTATCTGAAAAGCTCGGAAAATAAGTCAATAGAGACATACTCTCTGTGGGGCCGTGTTCAAACACTGAAAGCCGTCATAGAAACAGTTGTTTAGTCAAGAGGATACCGATTACATTTGTATTTCCGGAAAAAACTTGTCGTTTTTAGAATACCCGGCATATATATATTCAAAATTCAAGCCTGTAGAGTTCAGAACACGATGTTAGTTAGATTAAATCTCTAAGAAGTCAATAAAATAGATCCTGGAGTTGTATGGGAATATATCTGAAACGTTAGGGTCCCATGTAAATACAGCCTTACACTATCGGGGCCGTGTTCTAACAGTGAAAACTGACTTTCTAACACTTCTGAAATAACGAATATACGGTTGCCATATATAATTCCTGTTCATTCTGTTATTGAAAAGAAACCTGGTTACAACCCTTTAAAATAGTTTCTATAGACCTTAGAACACAATGTGAGTTGGACAGAACCTTTAAGAAATCAAAATAATAGGACCTTCTTTTGTGTAGTAAGGTATCTAAAAAGCTGAGAAAACAAGTAAGAAGAGCCTTACTCTCTGTGGGGCCATGATCCAAAACTGAAAACCGTCATAGAAACAGCTGTTTAGTCACGAGGATACTGATTACATTTGTATTTATGGGAAAAAACTTGGCGTTTTTAAAAAACGCCACATAAAATTCTTCAAAATACGAGCCTGTAGAGTTCAGAACACGATCTTAGTTAGATTAAATCTCTAAGAAGTCAAAAAAATAGGTCATGGAATTGTATGAGAATATATCTGAAACGCAAGGTTTCCATGGAAATACAGCCTTACTGTGGACGGGGCTGTGTTCTAACAGTGAAAACTGACTTTCAAACAGTTCAGAAATGACGAATATAGGGTTTCCATTTACAATCCTTGTTAAATCTGTTAGATATTTAAAAGAAACTTAGTTAGAAAACTTTAAATTTCAATCTATAGACCTTAGACCACAATGTGAGTTGGACAGAACCTTTAAGAAATCAAAATAATAGGACCTTCTTTTGTGTAGGAAGGTATCTGAACAGCTCCGAAAACAAGTAAGTAGAACGTTACTCTCTGGGTGCCATGTTCAAACACTGAAAGCTGTCAGAGAAACAGCTGTTTAGTCAGGAGGATACTAATTATAATTGTATTTCCGGGAAAAAACCCGGCATAAAAATCTTCAAAATTAAAACCTGTAGAGTTCAGAACCCGATGTTAGTTAGATTAAATCTCTAAGAAGTCAATAAAATAGATTCTGGAGTTGTATGGGCATATATCTGAAACACTAGGCTTCCATCTAAATACAGCCTTACTGTAACTTGGCTTTGTGCTAGAGTGAAAACTGACTCTCAAACAAGTGGGAAATGACGAATTTACGGTTGCCATATATAATTCCTGTTCAATCTGTTAGATATTGAAAAGAAACTTGGTTACAACAGTTTAAAATTGAATCTATAGACCTTAGAACACTATGTGAGTTGGACTGCCCTTTTAGAATTCAAAATAATAGAACCTTGTTTTGTGTAGGATGGTATCTGAAAAGCTCGGAAAATAAGTCAATAGAGACATACTCTCTGTGGGGCCGTGTTCAAACACTGAAAGCCGTCATAGAAACAGTGGTTTAGTCAAGAGGATACCAATTACATTTGTATTTCCCGAAAAAACTTGTCGTTTTTAGAAAACCCGGCATATATATATTCAAAATTCAAGCCTGTAGAGTTCAGAAAGCGATGTTAGTTAGATTAAATCTCTAAGAAGTCAATAAAATAGATCCTGGAGTTGTATGGGAATATATCTGAAACGTTAGGGTCCCATGTAAATACAGCCTTACACTATCGGGGCCGTGTTCTAACAGTGAAAACTGACTTTCAAACACTTCTGAAATAACGAATATACGGTTGCCATATATAATTCCTGTTCATTCTGTTATTGAAAAGAAACCTGGTTACAACCCTTTAAAATAGATTCGATAGACCATAGAACACAATGTGAGTTGGACAGAACCTTTAAGAAATCAAAATAATAGGACCTTCTTTTGTGTAGTAAGGTATCTGAAAAGCTGAGCAAACAGGTAAGTAGAGCATTACTCTCTGTGGGGCCATGATCGAAAACTGAAAGCCGTCATAGAAACAGCTGTTTAGTCACGAGGATACTGATTACATTTGTATTTATGGGAAAAAACTTGGCGTTTTTAAAAAACGCCACATAAAATTCTTCAAAATACGAGCCTGTAGAGTTCAGACCACGATCTTAGTTAGATTAAATCTCTAAGAAGTCAAAAAAATAGGTCATGGAATTGTATGAGAATATATCTGAAACGCTAGGTTTCCATGGAAATACAGCCTTACTGTGGACGGGGCTGTGTTCTGACAGTGAAAACTGACTTTCAAACAGTTCAGAAATGACGAATATACGGTTTCCATTTATAATCCTTGTTAAATCTGTTAGATATTTAAAAGAAACTTGGTTAGAAAACTTTAAATTTCAATCTATAGACCTTAGACCACAATGTGAGTTGGACAGAACGTTTAAGAAATCAAAATAATAGGACCTTCTTTTGTGTAGGAAGGTATCTGAACAGCTCCGAAAACAAGTAAGTAGAACGTTACTCTCTGGGTGCCGTGTTCAAACACTGAAAGCTGTCAGAGAAACAGCTGTTTAGTCAGAGGATACTAATTATAATTGTATTTCCGGGAAAAAACCCGGCATAAAAATCTTCAAAATTAAAACCTGTAGAGTTCAGAACACGATGTTAGTTAGATTAAATCTCTAAGAAGTCAATAAAATAGATCCTGGAGTTGTATGGGCATATATCTGAAACATTAGGCTTCCATCTAAATACAGCCTTACTGTAACTGGGCTTTGTGCTAGAGTGAAAACTGACTTTCAAACAAGTGGGAAATGACGAATTTACGGTTGCCATATATAATTCCTGTTCAATCTGTTAGATATTGAAAAGAAACTTGGTTACAACAGTTTAAAATTCAATCTATAGACCTTAGAACACTATGTGAGTTGGACTGAACCTTTTAGAAATCAAAATAATAGAACCTTGTTTTGTGTAGGATGGTATCTGAAAAGCTCGGAAAATAAGTCAATAGAGACATACTCTCTGTGGGGCCGTGTTCAAACACTGAAAGCCGTCATAGAAACAGTTGTTTAGTCAAGAGGATACCGATTACATTTGTATTTCCGGAAAAAACTTGTCGTTTTTAGAAAACCCGGCATATATATATTCAAAATTCAAGCCTGTAGAGTTCAGAACACGATGTTAGTTAGATTAAATCTCTAAGAAGTCAATAAAATAGATCCTGGAGTTGTATGGGAATATATCTGAAACGTTAGGGTCCCATGTAAATACAGCCTTACACTATCGGGGCAGTGTTCTAACAGTGAAAACTGACTTTCAAACACTTCTGAAATAACGAATATACGGTTGCCATATATAATTCCTGTTCATTCTGTTATTGAAAAGAAACCTGGTTACAACCCATTAAAATAGTTTCTATAGACCTTAGAACACAATGTGAGTTGGACAGAACCTTTAAGAAATCAAAATAATAGGACCTTCTTTTGTGTAGTAAGGTATCTGAAAAGCTGAGAAAACAAGTAAGAAGAGCCTTACTCTCTGTGGGGCCATGATCCAAAACTGAAAACCGTCATAGAAACAGCTGTTTAGTCACGAGGATACTGATTACATTTGTATTTATGGGAAAAAACTTGGCGTTTTTAAAAAACGCCACATAAAATTCTTCAAAATATGAGCCTGTAGAGTTCAGAACACGATCTTAGTTAGATTAAATCTCTAAGAAGTCAAAAAAATAGGTCATGGAATTGTATGAGAATATATCTGAAACGCAAGGTTTCCATGGAAATACAGCCTTACTGTGGACGGGGCTGTGTTCTAACAGTGAAAACTGACTTTCAAACAGTTCAGAAATGACGAATATAGGGTTTCCATTTACAATCCTTGTTAAATCTGTTAGATATTTAAAAGAAACTTAGTTAGAAAACTTTAAATTTCAATCTATAGACCTTAGACCACAATGTGAGTTGGACAGAACCTTTACGAAATCAAAATAATAGGACCTTCTTTTGTGTAGGAAGGTATCTGAACAGCTCCGAAAACAAGTAAGTAGAACGTTACTCTCTGGGTGCCATGTTCAAACACTGAAAGCTGTCAGAGAAACAGCTGTTTAGTCAGGAGGATACTAATTATAATTGTATTTCCGGGAAAAAACCCGGCATAAAAATCTTCAAAATTAAAACCTGTAGAGTTCAGAACCCGATGTTAGTTAGATTAAATCTCTAAGAAGTCAATAAAATAGATTCTGGAGTTGTATGGGCATATATCTGAAACACTAGGCTTCCATCTAAATACAGCCTTACTGTAACTTGGCTTTGTGCTAGAGTGAAAACTGACTCTCAAACAAGTGGGAAATGACGAATTTACGGTTGCCATATATAATTCCTGTTCAATCTGTTAGATATTGAAAAGAAACTTGGTTACAACAGTTTAAAATTCAATCTATAGACCTTAGAACACTATGTGAGTTGGACTGCCCTTTTAGAAATCAAAATAATAGAACCTTGTTTTGTGTAGGATGGTATCTGAAAAGCTCAGAAAATAAGTCAATAGAGACATACTCTCTGTGGGGCCGTGTTCAAACACTGAAAGCCGTCATAGAAACAGTGGTTTAGTCAAGAGGATACCGATTACATTTGTATTTCCCGAAAAAACTTGTCGTTTTTAGAAAACCCGGCATATATATATTCAAAATTCAAGCCTGTAGAGTTCAGAACAAGATGTTAGTTAGATTAAATCTCTAAGAAGTCAATAAAATAGATCCTGGAGTTGTATGGGAATATATCTGAAACGTTAGGGTCCCATGTAAATACAGCCTTACACTATCGGGGCCGTGTTCTAACAGTGAAAACTGACTTTCAAACACTTCTGAAATAACGAATATACGGTTGCCATATATAATTCCTGTTCATTCTGTTATTGAAAAGAAACCTGGTTACAACCCTTTAAAATAGATCCGATAGACCATAGAACACAATGTGAGTTGGACAGAACCTTTAAGAAATCAAAATAATAGGACCTTCTTTTGTGTAGTAAGGTATCTGAAAAGCTGAGCAAACAGGTAAGTAGAGCATTACTCTCTGTGGGGACATGATCGAAAACTGAAAGCCGTCATAGAAACAGCTGTTTAGTCACGAGGATACTGATTACATTTGTATTTATGGGAAAAAACTTGGCGTTTTTAAAAAACGCCACATAAAATTCTTCAAAATACGAGCCTGTAGAGTTCAGACCACGATCTTAGTTAGATTAAATCTCTAAGAAGTCAAAAAAATAGGTCATGGAATTGTATGAGAATATATCTGAAACGCTAGGTTTCCATGGAAATACAGCCTTACTGTGGACGGGGCTGTGTTCTGACAGTGAAAACTGACTTTCAAACAGTTCAGAAATGACGAATATACGGTTTCCATTTATAATCCTTGTTAAATCTGTTAGATATTTAAAAGAAACTTGGTTAGAAAACTTTAAATTTCAATCTATAGACCTTAGACCACAATGTGAGTTGGACAGAACGTTTAAGAAATCAAAATAATAGGACCTTCTTTTGTGTAGGAAGGTATCTGAACAGCTCCGAAAACAAGTAAGTAGAACGTTACTCTCTGGGTGCCGTGTTCAAACACTGAAAGCTGTCAGAGAAACAGCTGTTTAGTCAGAGGATACTAATTATAATTGTATTTCCGGGAAAAAACCCGGCATAAAAATCTTCAAAATTAAAACCTGTAGAGTTCAGAACACGATGTTAGTTAGATTAAATCTCTAAGAAGTCAATAAAATAGATCCTGGAGTTGTATGGGCATATATCTGAAACATTAGGCTTCCATCTAAATACAGCCTTACTGTAACTGGGCTTTGTGCTAGAGTGAAAACTGACTTTCAAACAAGTGGGAAATGACGAATTTACGGTTGCCATATATAATTCCTGTTCAATCTGTTAGATATTGAAAAGAAACTTGGTTACAACAGTTTAAAATTCAATCTATAGACCTTAGAACACTATGTGAGTTGGACTGAACCTTTTAGAAATCAAAATAATAGAACCTTGTTTTGTGTAGGATGGTATCTGAAAAGCTCGGAAAATAAGTCAATAGAGACATACTCTCTGTGGGGCCGTGTTCAAACACTGAAAGCCGTCATAGAAACAGTTGTTTAGTCAAGAGGATACCGATTACATTTGTATTTCCGGAAAAAACTTGTCGTTTTTAGAAAACCCGGCATATATATATTCAAAATTCAAGCCTGTAGAGTTCAGAACACGATGTTAGTTAGATTAAATCTCTAAGAAGTCAATAAAATAGATCCTGGAGTTGTATGGGAATATATCTGAAACGTTAGGGTCCCATGTAAATACAGCCTTACACTATCGGGGCCGTGTTCTAACAGTGAAAACTGACTTTCTAACACTTCTGAAATAACGAATATACGGTTGCCATATATAATTCCTGTTCATTCTGTTATTGAAAAGAAACCTGGTTACAACCCTTTAAAATAGTTTCTATAGACCTTAGAACACAATGTGAGTTGGACAGAACCTTTAAGAAATCAAAATAATAGGACCTTCTTTTGTGTAGTAAGGTATCTGAAAAGCTGAGAAAACAAGTAAGAAGAGCCTTACTCTCTGTGGGGCCATGATCCAAAACTGAAAACCGTCATAGAAACAGCTGTTTAGTCACGAGGATACTGATTACATTTGTATTTATGGGAAAAAACTTGGCGTTTTTAAAAAACGCCACATAAAATTCTTCAAAATACGAGCCTGTAGAGTTCAGAACACGATCTTAGTTAGATTAAATCTCTAAGAAGTCAAAAAAATAGGTCATGGAATTGTATGAGAATATATCTGAAACGCAAGGTTTCCATGGAAATACAGCCTTACTGTGGACGGGGCTGTGTTCTAACAGTGAAAACTGACTTTCAAACAGTTCAGAAATGACGAATATAGGGTTTCCATTTACAATCCTTGTTAAATCTGTTAGATATTTAAAAGAAACTTGGTTAGAAAACTTTAAATTTCAATCTATAGACCTTAGACCACAATGTGAGTTGGACAGAACCTTTAAGAAATCAAAATAATAGGACCTTCTTTTGTGTAGGAAGGTATCTGAACAGCTCCGAAAACAAGTAAGTAGAACGTTACTCTCTGGGTGCCGTGTTCAAACACTGAAAGCTCTCAGAGAAACAGCTGTTTAGTCAGGAGGATACTAATTATAATTGTATTTCCCGGAAAAAACCCGGCATAAAAATCTTCAAAATTAAAACCTGTAGAGTTCAGAACACGATGTTAGTTAGATTAAATCTCTAAGAAGTCAATAAAATAGATCCTGGAGTTGTATGGGCATATATCTGAAACATTAGGCTTCCATCTAAATACAGCCTTACTGTAACTGGGCTTTGTGCTAGAGTGAAAACTGACTTTCAAACAAGAGGGAAATGACGAATTTACGGTTGCCATATATAATTCCTGTTCAATCTGTTAGATATTGAAAAGAAACTTGGTTACAACAGTTTAAAATTCAATCTATAGACCTTAGAACACTATGTGAGTTGGACTGAACCTTTTAGAAATCAAAATAATAGAACCTTGTTTTGTGTAGGATGGTATCTGAAAAGCTCGGAAAATAAGTAAATAGAGACATACTCTCTGTGGGGCCGTGTTCAAACACTGAAAGCCGTCATAGAAACAGTAGTTTAGTCAAGAGGATACCGATTACATTTGTATTTCCGGAAAAAAACTAGTCGTTTTTAGAAAACCCGGCATATATATATTCAAATTCAAGCCTGTAGAGTTCAGAACACGATGTTAGTTAGATTAAATCTCTAAGAAGTCAATAAAATAGATCCTGGAGTTGTATGGGAATATATCTGAAACGTTAGGGTCCCATGTAAATACAGCCTTACACTATCGGGGCCGTGTTCTAACAGTGAAAACTGACTTTCAAACACTTCTGAAATAACGAATATACGGTTGCCATATATAATTCCTGTTCATTCTGTTATTGAAAAGAAACCTGGTTACAACCCTTTAAAATAGATTCGATAGACCTTAGAACACAATGTGAGTTGGACAGAACCTTTAAGAAATCAAAATAATAGGACCTTCTTTTGTGTAGTAAGGTATCTGAAAAGCTGAGAAAACACGTAAGTAGAGCCTTACTCTCTGTGGGGCCATGATCCAAAACTGAAAGCCGTCATAGAAACAGCTGTTTAGTCACGAGGATACTGATTACATTTGTATTTATGGAAAAAAACTTGGCGTTTTTAAAAAACGCCACATAAAATTCTTCAAAATACGAGCCTGTAGAGTTCAGAACACGATCTTAGTTAGATTAAATCTCTAAGAAGTCAAAAAAATAGGTCATGGATTTGTATGAGAATATATCTGAAACGCTAGGTTTCCATGGAAATACAGCCTTACTGTGGACGGGGCTGTGTTCTAACAGTGAAAACTGACTTTCAAACAGTTCAGAAATGACGAATATACAGTTTCCATTTATAATCCTCGTAAAATCTGTTAGATATTTAAAAGAAACTTGGTTAGAAAACTTTAAATTTCAATCTATAGACCTTAGACCTCAATGTGAGTTGGACAGAACCTTTAAGAAATCAAAATAATAGGACCTTCTTTTGTGTAGGAAGGTATCTGAACAGCTCCGAAAACAAGTAAGTAGAAAGTTACTCTCTGGGTGCCGTGTTCAAAACTGAAAGCTGTCAGAGAAACAGCTGGTTAGTCAGGAGGATACTAATTATAATTGTATTTCCGGGAAAAAACCCGGCATAAAAATCTTCAAAATTAAAACCTGTAGAGTTCAGAACACGATGTTAGTTAGATTAAATCTCTAAGAAGTCAATAAAATAGATCCTGGAGTTGTATGGGCATATATCTGAAACATTAGGCTTCCATCTAAATACAGCCTTACTGTAACTGGGCTTTGTGCTAGAGTGAAAACTGACTTTCAAACAAGTGGGAAATGACGAATTTACGGTTGCCATATATAATTCCTGTTCAATCTGTTAGATATTGAAAAGAAACTTGGTTACAACAGTTTAAAATTCAATCTATAGACCTTAGAACACTATGTGAGTTGGACTGAACCTTTTAGAAATCAAAATAATAGAACCTTGTTTTGTGTAGGATGGTATCTGAAAAGCTCGGAAAATAAGTAAATAGAGACATACTCTCTGTGGGGCCGTGTTCAAACACTGAAGCCGTCATAGAAACAGTTGTTTAGTCAAGAGGATACTGGTTACATTTGTATTTCCGGAAAAAACTTGTCGTTTTTAGAAAACCCGGCATATACATATTCAAAATTCAAGCCTGCAGAGTTCAGAACGCGATGTTAGTTAGATTAAATCTCTAAGAAGTCAATAAAATAGATCCTGGAGTTGTATGGGAATATATCTGAAATGTTAGGGTCCCATGTAAATACAGCCTTACACTATCGGGGCCCTGTTCTAACAGTGAAAACTGACTTTCATACACTTCTGAAATAACGAATATACGGTTGCCATATATAATTCCTGTTCATTCTGTTATTGAAAAGAAACCTGGTTACAACCCTTTAAAATAGATTCGATAGACCTTAGAACACAATGTGAGTTGGACAGAACCTTTAAGAAATCAAAATAATAGGACCTTCTTTTGTGTAGTAAGGTATCTGAAAAGCTGAGAAAACAAGTAAGTAGAGCCTTACTCTCTCTGGGGCCATGATCCAAAACTGAAAGCCTTCATAGAAACAGCTGTTTAGTCACGAGGATACTGATTACATTTGTATTTATGGGAAAAAACTTGGCGTTTTTAAAAAACGCCACATAAAATTCTTCAAAATACGAGCCTGTAGAGTTCAGAACACGACCTTAGTTAGATTAAATCTCTAAGAAGTCAAAAAAATAGGTCATGGAATTGTATGAGAATATATCTGAAACGCTAGGTTTCCATGGAAATACAGCCTTACTGTGGACGGGGCTGTGTTCTAACAGTGAAAACTGACTTTCAAACAGTTCAGAAATGACGAATATACGGTTTCCATTTATAATCCTTGTTAAATCTGTTAGATATTTAAAAGAAACTTGGTTAGAAAACTTTAAATTTCAATCTATAGACCTTAGACCACAATGTGAGTTGGACAGAACCTTTAAGAAATCAAAATAATAGGACCTTCTTTTGTGTAGGAAGGTATCTGAACAGCTCCGAAAACAAGTAAGTAGAACGTTACTCTCTGGGTGCCGTGTTCAAACACTGAAAGCTGTCAGAGAAACAGCTTTTTAGTCAGGAGGATACTAATTATAATTGTATTTCCGGAAAAAAACCCGGCATAAAAATCTTCAAAATTAAAACCTGTAGAGTTCAGAACACGATGTTAGTTAGATTAAATCTCTAAGAAGTCAATAAAATAGATCCTGGAGTTGTATGGGCATATATATGAAACACTAGGCTTCCATCTAAATACAGCCTTACTGTAACTTGGCTTTGTGCTAGAGTGAAAACTGACTCTCAAACAAGTGGGAAATGACGAATTTACGGTTGCCATATATAATTCCTGTTCAATCTGTTAGATATTGAAGAGAAACTTGGTTACAGCAGTTTAAAATTCAATCTATAGACCTTAGAACACTATGTGAGTTGGACTGACCTTTTAGAAATCAAAATAATAGAACCTTGTTTTGTGTAGGATGGTATCTGAAAAGCTCGGAAAATAAGTCAATAGAGACATACTCTCTGTGGGGCCGTGTTCAAACACTGAAAGCCGTCATAGAAACAGTTGTTTAGTCAGGAGGATACCGATTACATTTGTATTTCCGGAAAAAACTTGTCGTTTTTAGAAAACCCGGCATATATATATTCAAAATTCAAGCCTGTAGAGTTCAGAACACGATGTTAGTTAGATTAAATCTCTAAGAAGTCAATAAAATAGATCCTGGAGTTGTATGGGAATATATCTGAAACGTTAGGGTCCCATGTAAATACAGCCTTACACTATCGGGGCAGTGTTCTAACAGTGAAAACTGACTTTCAAACACTTCTGAAATAACGAATATACGGTTGCCATATATAATTCCTTTTCATTCTGTTATTGTAAAGAAACCTGGTTACAACCCTTTAAAATAGTTTCTATAGACCTTAGAACACAATGTGAGTTGGACAGAACCTTTAAGAAATCAAAATAATAGGACCTTCTTTTGTGTAGTAAGGTATCTGAAAAGCTGAGAAAACAAGTAAGTAGAGCCTTACTCTCTGTGGGGCCATGATCCAAAACTGAAAACCGTCATAGAAACAGCTGTTCAGTCACGAGGATACTGATTACATTTGTATTTATGGGAAAAAACTTGGCGTTTTTAAAAAACGCCACATAAAATTCTTCAAAATACGAGCCTGTAGAGTTCAGAACACGATCTTAGTTAGATTAAATCTCTAAGAAGTCAAAAAAATAGGTCATGGAATTGTATGAGAATATATCTGAAACGCAAGGTTTCCATGGAAATACAGCCTTACTGTGGACGGGGCTGTGTTCTAACAGTGAAAACTGACTTTCAAACAGTTCAGAAATGACGAATATAGGGTTTCCATTTACAATCCTTGTTAAATCTGTTAGATATTTAAAAGAAACTTGGTTAGAAAACTTTAAATTTCAATCTATAGACCTTAGACCACAATGTGAGTTGGACAGAACGTTTAAGAAATCAAAATAATAGGACCTTCTTTTGTGTAGGAAGGTATCTGAACAGCTCCGAAAACAAGTAAGTAGAACGTTACTCTCTGGGTGCCGTGTTCAAACACTGAAAGCTCTCAGAGAAACAGCTGTTTAGTCAGGAGGATACTAATTATAATTGTATTTCCGGGAAAAAACCCGGCATAAAAATCTTCAAAATTAAAACCTGTAGAGTTCAGAACCCGATGTTAGTTAGATTAAATCTCTAAGAAGTCAATAAAATAGATCCTGGAGTTGTATGGGCATATATCTGAAACACTAGGCTTCCATCTAAATACAGCCTTACTGTAACTTGGCTTTCTGCTAGAGTGAAAACTGACTCTCAAACAAGTGGGAAATGACGAATTTACGGTTGCCATATATAATTCCTGTTCAATCTGTTAGATATTGAAAAGAAACTTGGTTACAACAGTTTAAAATTCAATCTATAGACCTTAGAACACTATGTGAGTTGGACTGACCTTTTAGAAATCAAAATAATAGAACCTTGTTTTGTGTAGGATTGTATCTGAAAAGCTCGGAAAATAAGTCAATAGAGACATACTCTCTGTGGGGCCGTGTTCAAACACTGAAAGCCGTCATAGAAACAGTGGTTTAGTTAAGAGGATACCGATTACATTTGTATTTCCGGAAAAAACTTGTCGTTTTTAGAAAACCCGGCATATATATATTCAAAATTCAAGCCTGTAGAGTTCAGAAAGCGATGTTAGTTAGATTAAATCTCTAAGAAGTCAATAAAATAGATCCTGGAGTTGTATGGGAATATATCTGAAACGTTAGGGTCCCATGTAAATACAGCCTTACACTATCGGGGCCGTGTTCTAACAGTGAAAACTGACTTTCAAACACTTCTGAAATAACGAATATACGGTTGCCATATATAATTCCTGTTCATTCTGTTATTGAAAAGAAACCTGGTTACAACCCTTTAAAATAGATTCGATAGACCATAGAACACAATGTGAGTTGGACAGAACCTTTAAGAAATCAAAATAATAGGACCTTCTTTTGTGTAGTAAGGTATCTGAAAAGCTGAGCAAACAGGTAAGTAGAGCATTACTCTCTGTGGGGCCATGATCGAAAACTGAAAGCCGTCATAGAAACAGCTGTTTTGTCACGAGGATACTGATTACATTTGTATTTATGGGAAAAAACTTGGCGTTTTTAAAAAACGCCACATAAAATTCTTCAAAATACGAGCCTGTAGAGTTCAGACCACGATCTTAGTTAGATTAAATCTCTAAGAAGTCAAAAAAATAGGTCATGGAATTGTATGAGAATATATCTGAAACGCTAGGTTTCCATGGAAATACAGCCTTACTGTGGACGGGGCTGTGTTCTGACAGTGAAAACTGACTTTCAAACAGTTCAGAAATGACGAATATACGGTTTCCATTTATAATCCTTGTTAAATCTGTTAGATATTTAAAAGAAACTTGGTTAGAAAACTTTAAATTTCAATCTATAGACCTTAGACCACAATGTGAGTTGGACAGAACGTTTAAGAAATCAAAATAATAGGACCTTCTTTTGTGTAGGAAGGTATCTGAACAGCTCCGAAAACAAGTAAGTAGAACGTTACTCTCTGGGTGCCGTGTTCAAACACTGAAAGCTGTCAGAGAAACAGCTGTTTAGTCAGAGGATACTAATTATAATTGTATTTCCGGGAAAAAACCCGGCATAAAAATCTTCAAAATTAAAACCTGTAGAGTTCAGAACACGATGTTAGTTAGATTAAATCTCTAAGAAGTCAATAAAATAGATCCTGGAGTTGTATGGGCATATATCTGAAACATTAGGCTTCCATCTAAATACAGCCTTACTGTAACTGGGCTTTGTGCTAGAGTGAAAACTGACTTTCAAACAAGTGGGAAATGACGAATTTACGGTTGCCATATATAATTCCTGTTCAATCTGTTAGATATTGAAAAGAAACTTGGTTACAACAGTTTAAAATTCAATCTATAGACCTTAGAACACTATGTGAGTTGGACTGAACCTTTTAGAAATCAAAATAATAGAACCTTGTTTTGTGTAGGATGGTATCTGAAAAGCTCGGAAAATAAGTCAATAGAGACATACTCTCTGTGGGGCCGTGTTCAAACACTGAAAGCCGTCATAGAAACAGTTGTTTAGTCAAGAGGATACCGATTACATTTGTATTTCCGGAAAAAACTTGTCGTTTTTAGAAAACCCGGCATATATATATTCAACATTCAAGCCTGTAGAGTTCAGAACACGATGTTAGTTAGATTAAATCTCTAAGAAGTCAATAAAATAGATCCTGGAGTTGTATGGGAATATATCTGAAACGTTAGGGTCCCATGTAAATACAGCCTTACACTATCGGGGCCGTGTTCTAACAGTGAAAACTGACTTTCTAACACTTCTGAAATAACGAATATACGGTTGCCATATATAATTCCTGTTCATTCTGTTATTGAAAAGAAACCTGGTTACAACCCTTTAAAATAGTTTCTATAGACCTTAGAACACAATGTGAGTTGGACAGAACCTTTAAGAAATCAAAATAATAGGACCTTCTTTTGTGTAGTAAGGTATCTGAAAAGCTGAGAAAACAAGTAAGAAGAGCCTTACTCTCTGTGGGGCCATGATCCAAAACTGAAAACCGTCATAGAAACAGCTGTTTAGTCACGAGGATACTGATTACATTTGTATTTATGGGAAAAAACTTGGCGTTTTTAAAAAACGCCACATAAAATTCTTCAAAATACGAGCCTGTAGAGTTCAGACCACGATCTTAGTTAGATTAAATCTCTAAGAAGTCAAAAAAATAGGTCATGGAATTGTATGAGAATATATCTGAAACGCAAGGTTTCCATGGAAATACAGCCTTACTGTGGACGGGGCTGTGTTCTAACAGTGAAAACTGACTTTCAAACAGTTCAGAAATGACGAATATAGGGTTTCCATTTACAATCCTTGTTAAATCTGTTAGATATTTAAAAGAAACTTGGTTAGAAAACTTTAAATTTCAATCTATAGACCTTAGACCACAATGTGAGTTGGACAGAACCTTTAAGAAATCAAAATAATAGGACCTTCTTTTGTGTAGGAAGGTATCTGAACAGCTCCGAAAACAAGTAAGTAGAACGTTACTCTCTGGGTGCCGTGTTCAAACACTGAAAGCTCTCAGAGAAACAGCTGTTTAGTCAGGAGGATACTAATTATAATTGTATTTCCCGGAAAAAACCCGGCATAAAAATCTTCAAAATTAAAACCTGTAGAGTTCAGAACACGATGTTAGTTAGATTAAATCTCTAAGAAGTCAATAAAATAGATCCTGGAGTTGTATGGGCATATATCTGAAACATTAGGCTTCCATCTAAATACAGCCTTACTGTAACTGGGCTTTGTGCTAGAGTGAAAACTGACTTTCAAACAAGAGGGAAATGACGAATTTACGGTTGCCATATATAATTCCTGTTCAATCTGTTAGATATTGAAAAGAAACTTGGTTACAACAGTTTAAAATTCAATCTATAGACCTTAGAACACTATGTGAGTTGGACTGAACCTTTTAGAAATCAAAATAATAGAACCTTGTTTTGTGTAGGATGGTATCTGAAAAGCTCGGAAAATAAGTAAATAGAGACATACTCTCTGTGGGGCCGTGTTCAAACACTGAAAGCCGTCATAGAAACAGTAGTTTAGTCAAGAGGATACCGATTACATTTGTATTTCCGGAAAAAAACTTGTCGTTTTTAGAAAACCCGGCATATATATATTCAAATTCAAGCCTGTAGAGTTCAGAACACGATGTTAGTTAGATTAAATCTCTAAGAAGTCAATAAAATAGATCCTGGAGTTGTATGGGAATATATCTGAAACGTTAGGGTCCCATGTAAATACAGCCTTACACTATCGGGGCCGTGTTCTAACAGTGAAAACTGACTTTCAAACACTTCTGAAATAACGAATATACGGTTGCCATATATAATTCCTGTTCATTCTGTTATTGAAAAGAAACCTGGTTACAACCCTTTAAAATAGATTCGATAGACCTTAGAACACAATGTGAGTTGGACAGAACCTTTAAGAAATCAAAATAATAGGACCTTCTTTTGTGTAGTAAGGTATCTGAAAAGCTGAGAAAACAAGTAAGTAGAGCCTTACTCTCTGTGGGGCCATGATCCAAAACTGAAAGCCGTCATAGAAACAGCTGTTTAGTCACGAGGATACTGATTACATTTGTATTTATGGAAAAAAACTTGGCGTTTTTAAAAAACGCCACATAAAATTCTTCAAAATATGAGCCTGTAGAGTTCAGAACACGATCTTAGTTAGATTAAATCTCTAAGAAGTCAAAAAAATAGGTCATGGATTTGTATGAGAATATATCTGAAACGCTAGGTTTCCATGGAAATACAGCCTTACTGTGGACGGGGCTGTGTTCTAACAGTGAAAACTGACTTTCAAACAGTTCAGAAATGACGAATATACAGTTTCCATTTATAATCCTCGTAAAATCTGTTAGATATTTAAAAGAAACTTGGTTAGAAAACTTTAAATTTCAATCTATAGACCTTAGACCTCAATGTGAGTTGGACAGAACCTTTAAGAAATCAAAATAATAGGACCTTCTTTTGTGTAGGAAGGTATCTGAACAGCTCCGAAAACAAGTAAGTAGAAAGTTACTCTCTGGGTGCCGTGTTCAAAACTGAAAGCTGTCAGAGAAACAGCTGGTTAGTCAGGAGGATACTAATTATAATTGTATTTCCGGGAAAAAACCCGGCATAAAAATCTTCAAAATTAAAACCTGTAGAGTTCAGAACACGATGTTAGTTAGATTAAATCTCTAAGAAGTCAATAAAATAGATCCTGGAGTTGTATGGGCATATATCTGAAACATTAGGCTTCCATCTAAATACAGCCTTACTGTAACTGGGCTTTGTGCTAGAGTGAAAACTGACTTTCAAACAAGTGGGAAATGACGAATTTACGGTTGCCATATATAATTCCTGTTCAATCTGTTAGATATTGAAAAGAAACTTGGTTACAACAGTTTAAAATTCAATCTATAGACCTTAGAACACTATGTGAGTTGGACTGAACCTTTTAGAAATCAAAATAATAGAACCTTGTTTTGTGTAGGATGGTATCTGAAAAGCTCGGAAAATAAGTCAATAGAGACATACTCTCTGTGGGGCCGTGTTCAAACACTGAAAGCCGTCATAGAAACAGTTGTTTAGTCAGGAGGATACCGATTACATTTGTATTTCCGGAAAAAAACATGTCGTTTTTAGAAAACCCGGCATATATATATTCAAAATTCAAGCCTGTAGAGTTCAGAACACGATGTTAGTTAGATTAAATCTCTAAGAAGTCAATAAAATAGATCCTGGAGTTGTATGGGAATATATCTGAAACGTTAGGGTCCCATGTAAATACAGCCTTACACTATCGGGGCAGTGTTCTAACAGTGAAAACTGACTTTCAAACACTTCTGAAATAACGAATATACGGTTGCCATATATAATTCCTTTTCATTCTGTTATTGTAAAGAAACCTGGTTACAACCCTTTAAAATAGTTTCTATAGACCTTAGAACACAATGTGAGTTGGACAGAACCTTTAAGAAATCAAAATAATAGGACCTTCTTTTGTGTAGTAAGGTATCTGAAAAGCTGAGAAAACAAGTAAGTAGAGCCATACTCTCTGTGGGGCCATGATCCAAAACTGAAAACCGTCATAGAAACAGCTGTTCAGTCACGAGGATACTGATTACATTTGTATTTATGGGAAAAAACTTGGCGTTTTTAAAAAACGCCACATAAAATTCTTCAAAATACGAGCCTGTAGAGTTCAGAACACGATCTTAGTTAGATTAAATCTCTAAGAAGTCAAAAAAATAGGTCATGGAATTGTATGAGAATATATCTGAAACGCTAGGTTTCCATGGAAATACAGCCTTACTGTGGACGGGGCTGTGTTCTGACAGTGAAAACTGACTTTCAAACAGTTCAGAAATGACGAATATACGGTTTCCATTTATAATCCTTGTTAAATCTGTTAGATATTTAAAAGAAACTTGGTTAGAAAACTTTAAATTTCAATCTATAGACCTTAGACCACAATGTGAGTTGGACAGAACGTTTAAGAAATCAAAATAATAGGACCTTCTTTTGTGTAGGAAGGTATCTGAACAGCTCCGAAAACAAGTAAGTAGAACGTTACTCTCTGGGTGCCGTGTTCAAACACTGAAAGCTGTCAGAGAAACAGCTGTTTAGTCAGAGGATACTAATTATAATTGTATTTCCGGGAAAAAACCCGGCATAAAAATCTTCAAAATTAAAACCTGTAGAGTTCAGAACACGATGTTAGTTAGATTAAATCTCTAAGAAGTCAATAAAATAGATCCTGGAGTTGTATGGGCATATATCTGAAACATTAGGCTTCCATCTAAATACAGCCTTACTGTAACTGGGCTTTGTGCTAGAGTGAAAACTGACTTTCAAACAAGTGGGAAATGACGAATTTACGGTTGCCATATATAATTCCTGTTCAATCTGTTAGATATTGAAAAGAAACTTGGTTACAACAGTTTAAAATTCAATCTATAGACCTTAGAACACTATGTGAGTTGGACTGAACCTTTTAGAAATCAAAATAATAGAACCTTGTTTTGTGTAGGATGGTATCTGAAAAGCTCGGAAAATAAGTCAATAGAGACATACTCTCTGTGGGGCCGTGTTCAAACACTGAAAGCCGTCATAGAAACAGTTGTTTAGTCAAGAGGATACCGATTACATTTGTATTTCCGGAAAAAACTTGTCGTTTTTAGAAAACCCGGCATATATATATTCAAAATTCAAGCCTGTAGAGTTCAGAACACGATGTTAGTTAGATTAAATCTCTAAGAAGTCAATAAAATAGATCCTGGAGTTGTATGGGAATATATCTGAAACGTTAGGGTCCCATGTAAATACAGCCTTACACTATCGGGGCCGTGTTCTAACAGTGAAAACTGACTTTCTAACACTTCTGAAATAACGAATATACGGTTGCCATATATAATTCCTGTTCATTCTGTTATTGAAAAGAAACCTGGTTACAACCCTTTAAAATAGTTTCTATAGACCTAAGAACACAATGTGAGTTGGACAGAACCTTTAAGAAATCAAAATAATAGGACCTTCTTTTGTGTAGTAAGGTATCTGAAAAGCTGAGAAAACAAGTAAGAAGAGCCTTACTCTCTGTGGGGCCATGATCCAAAACTGAAAACCGTCATAGAAACAGCTGTTTAGTCACGAGGATACTGATTACATTTGTATTTATGGGAAAAAACTTGGCGTTTTTAAAAAACGCCACATAAAATTCTTCAAAATACGAGCCTGTAGAGTTCAGAACACGATCTTAGTTAGATTAAATCTCTAAGAAGTCAAAAAAATAGGTCATGGAATTGTATGAGAATATATCTGAAACGCAAGGTTTCCATGGAAATACAGCCTTACTGTGGACGGGGCTGTGTTCTAACAGTGAAAACTGACTTTCAAACAGTTCAGAAATGACGAATATAGGGTTTCCATTTACAATCCTTGTTAAATCTGTTAGATATTTAAAAGAAACTTAGTTAGAAAACTTTAAATTTCAATCTATAGACCTTAGACCACAATGTGAGTTGGACAGAACGTTTAAGAAATCAAAATAATAGGACCTTCTTTTGTGTAGGAAGGTATCTGAACAGCTCCGAAAACAAGTAAGTAGAACGTTACTCTCTGGGTGCCATGTTCAAACACTGAAAGCTGTCAGAGAAACAGCTGTTTAGTCAGGAGGATACTAATTATAATTGTATTTCCGGGAAAAAACCCGGCATAAAAATCTTCAAAATTAAAACCTGTAGAGTTCAGAACCCGATGTTAGTTAGATTAAATCTCTAAGAAGTCAATAAAATAGATTCTGGAGTTGTATGGGCATATATCTGAAACACTAGGCTTCCATCTAAATACAGCCTTACTGTAACTTGGCTTTGTGCTAGAGTGAAAACTGACTCTCAAACAAGTGGGAAATGACGAATTTACGGTTGCCATATATAATTCCTGTTCAATCTGTTAGATATTGAAAAGAAACTTGGTTACAACAGTTTAAAATTCAATCTATAGACCTTAGAACACTATGTGAGTTGGACTGCCCTTTTAGAAATCAAAATAATAGAACCTTGTTTTGTGTAGGATGGTATCTGAAAAGCTCGGAAAATAAGTCAATAGAGACATACTCTCTGTGGGGCCGTGTTCAAACACTGAAAGCCGTCATAGAAACAGTGGTTTAGTCAAGAGGATACCGATTACATTTGTATTTCCCGAAAAAACTTGTCGTTTTTAGAAAACCCGGCATATATATATTCAAAATTCAAGCCTCTAGAGTTCAGAAAGCGATGTTAGTTAGATTAAATCTCTAAGAAGTCAATAAAATAGATCCTGGAGTTGTATGGGAATATATCTGAAACGTTAGGGTCCCATGTAAATACAGCCTTACACTATCGGGGCCGTGTTCTAACAGTGAAAACTGACTTTCAAACACTTCTGAAATAACGAATATACGGTTGCCATATATAATTCCTGTTCATTCTGTTATTGAAAAGAAACCTGGTTACAACCCTTTAAAATAGATTCGATAGACCTTAGAACACAATGTGAGTTGGACAGAACCTTTAAGAAATCAAAATAATAGGACCTTCTTTTGTGTAGTAAGGTATCTGAAAAGCTGAGAAAACAAGTAAGAAGAGCCTTACTCTCTGTGGGGCCATGATCCAAAACTGAAAACCGTCATAGAAACAGCTGTTTAGTCACGAGGATACTGATTACATTTGTATTTATGGGAAAAAACTTGGCGTTTTTAAAAAACGCCACATAAAATTCTTCAAAATACGAGCCTGTAGAGTTCAGACCACGATCTTAGTTAGATTAAATCTCTAAGAAGTCAAAAAAATAGGTCATGGAATTGTATGAGAATATATCTGAAACGCTAGGTTTCCATGGAAATACAGCCTTACTGTGGACGGGGCTGTGTTCTAACAGTGAAAACTGACTTTCAAACAGTTCAGAAATGACGAATACACGGTTTCGATTTATAATCCTTGTTAAATCTGTTAGATATTTAAAAGAAACTTGGTTAGAAAACTTTAAATTTCAATCTATAGACCTTAGACCACAATGTGAGTTGGACAGAACGTTTAAGAAATCAAAATAATAGGACCTTCTTTTGTGTAGGAAGGTATCTGAACAGCTCCGAAAACAAGTAAGTAGAACGTTACTTTCTGGGTGCCGTGTTCAAACACTGAAAGCTGTCAGAGAAACAGCTGTTTAGTCAGAGGATACTAATTATAATTGTATTTCCGGGAAAAAACCCGGCATAAAAATCTTCAAAATTAAAACCTGTAGAGTTCAGAACACGATGTTAGTTAGATTAAATCTCTAAGAAGTCAATAAAATAGATCCTGGAGTTGTATGGGCATATATCTGAAACATTAGGCTTCCATCTAAATACAGCCTTACTGTAACTGGGCTTTGTGCTAGAGTGAAAACTGACTTTCAAACAAGTGGGAAATGACGAATTTACGGTTGCCATATATAATTCCTGTTCAATCTGTTAGATATTGAAAAGAAACTTGGTTACAACAGTTTAAAATTCAATCTATAGACCTTAGAACACTATGTGAGTTGGACTGAACCTTTTAGAAATCAAAATAATAGAACCTTGTTTTGTGTAGGATGGTATCTGAAAAGCTCGGAAAATAAGTCAATAGAGACATACTCTCTGTGGGGCCGTGTTCAAACACTGAAAGCCGTCATAGAAACAGTTGTTTAGTCAAGAGGATACCGATTACATTTGTATTTCCGGAAAAAACTTGTCGTTTTTAGAAAACCCGGCATATATATATTCAAAATTCAAGCCTGTAGAGTTCAGAACACGATGTTAGTTAGATTAAATCTCTAAGAAGTCAATAAAATAGATCCTGGAGTTGTATGGGAATATATCTGAAACGTTAGGGTCCCATGTAAATACAGCCTTACACTATCGGGGCCGTGTTCTAACAGTGAAAACTGACATTCTAACACTTCTGAAATAACGAATATACGGTTGCCATATATAATTCCTGTTCATTCTGTTATTGAAAAGAAACCTGGTTACAACCCTTTAAAATAGATTCGATAGACCTTAGAACACAATGTGAGTTGGACAGAACCTTTAAGAAATCAAAATAATAGGACCTTCTTTTGTGTAGTAAGTTATCTGAAAAGCTGAGAAAACAAGTAAGAAGAGCCTTACTCTCTGTGGGGCCATGATCCAAAACTGAAAACCGTCATAGAAACAGCTGTTTACTCACGAGGATACTGATTACATTTGTATTTATGGGAAAAAACTTGGCGTTTTTAAAAAACGCCACATAAAATTCTTCAAAATACGAGCCTGTAGAGTTCAGAACACGATCTTAGTTAGATTAAATCTCTAAGAAGTCAAAAAAATAGGTCATGGAATTGTATGAGAATATATCTGAAACGCAAGGTTTCCATGGAAATACAGCCTTACTGTGGACGGGGCTGTGTTCTAACAGTGAAAACTGACTTTCAAACAGTTCAGAAATGACGAATATAGGGTTTCCATTTACAATCCTTGTTAAATCTGTTAGATATTTAAAAGAAACTTAGTTAGAAAACTTTAAATTTCAATCTATAGACCTTAGACCACAATGTGAGTTGGACAGAACGTTTAAGAAATCAAAATAATAGGACCTTCTTTTGTGTAGGAAGGTATCTGAACAGCTCCGAAAACAAGTAAGTAGAACGTTACACTCTGGGTGCCATGTTCAAACACTGAAAGCTGTCAGAGAAACAGCTGTTTAGTCAGGAGGATACTAATTATAATTGTATTTCCGGGAAAAAACCCGGCATAAAAATCTTCAAAATTAAAACCTGTAGAGTTCAGAACCCGATGTTAGTTAGATTAAATCTCTAAGAAGTCAATAAAATAGATCCTGGAGTTGTATGGGCATATATCTGAAACACTAGGCTTCCATCTAAATACAGCCTTACTGTAACTTGGCTTTGTGCTAGAGTGAAAACTGACTCTCAAACAAGTGGGAAATGACGAATTTACGGTTGCCATATATAATTCCTGTTCAATCTGTTAGATATTGAAAAGAAACTTGGTTACAACAGTTTAAAATTCAATCTATAGACCTTAGAACACTATGTGAGTTGGACTGACCTTTTAGAAATCAAAATAATAGAACCTTGTTTTGTGTAGGATGGTATCTGAAAAGCTCGGAAAATAAGTCAATAGAGACATACTCTCTGTGGGGCCGTGTTCAAACACTGAAAGCCGTCATAGAAAAAGTGGTTTAGTCAAGAGGATACCGATTACATTTGTATTTCCGGAAAAAACTTGTCGTTTTTAGAAAACCCGGCATATATATATTCAAAATTCAAGCCTGTAGAGTTCAGAACACGATGTTAGTTAGATTAAATCTCTAAGAAGTCAATAAAATAGATCCTGGAGTTGTATGGGAATATATCTGAAACGTTAGGGTCCCATGTAAATACAGCCTTACACTATCGGGGCCGTGTTCTAACAGTGAAAACTGACTTTCAAACACTTCTGAAATAACGAATATACGGTTGCCATATATAATTCCTGTTCATTCTCTTATTGAAGAGAAACCTGGTTACAACCCTTTAAAATAGTTTCTATAGACCTTAGAACACAATGTGAGTTGGACAGAACCTTTAAGAAATCAAAATAATAGGACCTTCTTTTGTGTAGTAAGGTATCTGAAAAGCTGAGAAAACAAGTAAGTAGAGCCTTACTCTCTGTGGGGCCATGATCCAAAACTGAAAGCCGTCATAGAAACAGCTGTTTAGTCACGAGGATACTGATTACATTTGTATTTATGGGAAAAAACTTGGCGTTTTTAAAAAACGCCACATAAAATTCTTCAAAATAGGAGCCTGTAGAGTTCAGAACACGATCTTAGTTAGATTAAATCTCTAAGAAGTCAAAAAAATAGGTCATGGAATTGTATGAGAATATATCTGAAATGCTAGGTTTCCATGGAAATACAGCCTTACTGTGGACGGGGCTGTGTTCTAACAGTGAAAACTGACTTTCAAACAGTTCAGAAATGACGAATATACGGTTTCCATTTATAATCCTTGTTAAATCTGTTAGATATTTAAAAGAAACTTGGTTAGAAAACTTTAAATTTCAATCTATAGACCTTAGACCACAATGTGAGTTGGACAGAACCTTTAAGAAATCAAAATAATAGGACCTTCTTTTGTGTAGGAAGGTATCTGAACAGCTCCGAAAACAAGTAAGTAGAACGTTACTCTCTGGGTGCCGTGTTCAAACACTGAAAGCTGTCAGAGAAACAGCTGTTTAGTCAGAGGATACTAATTATAATTGTATTTCCGGGAAAAAACCCGGCATAAAAATCTTCAAAATTAAAACCTGTAGAGTTCAGAACACGATGTTAGTTAGATTAAATCTCTAAGAAGTCAATAAAATAGATCCTGGAGTTGTATGGGCATATATCTGAAACACCAGGCTTCCATATAAATACAGCCTTACTGTAACTTGGCTTTGTGCTAGAGTGAAAACTGACTCTCAAACAAGTGGGAAATGACGAATTTATGGTTGCTATATATAATTCCTGTTCAATCTGTTAGATATTGAAAAGAAACTTGGTTACAACAGTTTAAAATTCAATCTATAGACCTTAGAACACTATGTGAGTTGGACTGAACGTTTCAGAAATCAAAATAATAGAACCTTGTTTTGTGTAGGATGGTATCTGAAAAGCTCGGAAAATAAGTAAATAGAGACATACTCTCTGTGGGGCCGTTTTCAAACACTGAAGCCGTCATAGAAACAGTTGTTTAGTCAAGAGGATACCGATTACATTTGTATTTCCGGAAAAAACTTGTCGTTTTTAGAAAACCGGGCATATATATATTGAAAATTCAAGCCTGTAGAGTTCAGAACGCAATGTTATTTAGATTAAATCTCTAAGAAGTCAATAAAATAGATCCTGGAGTTGTATGGGAATATATCTGAAACGTTAGGGTCCCATGTAAATACAGCCTTACACTATCGGGGCCGTGTTCTAACAGTGAAAACTGACTTTCAAACACTTCTGAAATAACGAATATACGGTTGCCATATATAATTCCTGTTCATTCTGTTATTGAAAAGAAACCTGGTTACAACCCTTTAAAATAGATTCGATAGACCATAGAACACAATGTGAGTTGGACAGAACCTTTAAGAAATCAAAATAATAGGACCTTCTTTTGTGTAGTAAGGTATCTGAAAAGCTGAGCAAACAGGTAAGTAGAGCATTACTCTCTGTGGGGCCATGATCGAAAACTGAAAGCCGTCATAGAAACAGCTGTTTAGTCACGAGGATACTGATTACATTTGTATTTATGGGAAAAAACTTGGCGTTTTTAAAAAACGCCACATAAAATTCTTCAAAATACGAGCCTGTAGAGTTCAGACCACGATCTTAGTTAGATTAAATCTCTAAGAAGTCAAAAAAATAGGTCATGGAATTGTATGAGAATATATCTGAAACGCTAGGTTTCCATGGAAATACAGCCTTACTGTGGACGGGGCTGTGTTCTAACAGTGAAAACTGACTTTCAAACAGTTCAGAAATGACGAATACACGGTTTCCATTTATAATCCTTGTTAAATCTGTTAGATATTTAAAAGAAACTTGGTTAGAAAACTTTAAATTTCAATCTATAGACCTTAGACCACAATGTGAGTTGGACAGAACCTTTAAGAAATCAAAATAATAGGACCTTCTTTTGTGTAGGAAGGTATCTGAACAGCTCCGAAAACAAGTAAGTAGAACGTTACTCTCTGGGTGCCATGTTCAAACACTGAAAGCTGTCAGAGAAACAGCTGTTTAGTCAGGAGGATACTAATTATAATTGTATTTCCGGGAAAAAACCCGGCATAAAAATCTTCAAAATTAAAACCTGTAGAGTTCAGAACCCGATGTTAGTTAGATTAAATCTCTAAGAAGTCAATAAAATAGATTCTGGAGTTGTATGGGCATATATCTGAAACACTAGGCTTCCATCTAAATACAGCCTTACTGTAACTTGGCTTTGTGCTAGAGTGAAAACTGACTCTCAAACAAGTGGGAAATGACGAATTTACGGTTGCCATATATAATTCCTGTTCAATCTGTTAGATATTGAAAAGAAACTTGGTTACAACAGTTTAAAATTCAATCTATAGACCTTAGAACACTATGTGAGTTGGACTGCCCTTTTAGAAATCAAAATAATAGAACCTTGTTTTGTGTAGGATGGTATCTGAAAAGCTCGGAAAATAAGTCAATAGAGACATACTCTCTGTGGGGCCGTGTTCAAACACTGAAAGCCGTCATAGAAACAGTGGTTTAGTCAAGAGGATACCGATTACATTTGTATTTCCCGAAAAAACTTGTCGTTTTTAGAAAACCCGGCATATATATATTCAAAATTCAAGCCTGTAGAGTTCAGAACAAGATGTTAGTTAGATTAAATCTCTAAGAAGTCAATAAAATAGATCCTGGAGTTGTATGGGAATATATCTGAAACGTTAGGGTCCCATGTAAATACAGCCTTACACTATCGAGGCCGTGTTCTAACAGTGAAAACTGACTTTCAAACACTTCTGAAATAACGAATATACGGTTGCCATATATAATTCCTGTTCATTCTGTTATTGAAAAGAAACCTGGTTACAACCCTTTAAAATAGATTCGATAGACCATAGAACACAATGTGAGTTGGACAGAACCTTTAAGAAATCAAAATAATAGGACCTTCTTTTGTGTAGTAAGGTATCTGAAAAGCTGAGAAAACAAGTAAGTAGAGCCTTACTCTCTGTGGGGCCATGATCCAAAACTGAAAACCGTCATAGAAACAGCTGTTCAGTCACGAGGATACTGATTACATTTGTATTTATGGGAAAAAACTTGGCGTTTTTAAAAAACGCCACATAAAATTCTTCAAAATACGAGCCTGTAGAGTTCAGAACACGATCTTAGTTAGATTAAATCTCTAAGAAGTCAAAAAAATAGGTCATGGAATTGTATGAGAATATATCTGAAATGCTAGGTTTCCATGGAAATACAGCCTTACTGTGGACGGGGCTGTGTTCTAACAGTGAAAACTGACTTTCAAACAGTTCAGAAATGACGAATATACGGTTGCCATATATAATTCCTGTTCATTCTGTTATTGAAAAGAAACCTGGTTACAACCCTTTAAAATAGATTCGATAGACCATAGAACACAATGTGAGTTGGACAGAACCTTTAAGAAATCAAAATAATAGGACCTTCTTTTGTGTAGTAAGGTATCTGAAAAGCTGAGCAAACAGGTAAGTAGAGCATTACTCTCTGTGGGGCCATGATCCAAAACTGAAAACCGTCATAGAAACAGCTGTTTACTCACGAGGATACTGATTACATTTGTATTTATGGGAAAAAACTTGGCGTTTTTAAAAAACGCCACATAAAATTCTTCAAAATACGAGCCTGTAGAGTTCAGAACACGATCTTAGTTAGATTAAATCTCTAAGAAGTCAAAAAAATAGGTCATGGAATTGTATGAGAATATATCTGAAACACAAGGTTTCCATGGAAATACAGCCTTACTGTGGACGGGGCTGTGTTCTAACAGTGAAAACTGACTTTCAAACAGTTCAGAAATGACGAATATAGGGTTTCCATTTACAATCCTTGTTAAATCTGTTAGATATTTAAAAGAAACTTAGTTAGAAAACTTTAAATTTCAATCTATAGACCTTAGACCACAATGTGAGTTGGACAGAACGTTTAAGAAATCAAAATAATAGGACCTTCTTTTGTGTAGGAAGGTATCTGAACAGCTCCGAAAACAAGTAAGTAGAACGTTACACTCTGGGTGCCATGTTCAAACACTGAAAGCTGTCAGAGAAACAGCTGTTTAGTCAGGAGGATACTAATTATAATTGTATTTCCGGGAAAAAACCCGGCATAAAAATCTTCAAAATTAAAACCTGTAGAGTTCAGAACCCGATGTTAGTTAGATTAAATCTCTAAGAAGTCAATAAAATAGATCCTGGAGTTGTATGGGCATATATCTGAAACACTAGGCTTCCATCTAAATACAGCCTTACTGTAACTTGGCTTTGTGCTAGAGTGAAAACTGACTCTCAAACAAGTGGGAAATGACGAATTTACGGTTGCCATATATAATTCCTGTTCAATCTGTTAGATATTGAAAAGAAACTTGGTTACAACAGTTTAAAATTCAATCTATAGACCTTAGAACACTATGTGAGTTGGACTGACCTTTTAGAAATCAAAATAATAGAACCTTGTTTTGTGTAGGATGGTATCTGAAAAGCTCGGAAAATAAGTCAATAGAGACATACTCTCTGTGGGGCCGTGTTCAAACACTGAAAGCCGTCATAGAAAAAGTGGTTTAGTCAAGAGGATACCGATTACATTTGTATTTCCGGAAAAAACTTGTCGTTTTTAGAAAACCCGGCATATATATATTCAAAATTCAAGCCTGTAGAGTTCAGAACACGATGTTAGTTAGATTAAATCTCTAAGAAGTCAATAAAATAGATCCTGGAGTTGTATGGGAATATATCTGAAACGTTAGGGTCCCATGTAAATACAGCCTTACACTATCGGGGCCGTGTTCTAACAGTGAAAACTGACTTTCAAACACTTCTGAAATAACGAATATACGGTTGCCATATATAATTCCTGTTCATTCTCTTATTGAAGAGAAACCTGGTTACAACCCTTTAAAATAGTTTCTATAGACCTTAGAACACAATGTGAGTTGGACAGAACCTTTAAGAAATCAAAATAATAGGACCTTCTTTTGTGTAGTAAGGTATCTGAAAAGCTGAGAAAACAAGTAAGTAGAGCCTTACTCTCTGTGGGGCCATGATCCAAAACTGAAAGCCGTCATAGAAACAGCTGTTTAGTCACGAGGATACTGATTACATTTGTATTTATGGGAAAAAACTTGGCGTTTTTAAAAAACGCCACATAAAATTCTTCAAAATACGAGCCTGTAGAGTTCAGAACACGATCTTAGTTAGATTAAATCTCTAAGAAGTCAAAAAAATAGGTCATGGAATTGTATGAGAATATATCTGAAATGCTAGGTTTCCATGGAAATACAGCCTTACTGTGGACGGGGCTGTGTTCTAACAGTGAAAACTGACTTTCAAACAGTTCAGAAATGACGAATATACGGTTTCCATTTATAATCCTTGTTAAATCTGTTAGATATTTAAAAGAAACTTGGTTAGAAAACTTTAAATTTCAATCTATAGACCTTAGACCACAATGTGAGTTGGACAGAACCTTTAAGAAATCAAAATAATAGGACCTTCTTTTGTGTAGGAAGGTATCTGAACAGCTCCGAAAACAAGTAAGTAGAACGTTACTCTCTGGGTGCCGTGTTCAAACACTGAAAGCTGTCAGAGAAACAGCTGTTTAGTCAGAGGATACTAATTATAATTGTATTTCCGGGAAAAAACCCGGCATAAAAATCTTCAAAATTAAAACCTGTAGAGTTCAGAACACGATGTTAGTTAGATTAAATCTCTAAGAAGTCAATAAAATAGATCCTGGAGTTGTATGGGCATATATCTGAAACATTAGGCTTCCATCTAAATACAACCTTACTGTAACTGGGCTTTGTGCTAGAGTGAAAACTGACTTTCAAACAAGTGGGAAATGACGAATTTACGGTTGCCATATATAATTCCTGTTCAATCTGTTAGATATTGAAAAGAAACTTGGTTACAACAGTTTAAAATTCAATCTATAGACCTTAGAACACTATGTGAGTTGGACTGAACCTTTTAGAAATCAAAATAATAGAACCTTGTTTTGTGTAGGATGGTATCTGAAAAGCTCGGAAAATAAGTCAATAGAGACATACTCTCTGTGGGGCCGTGTTCAAACACTGAAAGCCGTCATAGAAACAGTTGTTTAGTCAAGAGGATACCGATTACATTTGTATTTCCGGAAAAAACTTGTCGTTTTTAGAAAACCCGGCATATATATATTCAAAATTCAAGCCTGTAGAGTTCAGAACACGATGTTAGTTAGATTAAATCTCTAAGAAGTCAATAAAATAGATCCTGGAGTTGTATGGGAATATATCTGAAACGTTAGGGTCCCATGTAAATACAGCCTTACACTATCGGGGCCGTGTTCTAACAGTGAAAACTGACTTTCTAACACTTCTGAAATAACGAATATACGGTTGCCATATATAATTCCTGTTCATCCTGTTATTGTAAAGAAACCTGGTTACAACCCTTTAAAATAGTTTCTATAGACCTTAGAACACAATGTGAGTTGGACAGAACCTTTAAGAAATCAAAATAATAGGACCTTCTTTTGTGTAGTAAGGTATCTGAAAAGCTGAGAAAACAAGTAAGTAGAGCCTTACTCTCTGTGGGGCCATGATCCAAAACTGAAAACCGTCATAAAAAACAGCTGTTCAGTCACGAGGATACTGATTACATTTGTATTTATGGGAAAAAACTTGGCGTTTTTAAAAAACGCCACATAAAATTCTTCAAAATACGAGCCTGTAGAGTTCAGAACACGATCTTAGTTAGATTAAATCTCTAAGAAGTCAAAAAAATAGGTCATGGAATTGTATGAGAATATATCTGAAATGCTAGGTTTCCATGGAATTACAGCCTTACTGTGGACGGGGCTGTGTTCTAACAGTGAAAACTGACTTTCAAACAGTTCAGAAATGACGAATATACGGTTGCCATATATAATTCCTGTTCATTCTGTTATTGAAAAGAAACCTGGTTACAACCCTTTAAAATAGATTCGATAGACCATAGAACACAATGTGAGTTGGACAGAACCTTTAAGAAATCAAAATAATAGGACCTTCTTTTGTGTAGTAAGGTATCTGAAAAGCTGAGCAAACAGGTAAGTAGAGCATTACTCTCTGTGGGGCCATGATCGAAAACTGAAAGCCGTCATAGAAACAGCTGTTTAGTCACGAGGATACTGATTACATTTGTATTTATGGGAAAAAACTTGGCGTTTTTAAAAAACGCCACATAAAATTCTTCAAAATACGAGCCTGTAGAGTTCAGACCACGATCTTAGTTAGATTAAATCTCTAAGAAGTCAAAAAAATAGGTCATGGAATTGTATGAGAATATATCTGAAACGCTAGGTTTCCATGGAAATACAGCCTTACTGTGGACGGGGCTGTGTTCTGACAGTGAATACTGACTTTCAAACAGTTCAGAAATGACGAATATACGGTTTCCATTTATAATCCTTGTTAAATCTGTTAGATATTTAAAAGAAACTTGGTTAGAAAACTTTAAATTTCAATCTATAGACCTTAGACCACAATGTGAGTTGGACAGAACGTTTAAGAAATCAAAATAATAGGACCTTCTTTTGTGTAGGAAGGTATCTGAACAGCTCCGAAAACAAGTAAGTAGAACGTTACTCTCTGGGTGCCGTGTTCAAACACTGAAAGCTGTCAGAGAAACAGCTGTTTAGTCAGAGGATACTAATTATAATTGTATTTCCGGGAAAAAACCCGGCATAAAAATCTTCAAAATTAAAACCTGTAGAGTTCAGAACACGATGTTAGTTAGATTAAATCTCTAAGAAGTCAATAAAATAGATCCTGGAGTTGTATGGGCATATATCTGAAACATTAGGCTTCCATCTAAATACAGCCTTACTGTAACTGGGCTTTGTGCTAGAGTGAAAACTGACTTTCAAACAAGTGGGAAATGACGAATTTACGGTTGCCATATATAATTCCTGTTCAATCTGTTAGATATTGAAAAGAAACTTGGTTACAACAGTTTAAAATTCAATCTATAGACCTTAGAACACTATGTGAGTTGGACTGAACCTTTTAGAAATCAAAATAATAGAACCTTGTTTTGTGTAGGATGGTATCTGAAAAGCTCGGAAAATAAGTCAATAGAGACATACTCTCTGTGGGGCCGTGTTCAAACACTGAAAGCCGTCATAGAAACAGTTGTTTAGTCAAGAGGATACCGATTACATTTGTATTTCCGGAAAAAACTTGTCGTTTTTAGAAAACCCGGCATATATATATTCAAAATTCAAGCCTGTAGAGTTCAGAACACGATGTTAGTTAGATTAAATCTCTAAGAAGTCAATAAAATAGATCCTGGAGTTGTATGGGAATATATCTGAAACGTTAGGGTCCCATGTAAATACAGCCTTACACTATCGGGGCCGTGTTCTAACAGTGAAAACTGACATTCTAACACTTCTGAAATAACGAATATACGGTTGCCATATATAATTCCTGTTCATTCTGTTATTGAAAAGAAACCTGGTTACAACCCTTTAAAATAGATTCGATAGACCTTAGAACACAATGTGAGTTGGACAGAACCTTTAAGAAATCAAAATAATAGGACCTTCTTTTGTGTAGTAAGTTATCTGAAAAGCTGAGAAAACAAGTAAGAAGAGCCTTACTCTCTGTGGGGCCATGATCCAAAACTGAAAACCGTCATAGAAACAGCTGTTTACTCACGAGGATACTGATTACATTTGTATTTATGGGAAAAAACTTGGCGTTTTTAAAAAACGCCACATAAAATTCTTCAAAATACGAGCCTGTAGAGTTCAGAACACGATCTTAGTTAGATTAAATCTCTAAGAAGTCAAAAAAATAGGTCATGGAATTGTATGAGAATATATCTGAAACGCAAGGTTTCCATGGAAATACAGCCTTACTGTGGACGGGGCTGTGTTCTAACAGTGAAAACTGACTTTCAAACAGTTCAGAAATGACGAATATACGGTTTCCATTTACAATCCTTGTTAAATCTGTTAGATATTTAAAAGAAACTTAGTTAGAAAACTTTAAATTTCAATCTATAGACCTTAGACCACAATGTGAGTTGGACAGAACGTTTAAGAAATCAAAATAATAGGACCTTCTTTTGTGTAGGAAGGTATCTGAACAGCTCCGAAAACAAGTAAGTAGAACGTTACTCTCTGGGTGCCATGTTCAAACACTGAAAGCTGTCAGAGAAACAGCTGTTTAGTCAGGAGGATACTAATTATAATTGTATTTCCGGGAAAAAACCCGGCATAAAAATCTTCAAAATTAAAACCTGTAGAGTTCAGAACCCGATGTTAGTTAGATTAAATCTCTAAGAAGTCAATAAAATAGATCCTGGAGTTGTATGGGCATATATCTGAAACACTAGGCTTCCATCTAAATACAGCCTTACTGTAACTTGGCTTTGTGCTAGAGTGAAAACTGACTCTCAAACAAGTGGGAAATGACGAATTTACGGTTGCCATATATAATTCCTGTTCAATCTGTTAGATATTGAAAAGAAACTTGGTTACAACAGTTTAAAATTCAATCTATAGACCTTAGAACACTATGTGAGTTGGACTGACCTTTTAGAAATCAAAATAATAGAACCTTGTTTTGTGTAGGATGGTATCTGAAAAGCTCGGAAAATAAGTCAATAGAGACATACTCTCTGTGGGGCCGTGTTCAAACACTGAAAGCCGTCATAGAAAAAGTGGTTTAGTCAAGAGGATACCGATTACATTTGTATTTCCGGAAAAAACTTGTCGTTTTTAGAAAACCCGGCATATATATATTCAAAATTCAAGCCTGTAGAGTTCAGAACACGATGTTAGTTAGATTAAATCTCTAAGAAGTCAATAAAATAGATCCTGGAGTTGTATGGGAATATATCTGAAACGTTAGGGTCCCATGTAAATACAGCCTTACACTATCGGGGCCGTGTTCTAACAGTGAAAACTGACTTTCAAACACTTCTGAAATAACGAATATACGGTTGCCATATATAATTCCTGTTCATTCTCTTATTGAAGAGAAACCTGGTTACAACCCTTTAAAATAGTTTCTATAGACCTTAGAACACAATGTGAGTTGGACAGAACCTTTAAGAAATCAAAATAATAGGACCTTCTTTTGTGTAGTAAGGTATCTGAAAAGCTGAGAAAACAAGTAAGTAGAGCCTTACTCTCTGTGGGGCCATGATCCAAAACTGAAAGCCGTCATAGAAACAGCTGTTTAGTCACGAGGATACTGATTACATTTGTATTTATGGGAAAAAACTTGGCGTTTTTAAAAAACGCCACATAAAATTCTTCTAAATACGAGCCTGTAGAGTTCAGAACACGATCTTAGTTAGATTAAATCTCTAAGAAGTCAAAAAAATAGGTCATGGAATTGTATGAGAATATATCTGAAATGCTAGGTTTCCATGGAAATACAGCCTTACTGTGGACGGGGCTGTGTTCTAACAGTGAAAACTGACTTTCAAACAGTTCAGAAATGACGAATATACGGTTTCCATTTATAATCCTTGTTAAATCTGTTAGATATTTAAAAGAAACTTGGTTAGAAAACTTTAAATTTCAATCTATAGACCTTAGACCACAATGTGAGTTGGACAGAACCTTTAAGAAATCAAAATAATAGGACCTTCTTTTGTGTAGGAAGGTATCTGAACAGCTCCGAAAACAAGTAAGTAGAACGTTACTCTCTGGGTGCCGTGTTCAAACACTGAAAGCTGTCAGAGAAACAGCTGTTTAGTCAGAGGATACTAATTATAATTGTATTTCCGGGAAAAAACCCGGCATAAAAATCTTCAAAATTAAAACCTGTAGAGTTCAGAACACGATGTTAGTTAGATTAAATCTCTAAGAAGTCAATAAAATAGATCCTGGAGTTGTATGGGCATATATCTGAAACACCAGGCTTCCATATAAATACAGCCTTACTGTAACTTGGCTTTGTGCTAGAGTGAAAACTGACTCTCAAACAAGTGGGAAATGACGAATTTATGGTTGCTATATATAATTCCTGTTCAATCTGTTAGATATTGAAAAGAAACTTGGTTACAACAGTTTAAAATTCAATCTATAGACCTTAGAACACTATGTGAGTTGGACTGAACGTTTCAGAAATCAAAATAATAGAACCTTGTTTTGTGTAGGATGGTATCTGAAAAGCTCGGAAAATAAGTAAATAGAGACATACTCTCTGTGGGGCCGTTTTCAAACACTGAAAGCCGTCATAGAAACAGTTGTTTAGTCAAGAGGATACCGATTACATTTGTATTTCCGGAAAAAACTTGTCGTTTTTAGAAAACCGGGCATATATATATTGAAAATTCAAGCCTGTAGAGTTCAGAACGCAATGTTATTTAGATTAAATCTCTAAGAAGTCAATAAAATAGATCCTGGAGTTGTATGGGAATATATCTGAAACGTTAGGGTCCCATGTAAATACAGCCTTACACTATCGGGGCCGTGTTCTAACAGTGAAAACTGACTTTCAAACACTTCTGAAATAACGAATATACGGTTGCCATATATAATTCCTGTTCATTCTGTTATTGAAAAGAAACCTGGTTACAACCCTTTAAAATAGATTCGATAGACCATAGAACACAATGTGAGTTGGACAGAACCTTTAAGAAATCAAAATAATAGGACCTTCTTTTGTGTAGTAAGGTATCTGAAAAGCTGAGCAAACAGGTAAGTAGAGCATTACTCTCTGTGGGGCCATGATCGAAAACTGAAAGCCGTCATAGAAACAGCTGTTTAGTCACGAGGATACTGATTACATTTGTATTTATGGGAAAAAACTTGGCGTTTTTAAAAAACGCCACATAAAATTCTTCAAAATACGAGCCTGTAGAGTTCAGACCACGATCTTAGTTAGATTAAATCTCTAAGAAGTCAAAAAAATAGGTCATGGAATTGTATGAGAATATATCTGAAACGCTAGGTTTCCATGGAAATACAGCCTTACTGTGGACGGGGCTGTGTTCTAACAGTGAAAACTGACTTTCAAACAGTTCAGAAATGACGAATACACGGTTTCCATTTATAATCCTTGTTAAATCTGTTAGATATTTAAAAGAAACTTGGTTAGAAAACTTTAAATTTCAATCTATAGACCTTAGACCACAATGTGAGTTGGACAGAACCTTTAAGAAATCAAAATAATAGGACCTTCTTTTGTGTAGGAAGGTATCTGAACAGCTCCGAAAACAAGTAAGTAGAACGTTACTCTCTGGGTGCCGTGTTCAAACACTGAAAGCTGTCAGAGAAACAGCTGTTTAGTCAGAGGATACTAATTATAATTTTATTTCCGGGAAAAAACCCGGCTTAAAAATCTTCAAAATTAAAACCTGTAGAGTTCAGAACACGATGTTAGTTAGATTAAATCTCTAAGAAGTCAATAAAATAGATCCTGGAGTTGTATGGGCATATATCTGAAACATTAGGCTTCCATCTAAATACAGCCTTACTGTAACTGGGCTTTGTGCTAGAGTGAAAACTGACTTTCAAACAAGTGGGAAATGACGAATTTACGGTTGCCATATATAATTCCTGTTCAATCTGTTAGATATTGAAAAGAAACTTGGTTACAACAGTTTAAAATTCAATCTATAGACCTTAGAACACTATGTGAGTTGGACTGAACCTTTTAGAAATCAAAATAATAGAACCTTGTTTTGTGTAGGATGGTATCTGAAAAGCTCGGAAAATAAGTCAATAGAGACATACTCTCTGTGGGGCCGTGTTCAAACACTGAAAGCCGTCATAGAAACAGTTGTTTAGTCAAGAGGATACCGATTACATTTGTATTTCCGGAAAAAACTTGTCGTTTTTAGAAAACCCGGCATATATATATTCAAAATTCAAGCCTGTAGAGTTCAGAACACGATGTTAGTTAGATTAAATCTCTAAGAAGTCAATAAAATAGATCCTGGAGTTGTATGGGAATATATCTGAAACGTTAGGGTCCCATGTAAATACAGCCTTACACTATCGGGGCCGTGTTCTAACAGTGAAAACTGACTTTCTAACACTTCTGAAATAACGAATATACGGTTGCCATATATAATTCCTGTTCATTCTGTTATTGAAAAGAAACCTGGTTACAACCCTTTAAAATAGTTTCTATAGACCTTAGAACACAATGTGAGTTGGACAGAACCTTTAAGAAATCAAAATAATAGGACCTTCTTTTGTGTAGTAAGGTATCTGAAAAGCTGAGCAAACAGGTAAGTAGAGCATTACTCTCTGTGGGGCCATGATCGAAAACTGAAAGCCGTCATAGAAACAGCTGTTTAGTCACGAGGATACTGATTACATTTGTATTTATGGGAAAAAACTTGGCGTTTTTAAAAAACGCCACATAAAATTCTTCAAAATACGAGCCTGTAGAGTTCAGACCACGATCTTAGTTAGATTAAATCTCTAAGAAGTCAAAAAAATAGGTCATGGAATTGTATGAGAATATATCTGAAACGCTAGGTTTCCATGGAAATACAGCCTTACTGTGGACGGGGCTGTGTTCTGACAGTGAATACTGACTTTCAAACAGTTCAGAAATGACGAATATACGGTTTCCATTTATAATCCTTGTTAAATCTGTTAGATATTTAAAAGAAACTTGGTTAGAAAACTTTAAATTTCAATCTATAGACCTTAGACCACAATGTGAGTTGGACAGAACGTTTAAGAAATCAAAATAATAGGACCTTCTTTTGTGTAGGAAGGTATCTGAACAGCTCCAAAAACAAGTAAGTAGAACGTTACTCTCTGGGTGCCGTGTTCAAACACTGAAAGCTGTCAGAGAAACAGCTGTTTAGTCAGAGGATACTAATTATAATTGTATTTCCGGGAAAAAACCCGGCATAAAAATCTTCAAAATTAAAACCTGTAGAGTTCAGAACACGATGTTAGTTAGATTAAATCTCTAAGAAGTCAATAAAATAGATCCTGGAGTTGTATGGGCATATATCTGAAACATTAGGCTTCCATCTAAATACAGCCTTACTGTAACTGGGCTTTGTGCTAGAGTGAAAACTGACTTTCAAACAAGTGGGAAATGACGAATTTACGGTTGCCATATATAATTCCTGTTCAATCTGTTAGATATTGAAAAGAAACTTGGTTACAACAGTTTAAAATTCAATCTATAGACCTTAGAACACTATGTGAGTTGGACTGAACCTTTTAGAAATCAAAATAATAGAACCTTGTTTTGTGTAGGATGGTATCTGAAAAGCTCGGAAAATAAGTCAATAGAGACATACTCTCTGTGGGGCCGTGTTCAAACACTGAAAGCCGTCATAGAAACAGTTGTTTAGTCAAGAGGATACCGATTACATTTGTATTTCCGGAAAAAACTTGTCGTTTTTAGAAAACCCGGCATATATATATTCAAAATTCAAGCCTGTAGAGTTCAGAACACGATGTTAGTTAGATTAAATCTCTAAGAAGTCAATAAAATAGATCCTGGAGTTGTATGGGAATATATCTGAAACGTTAGGGTCCCATGTAAATACAGCCTTACACTATCGGGGCCGTGTTCTAACAGTGAAAACTGACATTCTAACACTTCTGAAATAACGAATATACGGTTGCCATATATAATTCCTGTTCATTCTGTTATTGAAAAGAAACCTGGTTACAACCCTTTAAAATAGATTTGATAGACCTTAGAACACAATATGAGTTGGACAGAACCTTTAAGAAATCAAAATAATAGGACCTTCTTTTGTGTAGTAAGTTATCTGAAAAGCTGAGAAATCAAGTAAGAAGAGCCTTACTCTCTGTGGGGCCATGATCCAAAACTGAAAACCGTCATAGAAACAGCTGTTTACTCACGAGGATACTGATTACATTTGTATTTATGGGAAAAAACTTGGCGTTTTTAAAAAACGCCACATAAAATTCTTCAAAATACGAGCCTGTAGAGTTCAGAACACGATCTTAGTTAGATTAAATCTCTAAGAAGTCAAAAAAATAGGTCATGGAATTGTATGAGAATATATCTGAAACGCAAGGTTTCCATGGAAATACAGCCTTACTGTGGACGGGGCTGTGTTCTAACAGTGAAAACTGACTTTCAAACAGATCAGAAATGACGAATATAGGGTTTCCATTTACAATCCTTGTTAAATCTGTTAGATATTTAAAAGAAACTTGGTTAGAAAACTTTAAATTTCAATCTATAGACCTTAGACCACAATGTGAGTTGGACAGAACCTTTAAGAAATCAAAATAATAGGACCTTCTTTTGTGTAGGAAGGTATCTGAACAGCTCCGAAAACAAGTAAGTAGAACGTTACTCTCTGGGTGCCGTGTTCAAACACTGAAAGCTGTCAGAGAAACAGCTGTTTAGTCAGGAGGATACTAATTATAATTGTATTTCCGGGAAAAAACCCGGCATAAAAATCTTCAAAATTAAAACCTGTAGAGTTCAGAACCCGATGTTAGTTAGATTAAATCTCTAAGAAGTCAATAAAATAGATCCTGGAGTTGTATGGGCATATATCTGAAACACTAGGCTTCCATCTAAATACAGCCTTACTGTAACTTGGCTTTGTGCTAGAGTGAAAACTGACTCTCAAACAAGTGGGAAATGTCGAATTTACGGTTGCCATATATAATTCCTGTTCAATCTGTTAGATATTGAAAAGAAACTTGGTTACAACAGTTTAAAATTCAATCTATAGACCTTAGAACACTATGTGAGTTGGACTGACCTTTTAGAAATCAAAATAATAGAACCTTGTTTTGTGTAGGATGGTATCTGAAAAGCTCGGAAAATAAGTCAATAGAGACATACTCTCTGTGGGGCCGTGTTCAAACACTGAAAGCCGTCATAGAAACAGTGGTTTAGTTAACAGGATACCGATTACATTTGTATTTCCGGAAAAAACTTGTCGTTTTTAGAAAACCCGGCATATATATATTCAAAATTCAAGACTGTAGAGTTCAGAAAGCCATGTTAGTTAGATTAAATCTCTAAGAAGTCAATAAAATAGATCCTGGAGTTGTATGGGAATATATCTGAAATGTTAGGGTCCCATGTAAATACAGCCTTACACTATCGGGGCCGTGTTCTAACAGTGAAAACTGACTTTCAAACACTTCTGAAATAACGAATATACGGTTGCCATATATAATTCCTGTTCATTCTGTTATTGAAAAGAATCCTGGTTACAACCCTTTAAAATAGATTCGATAGACCTTAGAACACAATGTGAGTTGGACAGAACCTTTAAGAAATCAAAATAATAGGACCTTCTTTTGTGTAGTAAGGTATCTGAAAAGCTGAGAAAACAAGTAAGTAGAGCCTTACTCTCTGTGGGGCCATGATCGAAAACTGAAAGCCGTCATAGAAACAGCTGTTTAGTCACGAGGATACTGATTACATTTGTATTTATGGGAAAAAACTTGGCGTATTTAAAAAACGCCACATGAAATTCTTCAAAATACGAGCCTGTAGAGTTCAGACCACGATCTTAGTTAGAATAAATCTCTAAGAAGTCAAAAAAATAGGTCATGGAATTGTATGAGAATATATCTGAAACGCTAGGTTTCCATGGAAATACAGCCTTACGGTGGACGGGACTGTGTTCTAACAGTGAAAACTGACTTTCAAACAGTTCAGAAATGACGAATATACGGTTTCCATTTATAATCCTTGTTAAATCTGTTAGATATTTAAAAGAAACTTGGTTAGAAAACTTTAAATTTCAATCTATAGACCTTAGACCACAATGTGAGTTGGACAGAACCTTTAAGAAATCAAAATAATAGGACCTTCTTTTGTGTAGGAAGGTATCTGAACAGCTCCGAAAACAAGTAAGTAGAACGTTACTCTCTGGGTGCCGTGTTCAAACACTGAAAGCTGTCAGAGAAACAGCTGTTTAGTCAGAGGATACTAATTATAATTGTATTTCCGGGAAAAAACCCGGCATAAAAATCTTCAAAATTAAAACCTGTAGAGTTCAGAACACGATGTTAGTTAGATTAAATCTCTAAGAAGTCAATAAAATAGATCCTGGAGTTGTATGGGCATATATCTGAAACACCAGGCTTCCATATAAATACAGCCTTACTGTAACTTGGCTTTGTGCTAGAGTGAAAACTGACTCTCAAACAAGTGGGAAATGACGAATTTATGGTTGCTATATATAATTCCTGTTCAATCTGTTAGATATTGAAAAGAAACTTGGTTACAACAGTTTAAAATTCAATCTATAGACCTTAGAACACTATGTGAGTTGGACTGAACGTTTCAGAAATCAAAATAATAGAACCTTGTTTTGTGTAGGATGGTATCTGAAAAGCTCGGAAAATAAGTAAATAGAGACATACTCTCTGTGGGGCCGTTTTCAAACACTGAAAGCCGTCATAGAAACAGTTGTTTAGTCAAGAGGATACCGATTACATTTGTATTTCCGGAAAAAACTTGTCGTTTTTAGAAAACCGGGCATATATATATTGAAAATTCAAGCCTGTAGAGTTCAGAACGCAATGTTATTTAGATTAAATCTCTAAGAAGTCAATAAAATAGATCCTGGAGTTGTATGGGAATATATCTGAAACGTTAGGGTCCCATGTAAATACAGCCTTACACTATCGGGGCCGTGTTCTAACAGTGAAAACTGACTTTCAAACACTTCTGAAATAACGAATATACGGTTGCCATATATAATTCCTGTTCATTCTGTTATTGAAAAGAAACCTGGTTACAACCCTTTAAAATAGATTCGATAGACCATAGAACACAATGTGAGTTGGACAGAACCTTTAAGAAATCAAAATAATAGGACCTTCTTTTGTGTAGTAAGGTATCTGAAAAGCTGAGCAAACAGGTAAGTAGAGCATTACTCTCTGTGGGGCCATGATCGAAAACTGAAAGCCGTCATAGAAACAGCTGTTTAGTCACGAGGATACTGATTACATTTGTATTTATGGGAAAAAACTTGGCGTTTTTAAAAAACGCCACATAAAATTCTTCAAAATACGAGCCTGTAGAGTTCAGACCACGATCTTAGTTAGATTAAATCTCTAAGAAGTCAAAAAAATAGGTCATGGAATTGTATGAGAATATATCTGAAACGCTAGGTTTCCATGGAAATACAGCCTTACTGTGGACGGGGCTGTGTTCTAACAGTGAAAACTGACTTTCAAACAGTTCAGAAATGACGAATACACGGTTTCCATTTATAATCCTTGTTAAATCTGTTAGATATTTAAAAGAAACTTGGTTAGAAAACTTTAAATTTCAATCTATAGACCTTAGACCACAATGTGAGTTGGACAGAACCTTTAAGAAATCAAAATAATAGGACCTTCTTTTGTGTAGGAAGGTATCTGAACAGCTCCGAAAACAAGTAAGTAGAACGTTACTCTCTGGGTGCCGTGTTCAAACACTGAAAGCTGTCAGAGAAACAGCTGTTTAGTCAGAGGATACTAATTATAATTTTATTTCCGGGAAAAAACCCGGCTTAAAAATCTTCAAAATTAAAACCTGTAGAGTTCAGAACACGATGTTAGTTAGATTAAATCTCTAAGAAGTCAATAAAATAGATCCTGGAGTTGTATGGGCATATATCTGAAACATTAGGCTTCCATCTAAATACAGCCTTACTGTAACTGGGCTTTGTGCTAGAGTGAAAACTGACTTTCAAACAAGTGGGAAATGACGAATTTACGGTTGCCATATATAATTCCTGTTCAATCTGTTAGATATTGAAAAGAAACTTGGTTACAACAGTTTAAAATTCAATCTATAGACCTTAGAACACTATGTGAGTTGGACTGAACCTTTTAGAAATCAAAATAATAGAACCTTGTTTTGTGTAGGATGGTATCTGAAAAGCTCGGAAAATAAGTCAATAGAGACATACTCTCTGTGGGGCCGTGTTCAAACACTGAAAGCCGTCATAGAAACAGTTGTTTAGTCAAGAGGATACCGATTACATTTGTATTTCCGGAAAAAACTTGTCGTTTTTAGAAAACCCGGCATATATATATTCAAAATTCAAGCCTGTAGAGTTCAGAACACGATGTTAGTTAGATTAAATCTCTAAGAAGTCAATAAAATAGATCCTGGAGTTGTATGGGAATATATCTGAAACGTTAGGGTCCCATGTAAATACAGCCTTACACTATCGGGGCCGTGTTCTAACAGTGAAAACTGACTTTCTAACACTTCTGAAATAACGAATATACGGTTGCCATATATAATTCCTGTTCATTCTGTTATTGAAAAGAAACCTGGTTACAACCCTTTAAAATAGTTTCTATAGACCTTAGAACACAATGTGAGTTGGACAGAACCTTTAAGAAATCAAAATAATAGGACCTTCTTTTGTGTAGTAAGGTATCTGAAAAGCTGAGCAAACAGGTAAGTAGAGCATTACTCTCTGTGGGGCCATGATCGAAAACTGAAAGCCGTCATAGAAACAGCTGTTTAGTCACGAGGATACTGATTACATTTGTATTTATGGGAAAAAACTTGGCGTTTTTAAAAAACGCCACATAAAATTCTTCAAAATACGAGCCTGTAGAGTTCAGACCACGATCTTAGTTAGATTAAATCTCTAAGAAGTCAAAAAAATAGGTCATGGAATTGTATGAGAATATATCTGAAACGCTAGGTTTCCATGGAAATACAGCCTTACTGTGGACGGGGCTGTGTTCTGACAGTGAATACTGACTTTCAAACAGTTCAGAAATGACGAATATACGGTTTCCATTTATAATCCTTGTTAAATCTGTTAGATATTTAAAAGAAACTTGGTTAGAAAACTTTAAATTTCAATCTATAGACCTTAGACCACAATGTGAGTTGGACAGAACGTTTAAGAAATCAAAATAATAGGACCTTCTTTTGTGTAGGAAGGTATCTGAACAGCTCCAAAAACAAGTAAGTAGAACGTTACTCTCTGGGTGCCGTGTTCAAACACTGAAAGCTGTCAGAGAAACAGCTGTTTAGTCAGAGGATACTAATTATAATTGTATTTCCGGGAAAAAACCCGGCATAAAAATCTTCAAAATTAAAACCTGTAGAGTTCAGAACACGATGTTAGTTAGATTAAATCTCTAAGAAGTCAATAAAATAGATCCTGGAGTTGTATGGGCATATATCTGAAACATTAGGCTTCCATCTAAATACAGCCTTACTGTAACTGGGCTTTGTGCTAGAGTGAAAACTGACTTTCAAACAAGTGGGAAATGACGAATTTACGGTTGCCATATATAATTCCTGTTCAATCTGTTAGATATTGAAAAGAAACTTGGTTACAACAGTTTAAAATTCAATCTATAGACCTTAGAACACTATGTGAGTTGGACTGAACCTTTTAGAAATCAAAATAATAGAACCTTGTTTTGTGTAGGATGGTATCTGAAAAGCTCGGAAAATAAGTCAATAGAGACATACTCTCTGTGGGGCCGTGTTCAAACACTGAAAGCCGTCATAGAAACAGTTGTTTAGTCAAGAGGATACCGATTACATTTGTATTTCCGGAAAAAACTTGTCGTTTTTAGAAAACCCGGCATATATATATTCAAAATTCAAGCCTGTAGAGTTCAGAACACGATGTTAGTTAGATTAAATCTCTAAGAAGTCAATAAAATAGATCCTGGAGTTGTATGGGAATATATCTGAAACGTTAGGGTCCCATGTAAATACAGCCTTACACTATCGGGGCCGTGTTCTAACAGTGAAAACTGACATTCTAACACTTCTGAAATAACGAATATACGGTTGCCATATATAATTCCTGTTCATTCTGTTATTGAAAAGAAACCTGGTTACAACCCTTTAAAATAGATTTGATAGACCTTAGAACACAATATGAGTTGGACAGAACCTTTAAGAAATCAAAATAATAGGACCTTCTTTTGTGTAGTAAGTTATCTGAAAAGCTGAGAAATCAAGTAAGAAGAGCCTTACTCTCTGTGGGGCCATGATCCAAAACTGAAAACCGTCATAGAAACAGCTGTTTACTCACGAGGATACTGATTACATTTGTATTTATGGGAAAAAACTTGGCGTTTTTAAAAAACGCCACATAAAATTCTTCAAAATACGAGCCTGTAGAGTTCAGAACACGATCCTAGTTAGATTAAATCTCTAAGAAGTCAAAAAAATAGGTCATGGAATTGTATGAGAATATATCTGAAACGCAAGGTTTCCATGGAAATACAGCCTTACTGTGGACGGGGCTGTGTTCTAACAGTGAAAACTGACTTTCAAACAGATCAGAAATGACGAATATAGGGTTTCCATTTACAATCCTTGTTAAATCTGTTAGATATTTAAAAGAAACTTGGTTAGAAAACTTTAAATTTCAATCTATAGACCTTAGACCACAATGTGAGTTGGACAGAACCTTTAAGAAATCAAAATAATAGGACCTTCTTTTGTGTAGGAAGGTATCTGAACAGCTCCGAAAACAAGTAAGTAGAACGTTACTCTCTGGGTGCCGTGTTCAAACACTGAAAGCTGTCAGAGAAACAGCTGTTTAGTCAGGAGGATACTAATTATAATTGTATTTCCGGGAAAAAACCCGGCATAAAAATCTTCAAAATTAAAACCTGTAGAGTTCAGAACCCGATGTTAGTTAGATTAAATCTCTAAGAAGTCAATAAAATAGATCCTGGAGTTGTATGGGCATATATCTGAAACACTAGGCTTCCATCTAAATACAGCCTTACTGTAACTTGGCTTTGTGCTAGAGTGAAAACTGACTCTCAAACAAGTGGGAAATGTCGAATTTACGGTTGCCATATATAATTCCTGTTCAATCTGTTAGATATTGAAAAGAAACTTGGTTACAACAGTTTAAAATTCAATCTATAGACCTTAGAACACTATGTGAGTTGGACTGACCTTTTAGAAATCAAAATAATAGAACCTTGTTTTGTGTAGGATGGTATCTGAAAAGCTCGGAAAATAAGTCAATAGAGACATACTCTCTGTGGGGCCGTGTTCAAACACTGAAAGCCGTCATAGAAACAGTTGTTTAGTCAAGAGGATACCGATTACATTTGTATTTCCGGAAAAAACTTGTCGTTTTTAGAAAACCCGGCATATATATATTCAAAATTCAAGCCTGTAGAGTTCAGAACACGATGTTAGTTAGATTAAATCTCTAAGAAGTCAATAAAATAGATCCTGGAGTTGTATGGGAATATATCTGAAACGTTAGGGTCCCATGTAAATACAGCCTTACACTATCGGGGCCGTGTTCTAACAGTGAAAACTGACATTCTAACACTTCTGAAATAACGAATATACGGTTGCCATATATAATTCCTGTTCATTCTGTTATTGAAAAGAAACCTGGTTACAACCCTTTAAAATAGATTCGATAGACCTTAGAACACAATGTGAGTTGGACAGAACCTTTAAGAAATCAAAATAATAGGACCTTCTTTTGTGTAGTAAGTTATCTGAAAAGCTGAGAAAACAAGTAAGAAGAGCCTTACTCTCTGTGGGGCCATGATCCAAAACTGAAAACCGTCATAGAAACAGCTGTTTACTCACGAGGATACTGATTACATTTGTATTTATGGGAAAAAACTTGGCGTTTTTAAAAAACGCCACATAAAATTCTTCAAAATACGAGCCTGTAGAGTTCAGAACACGATCCTAGTTAGATTAAATCTCTAAGAAGTCAAAAAAATAGGTCATGGAATTGTATGAGAATATATCTGAAACGCAAGGTTTCCATGGAAATACAGCCTTACTGTGGACGGGGCTGTGTTCTAACAGTGAAAACTGACTTTCAAACAGTTCAGAAATGACGAATATAGGGTTTCCATTTCCAATCCTTGTTAAATCTGTTAGATATTTAAAAGAAACTTAGTTAGAAAACTTTAAATTTCAATCTATAGACCTTAGACCACAATGTGAGTTGGACAGAACCTTTAAGAAATCAAAATAATAGGACCTTCTTTTGTGTAGGAAGGTATCTGAACAGCTCCGAAAACAAGTAAGTAGAACGTTACTCTCTGGGTGCCATGTTCAAACACTGAAAGCTGTCAGAGAAACAGCTGTTTAGTCAGGAGGATACTAATTATAATTGTATTTCCGGGAAAAAACCCGTCATAAAAATCTTCAAAATTAAAACCTGTAGAGTTCAGAACCCGATGTTAGTTAGATTAAATCTCTAAGAAGTCAATAAAATAGATCCTGGAGTTGTATGGGCATATATCTGAAACACTAGGCTTCCATCTAAATACAGCCTTACTGTAACTTGGCTTTGTGCTAGAGTGAAAACTGACTCTCAAACAAGTGGGAAATGACGAATTTACTGTTGCCATATATAATTCCTGTTCAATCTGTTAGATATTGAAAAGAAACTTGGTTACAACAGTTTAAAATTCAATCTATAGACCTTAGAACACTATGTGAGTTGGACTGACCTTTTAGAAATCAAAATAATAGAACCTTGTTTTGTGTAGGATGGTATCTGAAAAGCTCGGAAAATAAGTCAATAGAGACATACTCTCTGTGGGGCCGTGTTCAAACACTGAAAGCCGTCATAGAAAAAGTGGTTTAGTCAAGAGGATACCGATTACATTTGTATTTCCGGAAAAAACTTGTCGTTTTTAGAAAACCCGGCATATATATATTCAAAATTCAAGCCTGTAGAGTTCAGAACACGATGTTAGTTAGATTAAATCTCTAAGAAGTCAATAAAATAGATCCTGGAGTTGTATGGGAATATATCTGAAACGTTAGGGTCCCATGTAAATACAGCCTTACACTATCGGGGCCGTGTTCTAACAGTGAAAACTGACTTTCAAACACTTCTGAAATAACGAATATACGGTTGCCATATGTAATTCCTGTTCATTCTGTTATTGAAGAGAAACCTGGTTACAACCCTTTAAAATAGTTTCTATAGACCTTAGAACACAATGTGAGTTGGACAGAACCTTTAAGAAATCAAAATAATAGGACCTTCTTTTGTGTAGTAAGGTATCTGAAAAGCTGAGAAAACAAGTAAGTAGAGCCTTACTCTCTGTGGGGCCATGATCCAAAACTGAAAGCCGTCATAGAAACAGCTGTTTAGTCACGAGGATACTGATTACATTTGTATTTATGGGAAAAAACTTGGCGTTTTTAAAAAACGCCACATAAAATTCTTCTAAATACGAGCCTGTAGAGTTCAGAACACGATCTTAGTTAGATTAAATCTCTAAGAAGTCAAAAAAATAGGTCATGGAATTGTATGAGAATATATCTGAAATGCTAGGTTTCCATGGAAATACAGCCTTACTGTGGACGGGGCTGTGTTCTAACAGTGAAAACTGACTTTCAAACAGTTCAGAAATGACGAATATACGGTTTCCATTTATAATCCTTGTTAAATCTGTTAGATATTTAAAAGAAACTTGGTTAGAAAACTTTAAATTTCAATCTATAGACCTTAGACCACAATGTGAGTTGGACAGAACCTTTAAGAAATCAAAATAATAGGACCTTCTTTTGTGTAGGAAGGTATCTGAACAGCTCCGAAAACAAGTAAGTAGAACGTTACGCTCTGGGTGCCGTGTTCAAACACTGAAAGCTGAAAGAGAAACAGCTGTTTAGTCAGAGGATACTAATTATAATTGTATTTCCGGGAAAAAACCCGGCATAAAAATCTTCAAAATTAAAACCTGTAGAGTTCAGAACCCGATGTTAGTTAGATTAAATCTCTAAGAAGTCAATAAAATAGATCCTGGAGTTGTATGGGCATATATCTGAAACACTAGGCTTCCATCTAAATACAGCCTTACTGTAACTTGGCTTTGTGCTAGAGTGAAAACTGACTCTCAAACAAGTGGGAAATGACGAATTTACTGTTGCCATATATAATTCCTGTTCAATCTGTTAGATATTGAAAAGAAACTTGGTTACAACAGTTTAAAATTCAATCTATAGACCTTAGAACACTATGTGAGTTGGACTGACCTTTTAGAAATCAAAATAATAGAACCTTGTTTTGTGTAGGATGGTATCTGAAAAGCTCGGAAAATAAGTCAATAGAGACATACTCTCTGTGGGGCCGTGTTCAAACACTGAAAGCCGTCATAGAAAAAGTGGTTTAGTCAAGAGGATACCGATTACATTTGTATTTCCGGAAAAAACTTGTCGTTTTTAGAAAACCCGGCATATATATATTCAAAATTCAAGCCTGTAGAGTTCAGAACACGATGTTAGTTAGATTAAATCTCTAAGAAGTCAATAAAATAGATCCTGGAGTTGTATGGGAATATATCTGAAACGTTAGGGTCCCATGTAAATACAGCCTTACACTATCGGGGCCGTGTTCTAACAGTGAAAACTGACTTTCAAACACTTCTGAAATAACGAATATACGGTTGCCATATGTAATTCCTGTTCATTCTGTTATTGAAGAGAAACCTGGTTACAACCCTTTAAAATAGTTTCTATAGACCTTAGAACACAATGTGAGTTGGACAGAACCTTTAAGAAATCAAAATAATAGGACCTTCTTTTGTGTAGTAAGGTATCTGAAAAGCTGAGAAAACAAGTAAGTAGAGCCTTACTCTCTGTGGGGCCATGATCCAAAACTGAAAGCCGTCATAGAAACAGCTGTTTAGTCACGAGGATACTGATTACATTTGTATTTATGGGAAAAAACTTGGCGTTTTTAAAAAACGCCACATAAAATTCTTCTAAATACGAGCCTGTAGAGTTCAGAACACGATCTTAGTTAGATTAAATCTCTAAGAAGTCAAAAAAATAGGTCATGGAATTGTATGAGAATATATCTGAAATGCTAGGTTTCCATGGAAATACAGCCTTACTGTGGACGGGGCTGTGTTCTAACAGTGAAAACTGACTTTCAAACAGTTCAGAAATGACGAATATACGGTTTCCATTTATAATCCTTGTTAAATCTGTTAGATATTTAAAAGAAACTTGGTTAGAAAACTTTAAATTTCAATCTATAGACCTTAGACCACAATGTGAGTTGGACAGAACCTTTAAGAAATCAAAATAATAGGACCTTCTTTTGTGTAGGAAGGTATCTGAACAGCTCCGAAAACAAGTAAGTAGAACGTTACTCTCTGGGTGCCATGTTCAAACACTGAAAGCTGTCAGAGAAACAGCTGTTTAGTCAGGAGGATACTAATTATAATTGTATTTCCGGGAAAAAACCCGTCATAAAAATCTTCAAAATTAAAACCTGTAGAGTTCAGAACCCGATGTTAGTTAGATTAAATCTCTAAGAAGTCAATAAAATAGATCCTGGAGTTGTATGGGCATATATCTGAAACACTAGGCTTCCATCTAAATACAGCCTTACTGTAACTTGGCTTTGTGCTAGAGTGAAAACTGACTCTCAAACAAGTGGGAAATGACGAATTTACTGTTGCCATATATAATTCCTGTTCAATCTGTTAGATATTGAAAAGAAACTTGGTTACAACAGTTTAAAATTCAATCTATAGACCTTAGAACACTATGTGAGTTGGACTGAACGTTTCAGAAATCAAAATAATAGAACCTTGTTTTGTGTAGGATGGTATCTGAAAAGCTCGGAAAATAAGTAAATGGAGACATACTCTCTGTGGGGCCGTTTTCAAACACTGAAAGCCGTCATAGAAACAGTTGTTTAGTCAAGAGGATACCGATTACATTTGTATTTCCGGAAAAAACTTGTCGTTTTTAGAAAACCGGGCATATATATATTGAAAATTCAAGCCTGTAGAGTTCAGAACGCAATGTTATTTAGATGAAATCTCTAAGAAGTCAATAAAATAGATCCTGGAGTTGTATGGGAATATATCTGAAACGTTAGGGTCCCATGTAAATACAGCCTTACACTATCGGGGCCGTGTTCTAACAGTGAAAACTGACTTTCAAACACTTCAGAAATGACGAATATACGGTTGCCATATATAATTCCTGTTCATTCTGTTATTGAAAAGAAACCTGGTTACAACCCTTTAAAATAGATTCGATAGACCATAGAACACAATGTGAGTTGGACAGAACCTTTAAGAAATCAAAATAATAGGACCTTCTTTTGTGTAGTAAGGTATCTGAAAAGCTGAGCAAACAGTTAAGTAGAGCATTACTCTCTGTGGGGCCATGATCGAAAACTGAAAGCCGTCATAGAAACAGCTGTTTAGTCACGAGGATACTGATTACATTTGTATTTATGGGAAAAAACTTGGCGTTTTTAAAAAACGCCACATAAAATTCTTCAAAATACGAGCCTGTAGAGTTCAGACCACGATCTTAGTTAGATTAAATCTCTAAGAAGTCAAAAAAATAGGTCATGGAATTGTATGAGAATATATCTGAAACGCTAGGTTTCCATGGAAATACAGCCTTACTGTGGACGGGGCTGTGTTCTGACAGTGAATACTGACTTTCAAACAGTTCAGAAATGACGAATATACGGTTTCCATTTATAATCCTTGTTAAATCTGTTAGATATTTAAAAGAAACTTGGTTAGAAAACTTTAAATTTCAATCTATAGACCTTAGACCACAATGTGAGTTGGACAGAACGTTTAAGAAATCAAAATAATAGGACCTTCTTTTGTGTAGGAAGGTATCTGAACAGCTCCGAAAACAAGTAAGTAGAACGTTACTCTCTGGGTGCCGTGTTCAAACACTGAAAGCTGTCAGAGAAACAGCTGTTTAGTCAGAGGATACTAATTATAATTGTATTTCCGGGAAAAAACCCGGCATAAAAATCTTCAAAATTAAAACCTGTAGAGTTCAGAACACGATGTTAGTTAGATTAAATCTCTAAGAAGTCAATAAAATAGATCCTGGAGTTGTATGGGCATATATCTGAAACATTAGGCTTCCATCTAAATACAGCCTTACTGTAACTGGGCTTTGTGCTAGAGTGAAAACTGACTTTCAAACAAGTGGGAAATGACGAATTTACGGTTGCCATATATAATTCCTGTTCAATCTGTTAGATATTGAAAAGAAACTTGGTTACAACAGTTTAAAATTCAATCTATAGACCTTAGAACACTATGTGAGTTGGACTGAACCTTTTAGAAATCAAAATAATAGAACCTTGTTTTGTGTAGGATGGTATCTGAAAAGCTCGGAAAATAAGTCAATAGAGACATACTCTCTGTGGGGCCGTGTTCAAACACTGAAAGCCGTCATAGAAACAGTTGTTTAGTCAAGAGGATACCGATTACATTTGTATTTCCGGAAAAAACTTGTCGTTTTTAGAAAACCCGGCATATATATATTCAAAATTCAAGCCTGTAGAGTTCAGAACACGATGTTAGTTAGATTAAATCTCTAAGAAGTCAATAAAATAGATCCTGGAGTTGTATGGGAATATATCTGAAACGTTAGGGTCCCATGTAAATACAGCCTTACACTATCGGGGCCGTGTTCTAACAGTGAAAACTGACATTCTAACACTTCTGAAATAACGAATATACGGTTGCCATATATAATTCCTGTTCATTCTGTTATTGAAAAGAAACCTGGTTACAACCCTTTAAAATAGATTCGATAGACCTTAGAACACAATGTGAGTTGGACAGAACCTTTAAGAAATCAAAATAATAGGACCTTCTTTTGTGTAGTAAGTTATCTGAAAAGCTGAGAAAACAAGTAAGAAGAGCCTTACTCTCTGTGGGGCCATGATCCAAAACTGAAAACCGTCATAGAAACAGCTGTTTACTCACGAGGATACTGATTACATTTGTATTTATGGGAAAAAACTTGGCGTTTTTAAAAAACGCCACATAAAATTCTTCAAAATACGAGCCTGTAGAGTTCAGAACACGATCCTAGTTAGATTAAATCTCTAAGAAGTCAAAAAAATAGGTCATGGAATTGTATGAGAATATATCTGAAACGCAAGGTTTCCATGGAAATACAGCCTTACTGTGGACGGGGCTGTGTTCTAACAGTGAAAACTGACTTTCAAACAGTTCAGAAATGACGAATATAGGGTTTCCATTTCCAATCCTTGTTAAATCTGTTAGATATTTAAAAGAAACTTAGTTAGAAAACTTTAAATTTCAATCTATAGACCTTAGACCACAATGTGAGTTGGACAGAACCTTTAAGAAATCAAAATAATAGGACCTTCTTTTGTGTAGGAAGGTATCTGAACAGCTCCGAAAACAAGTAAGTAGAACGTTACTCTCTGGGTGCCATGTTCAAACACTGAAAGCTGTCAGAGAAACAGCTGTTTAGTCAGGAGGATACTAATTATAATTGTATTTCCGGGAAAAAACCCGTCATAAAAATCTTCAAAATTAAAACCTGTAGAGTTCAGAACCCGATGTTAGTTAGATTAAATCTCTAAGAAGTCAATAAAATAGATCCTGGAGTTGTATGGGCATATATCTGAAACACTAGGCTTCCATCTAAATACAGCCTTACTGTAACTTGGCTTTGTGCTAGAGTGAAAACTGACTCTCAAACAAGTGGGAAATGACGAATTTACTGTTGCCATATATAATTCCTGTTCAATCTGTTAGATATTGAAAAGAAACTTGGTTACAACAGTTTAAAATTCAATCTATAGACCTTAGAACACTATGTGAGTTGGACTGACCTTTTAGAAATCAAAATAATAGAACCTTGTTTTGTGTAGGATGGTATCTGAAAAGCTCGGAAAATAAGTCAATAGAGACATACTCTCTGTGGGGCCGTGTTCAAACACTGAAAGCCGTCATAGAAAAAGTGGTTTAGTCAAGAGGATACCGATTACATTTGTATTTCCGGAAAAAACTTGTCGTTTTTAGAAAACCCGGCATATATATATTCAAAATTCAAGCCTGTAGAGTTCAGAACACGATGTTAGTTAGATTAAATCTCTAAGAAGTCAATAAAATAGATCCTGGAGTTGTATGGGAATATATCTGAAACGTTAGGGTCCCATGTAAATACAGCCTTACACTATCGGGGCCGTGTTCTAACAGTGAAAACTGACTTTCAAACACTTCTGAAATAACGAATATACGGTTGCCATATGTAATTCCTGTTCATTCTGTTATTGAAGAGAAACCTGGTTACAACCCTTTAAAATAGTTTCTATAGACCTTAGAACACAATGTGAGTTGGACAGAACCTTTAAGAAATCAAAATAATAGGACCTTCTTTTGTGTAGTAAGGTATCTGAAAAGCTGAGAAAACAAGTAAGTAGAGCCTTACTCTCTGTGGGGCCATGATCCAAAACTGAAAGCCGTCATAGAAACAGCTGTTTAGTCACGAGGATACTGATTACATTTGTATTTATGGGAAAAAACTTGGCGTTTTTAAAAAACGCCACATAAAATTCTTCTAAATACGAGCCTGTAGAGTTCAGAACACGATCTTAGTTAGATTAAATCTCTAAGAAGTCAAAAAAATAGGTCATGGAATTGTATGAGAATATATCTGAAATGCTAGGTTTCCATGGAAATACAGCCTTACTGTGGACGGGGCTGTGTTCTAACAGTGAAAACTGACTTTCAAACAGTTCAGAAATGACGAATATACGGTTTCCATTTATAATCCTTGTTAAATCTGTTAGATATTTAAAAGAAACTTGGTTAGAAAACTTTAAATTTCAATCTATAGACCTTAGACCACAATGTGAGTTGGACAGAACCTTTAAGAAATCAAAATAATAGGACCTTCTTTTGTGTAGGAAGGTATCTGAACAGCTCCGAAAACAAGTAAGTAGAACGTTACGCTCTGGGTGCCGTGTTCAAACACTGAAAGCTGAAAGAGAAACAGCTGTTTAGTCAGAGGATACTAATTATAATTGTATTTCCGGGAAAAAACCCGGCATAAAAATCTTCAAAATTAAAACCTGTAGAGTTCAGAACCCGATGTTAGTTAGATTAAATCTCTAAGAAGTCAATAAAATAGATCCTGGAGTTGTATGGGCATATATCTGAAACACTAGGCTTCCATCTAAATACAGCCTTACTGTAACTTGGCTTTGTGCTAGAGTGAAAACTGACTCTCAAACAAGTGGGAAATGACGAATTTACTGTTGCCATATATAATTCCTGTTCAATCTGTTAGATATTGAAAAGAAACTTGGTTACAACAGTTTAAAATTCAATCTATAGACCTTAGAACACTATGTGAGTTGGACTGACCTTTTAGAAATCAAAATAATAGAACCTTGTTTTGTGTAGGATGGTATCTGAAAAGCTCGGAAAATAAGTCAATAGAGACATACTCTCTGTGGGGCCGTGTTCAAACACTGAAAGCCGTCATAGAAAAAGTGGTTTAGTCAAGAGGATACCGATTACATTTGTATTTCCGGAAAAAACTTGTCGTTTTTAGAAAACCCGGCATATATATATTCAAAATTCAAGCCTGTAGAGTTCAGAACACGATGTTAGTTAGATTAAATCTCTAAGAAGTCAATAAAATAGATCCTGGAGTTGTATGGGAATATATCTGAAACGTTAGGGTCCCATGTAAATACAGCCTTACACTATCGGGGCCGTGTTCTAACAGTGAAAACTGACTTTCAAACACTTCTGAAATAACGAATATACGGTTGCCATATGTAATTCCTGTTCATTCTGTTATTGAAGAGAAACCTGGTTACAACCCTTTAAAATAGTTTCTATAGACCTTAGAACACAATGTGAGTTGGACAGAACCTTTAAGAAATCAAAATAATAGGACCTTCTTTTGTGTAGTAAGGTATCTGAAAAGCTGAGAAAACAAGTAAGTAGAGCCTTACTCTCTGTGGGGCCATGATCCAAAACTGAAAGCCGTCATAGAAACAGCTGTTTAGTCACGAGGATACTGATTACATTTGTATTTATGGGAAAAAACTTGGCGTTTTTAAAAAACGCCACATAAAATTCTTCTAAATACGAGCCTGTAGAGTTCAGAACACGATCTTAGTTAGATTAAATCTCTAAGAAGTCAAAAAAATAGGTCATGGAATTGTATGAGAATATATCTGAAATGCTAGGTTTCCATGGAAATACAGCCTTACTGTGGACGGGGCTGTGTTCTAACAGTGAAAACTGACTTTCAAACAGTTCAGAAATGACGAATATACGGTTTCCATTTATAATCCTTGTTAAATCTGTTAGATATTTAAAAGAAACTTGGTTAGAAAACTTTAAATTTCAATCTATAGACCTTAGACCACAATGTGAGTTGGACAGAACCTTTAAGAAATCAAAATAATAGGACCTTCTTTTGTGTAGGAAGGTATCTGAACAGCTCCGAAAACAAGTAAGTAGAACGTTACTCTCTGGGTGCCATGTTCAAACACTGAAAGCTGTCAGAGAAACAGCTGTTTAGTCAGGAGGATACTAATTATAATTGTATTTCCGGGAAAAAACCCGTCATAAAAATCTTCAAAATTAAAACCTGTAGAGTTCAGAACCCGATGTTAGTTAGATTAAATCTCTAAGAAGTCAATAAAATAGATCCTGGAGTTGTATGGGCATATATCTGAAACACTAGGCTTCCATCTAAATACAGCCTTACTGTAACTTGGCTTTGTGCTAGAGTGAAAACTGACTCTCAAACAAGTGGGAAATGACGAATTTACTGTTGCCATATATAATTCCTGTTCAATCTGTTAGATATTGAAAAGAAACTTGGTTACAACAGTTTAAAATTCAATCTATAGACCTTAGAACACTATGTGAGTTGGACTGACCTTTTAGAAATCAAAATAATAGAACCTTGTTTTGTGTAGGATGGTATCTGAAAAGCTCGGAAAATAAGTCAATAGAGACATACTCTCTGTGGGGCCGTGTTCAAACACTGAAAGCCGGCATAGAAAAAGTGGTTTAGTCAAGAGGATACCGATTACATTTGTATTTCCGGAAAAAACTTGTCGTTTTTAGAAAACCCGGCATATATATATTCAAAATTCAAGCCTGTAGAGTTCAGAACACGATGTTAGTTAGATTAAATCTCTAAGAAGTCAATAAAATAGATCCTGGAGTTGTATGGGAATATATCTGAAACGTTAGGGTCCCATGTAAATACAGCCTTACACTATCGGGGCCGTGTTCTAACAGTGAAAACTGACTTTCAAACACTTCTGAAATAACGAATATACGGTTGCCATATGTAATTCCTGTTCATTCTGTTATTGAAGAGAAACCTGGTTACAACCCTTTAAAATAGTTTCTATAGACCTTAGAACACAATGTGAGTTGGACAGAACCTTTAAGAAATCAAAATAATAGGACCTTCTTTTGTGTAGTAAGGTATCTGAAAAGCTGAGAAAACAAGTAAGTAGAGCCTTACTCTCTGTGGGGCCATGATCCAAAACTGAAAGCCGTCATAGAAACAGCTGTTTAGTCACGAGGATACTGATTACATTTGTATTTATGGGAAAAAACTTGGCGTTTTTAAAAAACGCCACATAAAATTCTTCTAAATACGAGCCTGTAGAGTTCAGAACACGATCTTAGTTAGATTAAATCTCTAAGAAGTCAAAAAAATAGGTCATGGAATTGTATGAGAATATATCTGAAATGATAGGTTTCCATGGAAATACAGCCTTACTGTGGGCGGGGCTGTGTTCTAACAGTGAAAACTGACTTTCAAACAGTTCAGAAATGACGAATATACGGTTTCCATTTATAATCCTTGTTAAATCTGTTAGATATTTAAAAGAAACTTGGTTAGAAAACTTTAAATTTCAATCTATAGACCTTAGACCACAATGTGAGTTGGACAGAACCTTTAAGAAATCAAAATAATAGGACCTTCTTTTGTGTAGGAAGGTATCTGAACAGCTCCGAAAACAAGTAAGTAGAACGTTACGCTCTGGGTGCCGTGTTCAAACACTGAAAGCTGAAAGAGAAACAGCTGTTTAGTCAGAGGATACTAATTATAATTGTATTTCCGGGAAAAAACCCGGCATAAAAATCTTCAAAATTAAAACCTGTAGAGTTCAGAACCCGATGTTAGTTAGATTAAATCTCTAAGAAGTCAATAAAATAGATCCTGGAGTTGTATGGGCATATATCTGAAACACTAGGCTTCCATCTAAATACAGCCTTACTGTAACTTGGCTTTGTGCTAGAGTGAAAACTGACTCTCAAACAAGTGGGAAATGACGAATTTACTGTTGCCATATATAATTCCTGTTCAATCTGTTAGATATTGAAAAGAAACTTGGTTACAACAGTTTAAAATTCAATCTATAGACCTTAGAACACTATGTGAGTTGGACTGACCTTTTAGAAATCAAAATAATAGAACCTTGTTTTGTGTAGGATGGTATCTGAAAAGCTCGGAAAATAAGTCAATAGAGACATACTCTCTGTGGGGCCGTGTTCAAACACTGAAAGCCGTCATAGAAAAAGTGGTTTAGTCAAGAGGATACCGATTACATTTGTATTTCCGGAAAAAACTTGTCGTTTTTAGAAAACCCGGCATATATATATTCAAAATTCAAGCCTGTAGAGTTCAGAACACGATGTTAGTTAGATTAAATCTCTAAGAAGTCAATAAAATAGATCCTGGAGTTGTATGGGAATATATCTGAAACGTTAGGGTCCCATGTAAATACAGCCTTACACTATCGGGGCCGTGTTCTAACAGTGAAAACTGACTTTCAAACACTTCTGAAATAACGAATATACGGTTGCCATATGTAATTCCTGTTCATTCTGTTATTGAAGAGAAACCTGGTTACAACCCTTTAAAATAGTTTCTATAGACCTTAGAACACAATGTGAGTTGGACAGAACCTTTAAGAAATCAAAATAATAGGACCTTCTTTTGTGTAGTAAGGTATCTGAAAAGCTGAGAAAACAAGTAAGTAGAGCCTTACTCTCTGTGGGGCCATGATCCAAAACTGAAAGCCGTCATAGAAACAGCTGTTTAGTCACGAGGATACTGATTACATTTGTATTTATGGGAAAAAACTTGGCGTTTTTAAAAAACGCCACATAAAATTCTTCTAAATACGAGCCTGTAGAGTTCAGAACACGATCTTAGTTAGATTAAATCTCTAAGAAGTCAAAAAAATAGGTCATGGAATTGTATGAGAATATATCTGAAATGCTAGGTTTCCATGGAAATACAGCCTTACTGTGGACGGGGCTGTGTTCTAACAGTGAAAACTGACTTTCAAACAGTTCAGAAATGACGAATATACGGTTTCCATTTATAATCCTTGTTAAATCTGTTAGATATTTAAAAGAAACTTGGTTAGAAAACTTTAAATTTCAATCTATAGACCTTAGACCACAATGTGAGTTGGACAGAACCTTTAAGAAATCAAAATAATAGGACCTTCTTTTGTGTAGGAAGGTATCTGAACAGCTCCGAAAACAAGTAAGTAGAACGTTACGCTCTGGGTGCCGTGTTCAAACACTGAAAGCTGAAAGAGAAACAGCTGTTTAGTCAGAGGATACTAATTATAATTGTATTTCCGGGAAAAAACCCGGCATAAAAATCTTCAAAATTAAAACCTGTAGAGTTCAGAACACGATGTTAGTTAGATTAAATCTCTAAGAAGTCAATAAAATAGATCCTGGAGTTGTATTGGCATATATCCGAAACTCTAGGCTTCCATGTAAATACAGCCTTACTGTAACTGGGCTTTGTGCTAGAGTGAAAACTGACTTTCAAACAAGTCTGAAATGACGAATTACGGGTGCCATATATAATTCCTGTTCAATCTGTTAGATATTAAAAAGAAATTTGGTTACAACAGTTTAAAATTCAATCTATAGACCTTATAACACTATGTGAGTTGGACTGAACCTTTTAGAAATCAAAATAATAGAACCTTGTTTTGTGTAGGATGGTATCTGAAAAGCTCGGAAAATAAGTAAATAGAGACATACTCTCTGTGGGGCCGTGTTCAAACACTGAAAGCCGTCATAGAAACAGTTGTTTAGTCAAGAGGATACCGATTACATTTGTATTTCCGGAAAAAACTTGTCGTTTTTAGAAAACCCGGCATATATATATTCAAAATTCAAGCCTGTAGAGTTCAGAACACGATGTTAGTTAGATTAAATCTCTAAGAAGTCAATAAAATAGATCCTGCAGTTGTATGGGAATATATCTGAAACGTTAGGGTCCCATGTAAATACAGCCTTACACTATCGGGGCCCTGTTCTAACAGTGAAAACTGACTTTCAAACACTTCTGAAATAACGAATATACGGTTGCCATATATAATTCCTGTTCATTCTGTTATTGAAAAGAAACCTGGTTACAACCCTTTAAAATAGATTCGATAGACCTTAGAACACAATGTGAGTTGGACAGAACCTTTAAGAAATCAAAATAATAGGACCTTCTTTTGTGTAGTAAGTTATCTGAAAAGCTGAGAAAACAAGTAAGTAGAGCCTTACTCTCTGTGGGGCCATGATCCAAAACTGAATGCCGTCATAGAAACAGCTGTTTAGTCACGAGGTTACTGATTACATTTGTATTTATGGGAAAAAACTTGGCGTTTATAAGAAACGCCACATAAAATTCTTCAAAATACGTGCCTGTAGAGATCAGAACACGATGTTAGTTAGATTAAATCTCTAAGAAGTCAATAAAATAGATCCTGGAGTTGTATGGGCATATATCTGAAACACTAGGCTTCCATCTAAATACAGCCTTACTGTACTGGGCTTTGTGCGAGAGTGAAAACTGACTTTCAAACAAGTGGGAAATGACGAATTTACGGTTGCCATATATAATTCCTGTTCAATCTGTTAGATATTGAAAAGAAACTTGGTTACAACAGTTTAAAATTCAATCTATAGACCTTAGAACACTATGTGAGTTGGACTGAACCTTTTAGAAATCAATATAATAGAACCTTGTTTTGTGTAGGATGGTATCTGAAAAGCTCGGAAAATAAGTCAATAGAGACATACTCTCTGTGGGGCCGTGTTCAAACACTGAAAGCCTTCATAAAAACAGTAGTTTAGTAAAGAGGATACCCATTACATTTGTATTTCCGGAAAAAACTTGTCGTTTTTAGAAATCCCGGCATATATATATTCAAAATTCAAGCCTTTAGAGTTCAGAACACGATGTTAGTTAGATTAATTCGCTAAGAAGTCAAAAAAATAGATCCTGGAGTTGTATGGGAATATATCTGAAACGTTAGGGTCCCATGTAAATACAGCCTTACACTATCGGGGCCGTGTTCTAACAGTGAAAACTGACTTTCAAACACTTCTGAAATAACGAATATACGGTTGCCATATATAATTCCTGTTCATTCTGTTATTGAAAAGAAACCTGGTTACAACCCTTTAAAATAGATTCTATAGACCTTAGAACACAATGTGAGTTGGACAGAACCTTTAAGAAATCAAAATAATAGGACCTTCTTTTGTGTAGTAAGGTACCTGAAAAGCTGAGAAAACAAGTAAGTAGAGCCTTACTCTCTGTGGGCCCATGATCCAAAACTGAAAGCCGTCATAGAAACAGCTGTTGAGTCACGAGGATACTGATTACATTTGTATTTATGGGAAAAAACTTGACGTTTTTAAAAAACGCCACATAAAATTCTTCAAAATACGAGCCTGTAGAGTTCAGAACACGATGTTAGTTAGATTAAACCTCTAAGAATTCAAAAAAATAGACCATGGAATTGTATGAGAATATATCTGAAACGCTAGGTTTCCATGGAAATACAGCCTTTCTGTGGATGGGGCCGTGTTCTAACAGTGAAAACTGACTTTCAAACAGTTCAGAAATGACGAATATACGGTTTCCATTTATAATTCTTGTTAAATCTGTTAGATATTTAAAAGAAACTTGGTTACAAAACTTTAAATTTCAATCTAGAGACCTTAGACCACAATGTGAGTTGGACAGAACCTTTAAGAAATCAAAATAATTGGACCTTCTTTTGTGTAGGAAGGTATCTCAAAAGCTCAGAAAACAAGTAAGTAGAACCTTACTCTCTGGGTGCCGTGTTCAAACACTGAAAGCTATCAGAGAAACAGCTGTTTAGTCACGAGGATACTAATTATAATTTTATTTCCGGGAAATAACCCGGCATAAAAATCTTCAAAATTAAAACCTGTAGAGTTCAGAACACGATGTTAGTTAGATTAAATCTCTAAGAAGTCAATAAAATAGATCCTGGAGTTGTATGGGAATATATCTGAAACGTTAGGGTCCCATGTAAATACAGCCTTACACTATCGGGGCCGTGTTCTAACAGTGAAAACTGACTTTCAAACACTTCTGAAATAACGAATATACGGTTGCCATATATAATTCCTGTTCATTCTGTTATTTAAAAGAAACCTGGTTACAACCCTTTAAAATAGATTCTATAGACCTTAGAACACAATGTGAGTTGGACAGAACCTTTAAGAAATCAAAATAATAGGACCTTCTTTTGTGTAGTAAGGTACCTTAAAAGCTGAGAATACAAGTAAGTAGAGCCTTACTCTCTGTGGGGCCATGATCCAAAACTGAAAGCCGTCATAGAAACAGCTGTTTAGTCATGAGGATACTGATTACATTTGAATTTATGCGAAAAAAACGGCGTTTTTAAAAAACGCCACATAAAATTCTTCGAAATACGAGCCTGTAGAGTTCAAAACACGATGTTAGTTAGATTAAACCTCTAAGAATTCAAAAAAATAGACCATGGAATTGTATGAGAATATATCTGAAACGCTAGGTTTCCATGGAAATACAGCCTTACTGTGGACGGGGCCGTGTTCTAACAGTGAAAACTGACTTTCAAACATTTCAGAAATGACGAATATACGGTTTCCATTTATAATTCTTGTTAAATCTGTTCGATATTTAAAAGAAACTTGGTTACAAAACTTTAAATTTCAATCTAGAGACCTTAGACCACAATGTGAGTTGGACAGAACCTTTAAGAAATCAAAATAATAGGACCTTCTTTTGTGTAGGAAGGTATCTGAACAGCTCCGAAAACAAGTAAGTAGAACGTTACTCTCTGGGTGCCGTGTTCAAACACTGAAAGCTGTCAGAGAAACAGCTGTTTAGTCACGAGGATACTGATTACATTTGTATTTATGGGAAAAAACTTGGCGTTTTTAAAAAACGCCACATAAAATTCTTCTAAATACGAGCCTGTAGAGTTCAGAACACGATCTTAGTTAGATTAAATCTCTAAGAAGTCAAAAAAATAGGTCATGGAATTGTATGAGAATATATCTGAAATGCTAGGTTTCCATGGAAATACAGCCTTACTGTGGACGGGGCTGTGTTCTAACAGTGAAAACTGACTTTCAAACAGTTCAGAAATAACGAATATACGGTTTCCATTTATAATCCTTGTTAAATCTGTTAGATATTTAAAAGAAACTTGGTTAGAAAACTTTAAATTTCAATCTATAGACCTTAGACCACAATGTGAGTTGGACAGAACCTTTAAGAAATCAAAATAATAGGACCTTCTTTTGTGTAGGAAGGTATCTGAACAGCTCCGAAAACAAGTAAGTAGAACGTTACGCTCTGGGTGCCGTGTTCAAACACTGAAAGCTGAAAGAGAAACAGCTGTTTAGTCAGAGGATACTAATTATAATTGTATTTCCGGGAAAAAACCCGGCATAAAAATCTTCAAAATTAAAACCTGTAGAGTTCAGAACACGATGTTAGTTAGATTAAATCTCTAAGAAGTCAATAAAATAGATCCTGGAGTTGTATTGGCATATATCCGAAACTCTAGGCTTCCATGTAAATACAGCCTTACTGTAACTGGGCTTTGTGCTAGAGTGAAAACTGACTTTCAAACAAGTCTGAAATGACGAATTACGGGTGCCATATATAATTCCTGTTCAATCTGTTAGATATTAAAAAGAAATTTGGTTACAACAGTTTAAAATTCAATCTATAGACCTTATAACACTATGTGAGTTGGACTGAACCTTTTAGAAATCAAAATAATAGAACCTTGTTTTGTGTAGGATGGTATCTGAAAAGCTCGGAAAATAAGTAAATAGAGACATACTCTCTGTGGGGCCGTGTTCAAACACTGAAAGCCGTCATAGAAACAGTTGTTTAGTCAAGAGGATACCGATTACATTTGTATTTCCGGAAAAAACTTGTCGTTTTTAGAAAACCCGGCATATATATATTCAAAATTCAAGCCTGTAGAGTTCAGAACACGATGTTAGTTAGATTAAATCTCTAAGAAGTCAATAAAATAGATCCTGCAGTTGTATGGGAATATATCTGAAACGTTAGGGTCCCATGTAAATACAGCCTTACACTATCGGGGCCCTGTTCTAACAGTGAAAACTGACTTTCAAACACTTCTGAAATAACGAATATACGGTTGCCATATATAATTCCTGTTCATTCTGTTATTGAAAAGAAACCTGGTTACAACCCTTTAAAATAGATTCGATAGACCTTAGAACACAATGTGAGTTGGACAGAACCTTTAAGAAATCAAAATAATAGGACCTTCTTTTGTGTAGTAAGGTATCTGAAAAGCTGAGAAAACAAGTAAGTAGAGCCTTACTCTCTGTGGGGCCATGATCCAAAACTGAATGCCGTCATAGAAACAGCTGTTTAGTCACGAGGTTACTGATTACATTTGTATTTATGGGAAAAAACTTGGCGTTTATAAGAAACGCCACATAAAATTCTTCAAAATACGTGCCTGTAGAGATCAGAACACGATGTTAGTTAGATTAAATCTCTAAGAAGTCAATAAAATAGATCCTGGAGTTGTATGGGCATATATCTGAAACACTAGGCTTCCATCTAAATACAGCCTTACTGTACTGGGCTTTGTGCGAGAGTGAAAACTGACTTTCAAACAAGTGGGAAATGACGAATTTACGGTTGCCATATATAATTCCTGTTCAATCTGTTAGATATTGAAAAGAAACTTGGTTACAACAGTTTAAAATTCAATCTATAGACCTTAGAACACTATGTGAGTTGGACTGAACCTTTTAGAAATCAATATAATAGAACCTTGTTTTGTGTAGGATGGTATCTGAAAAGCTCGGAAAATAAGTAAATAGAGACATACTCTCTGTGGGGCCGTGTTCAAACACTGAAAGCCTTCATAAAAACAGTAGTTTAGTAAAGAGGATACCCATTACATTTGTATTTCTGGAAAAAACTTGTCGTTTTTAGAAATCCCGGCATATATATATTCAAAATTCAAGCCTTTAGAGTTCAGAACACGATGTTAGTTAGATTAATTCGCTAAGAAGTCAAAAAAATAGATCCTGGAGTTGTATGGGAATATATCTGAAACGTTAGGGTCCCATGTAAATACAGCCTTACACTATCGGGGCCGTGTTCTAACAGTGAAAACTGACTTTCAAACACTTCTGAAATAACGAATATACGGTTGCCATATATAATTCCTGTTCATTCTGTTATTGAAAAGAAACCTGGTTACAACCCTTTAAAATAGATTCTATAGACCTTAGAACACAATGTGAGTTGGACAGAACCTTTAAGAAATCAAAATAATAGGACCTTCTTTTGTGTAGTAAGGTACCTGAAAAGCTGAGAAAACAAGTAAGTAGAGCCTTACTCTCTGTGGGCCCATGATCCAAAACTGAAAGCCGTCATAGAAACAGCTGTTGAGTCACGAGGATACTGATTACATTTGTATTTATGGGAAAAAACTTGACGTTTTTAAAAAACGCCACATAAAATTCTTCAAAATACGAGCCTGTAGAGTTCAGAACACGATGTTAGTTAGATTAAACCTCTAAGAATTCAAAAAAATAGACCATGGAATTGTATGAGAATATATCTGAAACGCTAGGTTTCCATGGAAATACAGCCTTTCTGTGGATGGGGCCGTGTTCTAACAGTGAAAACTGACTTTCAAACAGTTCAGAAATGACGAATATACGGTTTCCATTTATAATTCTTGTTAAATCTGTTAGATATTTAAAAGAAACTTGGTTACAAAACTTTAAATTTCAATCTAGAGACCTTAGACCACAATGTGAGTTGGACAGAACCTTTAAGAAATCAAAATAATTGGACCTTCTTTTGTGTAGGAAGGTATCTCAAAAGCTCAGAAAACAAGTAAGTAGAACCTTACTCTCTGGGTGCCGTGTTCAAACACTGAAAGCTATCAGAGAAACAGCTGTTTAGTCACGAGGATACTAATTATAATTTTATTTCCGGGAAATAACCCGGCATAAAAATCTTCAAAATTAAAACCTGTAGAGTTCAGAACACGATGTTAGTTAGATTAAATCTCTAAGAAGTCAATAAAATAGATCCTGGAGTTGTATGGGAATATATCTGAAATGTTAGGGTCCCATGTAAATACAGCCTTACACTATCGGGGCCGTGTTCTAACAGTGAAAACTGACTTTCAAACACTTCTGAAATAACGAATATACGGTTGCCATATATAATTCCTGTTCATTCTGTTATTTAAAAGAAACCTGGTTACAACCCTTTAAAATAGATTCTATAGACCTTAGAACACAATGTGAGTTGGACAGAACCTTTAAGAAATCAAAATAATAGGACCTTCTTTTGTGTAGTAAGGTACCTTAAAAGCTGAGAATACAAGTAAGTAGAGCCTTACTCTCTGTGGGGCCATGATCCAAAACTGAAAGCCGTCATAGAAACAGCTGTTTAGTCATGAGGATACTGATTACATTTGAATTTATGCGAAAAAAACGGCGTTTTTAAAAAACGCCACATAAAATTCTTCGAAATACGAGCCTGTAGAGTTCAGAACACGATCTTAGTTAGATTAAATCTCTAAGAAGTCAAAAAAATAGGTCATGGAATTGTATGAGAATATATCTGAAATGCTAGGTTTCCATGGAAATACAGCCTTACTGTGGACGGGGCTGTGTTCTAACAGTGAAAACTGACTTTCAAACAGTTCAGAAATGACGAATATACGGTTTCCATTTATAATCCTTGTTAAATCTGTTAGATATTTAAAAGAAACTTGGTTAGAAAACTTTAAATTTCAATCTATAGACCTTAGACCACAATGTGAGTTGGACAGAACCTTTAAGAAATCAAAATAATAGGACCTTCTTTTGTGTAGGAAGGTATCTGAACAGCTCCGAAAACAAGTAAGTAGAACGTTACTCTCTGGGTGCCATGTTCAAACACTGAAAGCTGTCAGAGAAACAGCTGTTTAGTCAGGAGGATACTAATTATAATTGTATTTCCGGGAAAAAACCCGTCATAAAAATCTTCAAAATTAAAACCTGTAGAGTTCAGAACCCGATGTTAGTTAGATTAAATCTCTAAGAAGTCAATAAAATAGATCCTGGAGTTGTATGGGCATATATCTGAAACACTAGGCTTCCATCTAAATACAGCCTTACTGTAACTTGGCTTTGTGCTAGAGTGAAAACTGACTCTCAAACAAGTGGGAAATGACGAATTTACTGTTGCCATATATAATTCCTGTTCAATCTGTTAAATATTGAAAAGAAACTTGGTTACAACAGTTTAAAATTCAATCTATAGACCTTAGAACACTATGTGAGTTGGACTGACCTTTTAGAAATCAAAATAATAGAACCTTGTTTTGTGTAGGATGGTATCTGAAAAGCTCGGAAAATAAGTCAATAGAGACATACTCTCTGTGGGGCCGTGTTCAAACACTGAAAGCCGGCATAGAAAAAGTGGTTTAGTCAAGAGGATACCGATTACATTTGTATTTCCGGAAAAAACTTGTCGTTTTTAGAAAACCCGGCATATATATATTCAAAATTCAAGCCTGTAGAGTTCAGAACACGATGTTAGTTAGATTAAATCTCTAAGAAGTCAATAAAATAGATCCTGGAGTTGTATGGGAATATATCTGAAACGTTAGGGTCCCATGTAAATACAGCCTTACACTATCGGGGCCGTGTTCTAACAGTGAAAACTGACTTTCAAACACTTCTGAAATAACGAATATACGGTTGCCATATGTAATTCCTGTTCATTCTGTTATTGAAGAGAAACCTGGTTACAACCCTTTAAAATAGTTTCTATAGACCTTAGAACACAATGTGAGTTGGACAGAACCTTTAAGAAATCAAAATAATAGGACCTTCTTTTGTGTAGTAAGGTACCTTAAAAGCTGAGAATACAAGTAAGTAGAGCCTTACTCTCTGTGGGGCCATGATCCAAAACTGAAAGCCGTCATAGAAACAGCTGTTTAGTCATGAGGATACTGATTACATTTGAATTTATGCGAAAAAACGGCGTTTTTAAAAAACGCCACATAAAATTCTTCGAAATACGAGCCTGTAGAGTTCAGAACACGATCTTAGTTAGATTAAATCTCTAAGAAGTCAAAAAAATAGGTCATGGAATTGTATGAGAATATATCTGAAATGCTAGGTTTCCATGGAAATACAGCCTTACTGTGGACGGGGCTGTGTTCTAACAGTGAAAACTGACTTTCAAACAGTTCAGAAATGACGAATATACGGTTTCCATTTATAATCCTTGTTAAATCTGTTAGATATTTAAAAGAAACTTGGTTAGAAAACTTTAAATTTCAATCTATAGACCTTAGACCACAATGTGAGTTGGACAGAACCTTTAAGAAATCAAAATAATAGGACCTTCTTTTGTGTAGGAAGGTATCTGAACAGCTCCGAAAACAAGTAAGTAGAACGTTACTCTCTGGGTGCCATGTTCAAACACTGAAAGCTGTCAGAGAAACAGCTGTTTAGTCAGGAGGATACTAATTATAATTGTATTTCCGGGAAAAAACCCGTCATAAAAATCTTCAAAATTAAAACCTGTAGAGTTCAGAACCCGATGTTAGTTAGATTAAATCTCTAAGAAGTCAATAAAATAGATCCTGGAGTTGTATGGGCATATATCTGAAACACTAGGCTTCCATCTAAATACAGCCTTACTGTAACTTGGCTTTGTGCTAGAGTGAAAACTGACTCTCAAACAAGTGGGAAATGACGAATTTACTGTTGCCATATATAATTCCTGTTCAATCTGTTAAATATTGAAAAGAAACTTGGTTACAACAGTTTAAAATTCAATCTATAGACCTTAGAACACTATGTGAGTTGGACTGACCTTTTAGAAATCAAAATAATAGAACCTTGTTTTGTGTAGGATGGTATCTGAAAAGCTCGGAAAATAAGTCAATAGAGACATACTCTCTGTGGGGCCGTGTTCAAACACTGAAAGCCGGCATAGAAAAAGTGGTTTAGTCAAGAGGATACCGATTACATTTGTATTTCCGGAAAAAACTTGTCGTTTTTAGAAAACCCGGCATATATATATTCAAAATTCAAGCCTGTAGAGTTCAGAACACGATGTTAGTTAGATTAAATCTCTAAGAAGTCAATAAAATAGATCCTGGAGTTGTATGGGAATATATCTGAAACGTTAGGGTCCCATGTAAATACAGCCTTACACTATCGGGGCCGTGTTCTAACAGTGAAAACTGACTTTCAAACACTTCTGAAATAACGAATATACGGTTGCCATATGTAATTCCTGTTCATTCTGTTATTGAAGAGAAACCTGGTTACAACCCTTTAAAATAGTTTCTATAGACCTTAGAACACAATGTGAGTTGGACAGAACCTTTAAGAAATCAAAATAATAGGACCTTCTTTTGTGTAGTAAGGTATCTGAAAAGCTGAGAAAACAAGTAAGTAGAGCCTTACTCTCTGTGGGGCCATGATCCAAAACTGAAAGCCGTCATAGAAACAGCTGTTTAGTCACGAGGATACTGATTACATTTGTATTTATGGGAAAAAACTTGGCGTTTTTAAAAAACGCCACATAAAATTCTTCTAAATACGAGCCTGTAGAGTTCAGAACACGATCTTAGTTAGATTAAATCTCTAAGAAGTCAAAAAAATAGGTCATGGAATTGTATGAGAATATATCTGAAATGCTAGGTTTCCATGGAAATACAGCCTTACTGTGGACGGGGCTGTGTTCTAACAGTGAAAACTGACTTTCAAACAGTTCAGAAATGACGAATATACGGTTTCCATTTATAATCCTTGTTAAATCTGTTAGATATTTAAAAGAAACTTGGTTAGAAAACTTTAAATTTCAATCTATAGACCTTAGACCACAATGTGAGTTGGACAGAACCTTTAAGAAATCAAAATAATAGGACCTTCTTTTGTGTAGGAAGGTATCTGAACAGCTCCGAAAACAAGTAAGTAGAACGTTACGCTCTGGGTGCCGTGTTCAAACACTGAAAGCTGAAAGAGAAACAGCTGTTTAGTCAGAGGATACTAATTATAATTGTATTTCCGGGAAAAAACCCGGCATAAAAATCTTCAAAATTAAAACCTGTAGAGTTCAGAACCCGATGTTAGTTAGATTAAATCTCTAAGAAGTCAATAAAATAGATCCTGGAGTTGTATGGGCATATATCTGAAACACTAGGCTTCCATCTAAATACAGCCTTACTGTAACTTGGCTTTGTGCTAGAGTGAAAACTGACTCTCAAACAAGTGGGAAATGACGAATTTACTGTTGCCATATATAATTCCTGTTCAATCTGTTAGATATTGAAAAGAAACTTGGTTACAACAGTTTAAAATTCAATCTATAGACCTTAGAACACTATGTGAGTTGGACTGACCTTTTAGAAATCAAAATAATAGAACCTTGTTTTGTGTAGGATGGTATCTGAAAAGCTCGGAAAATAAGTCAATAGAGACATACTCTCTGTGGGGCCGTGTTCAAACACTGAAAGCCGTCATAGAAAAAGTGGTTTAGTCAAGAGGATACCGATTACATTTGTATTTCCGGAAAAAACTTGTCGTTTTTAGAAAACCCGGCATATATATATTCAAAATTCAAGCCTGTAGAGTTCAGAACACGATGTTAGTTAGATTAAATCTCTAAGAAGTCAATAAAATAGATCCTGGAGTTGTATGGGAATATATCTGAAACGTTAGGGTCCCATGTAAATACAGCCTTACACTATCGGGGCCGTGTTCTAACAGTGAAAACTGACTTTCAAACACTTCTGAAATAACGAATATACGGTTGCCATATGTAATTCCTGTTCATTCTGTTATTGAAGAGAAACCTGGTTACAACCCTTTAAAATAGTTTCTATAGACCTTAGAACACAATGTGAGTTGGACAGAACCTTTAAGAAATCAAAATAATAGGACCTTCTTTTGTGTAGTAAGGTATCTGAAAAGCTGAGAAAACAAGTAAGTAGAGCCTTACTCTCTGTGGGGCCATGATCCAAAACTGAAAGCCGTCATAGAAACAGCTGTTTAGTCACGAGGATACTGATTACATTTGTATTTATGGGAAAAAACTTGGCGTTTTTAAAAAACGCCACATAAAATTCTTCTAAATACGAGCCTGTAGAGTTCAGAACACGATCTTAGTTAGATTAAATCTCTAAGAAGTCAAAAAAATAGGTCATGGAATTGTATGAGAATATATCTGAAATGCTAGGTTTCCATGGAAATACAGCCTTACTGTGGACGGGGCTGTGTTCTAACAGTGAAAACTGACTTTCAAACAGTTCAGAAATGACGAATATACGGTTTCCATTTATAATCCTTGTTAAATCTGTTAGATATTTAAAAGAAACTTGGTTAGAAAACTTTAAATTTCAATCTATAGACCTTAGACCACAATGTGAGTTGGACAGAACCTTTAAGAAATCAAAATAATAGGACCTTCTTTTGTGTAGGAAGGTATCTGAACAGCTCCGAAAACAAGTAAGTAGAACGTTACGCTCTGGGTGCCGTGTTCAAACACTGAAAGCTGAAAGAGAAACAGCTGTTTAGTCAGAGGATACTAATTATAATTGTATTTCCGGGAAAAAACCCGGCATAAAAATCTTCAAAATTAAAACCTGTAGAGTTCAGAACACGATGTTAGTTAGATTAAATCTCTAAGAAGTCAATAAAATAGATCCTGGAGTTGTATTGGCATATATCCGAAACTCTAGGCTTCCATGTAAATACAGCCTTACTGTAACTGGGCTTTGTGCTAGAGTGAAAACTGACTTTCAAACAAGTCTGAAATGACGAATTACGGGTGCCATATATAATTCCTGTTCAATCTGTTAGATATTAAAAAGAAATTTGGTTACAACAGTTTAAAATTCAATCTATAGACCTTATAACACTATGTGAGTTGGACTGAACCTTTTAGAAATCAAAATAATAGAACCTTGTTTTGTGTAGGATGGTATCTGAAAAGCTCGGAAAATAAGTAAATAGAGACATACTCTCTGTGGGGCCGTGTTCAAACACTGAAAGCCGTCATAGAAACAGTTGTTTAGTCAAGAGGATACCGATTACATTTGTATTTCCGGAAAAAACTTGTCGTTTTTAGAAAACCCGGCATATATATATTCAAAATTCAAGCCTGTAGAGTTCAGAACACGATGTTAGTTAGATTAAATCTCTAAGAAGTCAATAAAATAGATCCTGCAGTTGTATGGGAATATATCTGAAACGTTAGGGTCCCATGTAAATACAGCCTTACACTATCGGGGCCCTGTTCTAACAGTGAAAACTGACTTTCAAACACTTCTGAAATAACGAATATACGGTTGCCATATATAATTCCTGTTCATTCTGTTATTGAAAAGAAACCTGGTTACAACCCTTTAAAATAGATTCGATAGACCTTAGAACACAATGTGAGTTGGACAGAACCTTTAAGAAATCAAAATAATAGGACCTTCTTTTGTGTAGTAAGGTATCTGAAAAGCTGAGAAAACAAGTAAGTAGAGCCTTACTCTCTGTGGGGCCATGATCCAAAACTGAATGCCGTCATAGAAACAGCTGTTTAGTCACGAGGTTACTGATTACATTTGTATTTATGGGAAAAAACTTGGCGTTTATAAGAAACGCCACATAAAATTCTTCAAAATACGTGCCTGTAGAGATCAGAACACGATGTTAGTTAGATTAAATCTCTAAGAAGTCAATAAAATAGATCCTGGAGTTGTATGGGCATATATCTGAAACACTAGGCTTCCATCTAAATACAGCCTTACTGTACTGGGCTTTGTGCGAGAGTGAAAACTGACTTTCAAACAAGTGGGAAATGACGAATTTACGGTTGCCATATATAATTCCTGTTCAATCTGTTAGATATTGAAAAGAAACTTGGTTACAACAGTTTAAAATTCAATCTATAGACCTTAGAACACTATGTGAGTTGGACTGAACCTTTTAGAAATCAATATAATAGAACCTTGTTTTGTGTAGGATGGTATCTGAAAAGCTCGGAAAATAAGTAAATAGAGACATACTCTCTGTGGGGCCGTGTTCAAACACTGAAAGCCTTCATAAAAACAGTAGTTTAGTAAAGAGGATACCCATTACATTTGTATTTCCGGAAAAAACTTGTCGTTTTTAGAAATCCCGGCATATATATATTCAAAATTCAAGCCTTTAGAGTTCAGAACACGATGTTAGTTAGATTAATTCGCTAAGAAGTCAAAAAAATAGATCCTGGAGTTGTATGGGAATATATCTGAAACGTTAGGGTCCCATGTAAATACAGCCTTACACTATCGGGGCCGTGTTCTAACAGTGAAAACTGACTTTCAAACACTTCTGAAATAACGAATATACGGTTGCCATATATAATTCCTGTTCATTCTGTTATTGAAAAGAAACCTGGTTACAACCCTTTAAAATAGATTCTATAGACCTTAGAACACAATGTGAGTTGGACAGAACCTTTAAGAAATCAAAATAATAGGACCTTCTTTTGTGTAGTAAGGTACCTGAAAAGCTGAGAAAACAAGTAAGTAGAGCCTTACTCTCTGTGGGCCCATGATCCAAAACTGAAAGCCGTCATAGAAACAGCTGTTGAGTCACGAGGATACTGATTACATTTGTATTTATGGGAAAAAACTTGACGTTTTTAAAAAACGCCACATAAAATTCTTCAAAATACGAGCCTGTAGAGTTCAGAACACGATGTTAGTTAGATTAAACCTCTAAGAATTCAAAAAAATAGACCATGGAATTGTATGAGAATATATCTGAAACGCTAGGTTTCCATGGAAATACAGCCTTACTGTGGATGGGGCCGTGTTCTAACAGTGAAAACTGACTTTCAAACAGTTCAGAAATGACGAATATACGGTTTCCATTTATAATTCTTGTTAAATCTGTTAGATATTTAAAAGAAACTTGGTTACAAAACTTTAAATTTCAATCTAGAGACCTTAGACCACAATGTGAGTTGGACAGAACCTTTAAGAAATCAAAATAATTGGACCTTCTTTTGTGTAGGAAGGTATCTCAAAAGCTCAGAAAACAAGTAAGTAGAACCTTACTCTCTGGGTGCCGTGTTCAAACACTGAAAGCTATCAGAGAAACAGCTGTTTAGTCACGAGGATACTAATTATAATTTTATTTCCGGGAAATAACCCGGCATAAAAATCTTCAAAATTAAAACCTGTAGAGTTCAGAACACGATGTTAGTTAGATTAAATCTCTAAGAAGTCAATAAAATAGATCCTGGAGTTGTATGGGAATATATCTGAAACGTTAGGGTCCCATGTAAATACAGCCTTACACTATCGGGGCCGTGTTCTAACAGTGAAAACTGACTTTCAAACACTTCTGAAATAACGAATATACGGTTGCCATATATAATTCCTGTTCATTCTGTTATTTAAAAGAAACCTGGTTACAACCCTTTAAAATAGATTCTATAGACCTTAGAACACAATGTGAGTTGGACAGAACCTTTAAGAAATCAAAATAATAGGACCTTCTTTTGTGTAGTAAGGTACCTTAAAAGCTGAGAATACAAGTAAGTAGAGCCTTACTCTCTGTGGGGCCATGATCCAAAACTGAAAGCCGTCATAGAAACAGCTGTTTAGTCATGAGGATACTGATTACATTTGAATTTATGCGAAAAAAACGGCGTTTTTAAAAAACGCCACATAAAATTCTTCGAAATACGAGCCTGTAGAGTTCAAAACACGATGTTAGTTAGATTAAACCTCTAAGAATTCAAAAAAATAGACCATGGAATTGTATGAGAATATATCTGAAACGCTAGGTTTCCATGGAAATACAGCCTTACTGTGGACGGGGCCGTGTTCTAACAGTGAAAACTGACTTTCAAACATTTCAGAAATGACGAATATACGGTTTCCATTTATAATTCTTGTTAAATCTGTTCGATATTTAAAAGAAACTTGGTTACAAAACTTTAAATTTCAATCTATAGACCTTAGACCACAATGTGAGTTGGACAGAACCTTTAAGAAATCAAAATAATAGGACCTTCTTTTGTGCAGGAAGGTATCTGAAAAGCTCCGAAAACAAGTAAGTAGAACCTTACTCTCTGGGTGTCGTGTTCAAACACTGAAAGCTGTCAGAGAAACAGCTGTTTAGTCACCAGGATACTAATTATAATTGTATTTCCGGGAAAAACCCCGGCATAAAAATCTTCAAAATTAAAACCTGTAGAGTTCAGAACACGATGTTAGTTCGATTAAATCTCTAAGAAGTCAATAAAATAGATCCTGGAGTTGTATGGGCATATATCTGAAACACTAGGCTTCCATCTAAATACAGCCTTACTGTAACTGGGCTTTGTGCGAGAGTGAAAACTGACTTTCAAACAAGTGGGAAATGACGAATTTACGGTTGCCATATATAATTCCTGTTCAATCTGTTAGATATTGAAAAGAAACTTGGTTACAACAGTTTAAAATTCAATCTATAGACCTTAGAACACTATGTGAGTTGGACTGAACCTTTTAGAAATCAATATAATAGAACCTTGTTTTGTGTAGGATGGTATCTGAAAGCTCGGAAAATAAGTAAATAGAGACATAATCTCTGTGGGGCCGTGTTCAAACACTGAAAGCCTTCATAGAAACAGTAGTTTAGTAAAGAGGATACCCATTACATTTGTATTTCCGGAAAAAACTTGTCGTTTTTAGAAATCCCGGCATATATATATTCAAAATTCAAGCCTTTAGAGTTCAGAACACGATGTTAGTTAGATTAATTCTCTAAGAAGTCAAAAAAATAGATCCTGGAGTTGTATGGGAATATATCTGAAACGTTAGGGTCCCATGTAAATACAGCCTTACACTATCGGGGCCGTGTTCTAACAGTGAAAACTGACTTTCAAACACTTCTGAAATAACGAATATACGGTTGCCATATATAATTCCTGTTCATTCTGTTATTGAAAAGAAACCTGGTTACAACCCTTTAAAATAGATTCTATAGACCTTAGAACACAATGTGAGTTGGACAGAACCTTTAAGAAATCAAAATAATAGGACCTTCTTTTCTGTAGGAAGGTATCTGAAAAGCTCCGAAAACAAGTAAGTAGAACCTTACTCTCTGGGTACCGTGTTTAAACACTGAAAGCTGTCAGAGAAACAGCTGTTTAGTCAGGAGGATACTAATTATAATTGTATTTCCGGGAAAAACCCCGGCATAAAAATCTCCAAAATTAAAACATGTAGAGTTCAGAACATGATGTTAGTTACATTAAATCTCTAAGAAGTCAATAAAATAGATCCTGGAGTTGTATGGGCATATATCTGAAACACTAGGCTTCCATCTAAATACAGCCTTACTGTAACTGGGCTTTGTGCTAGAGTGAAAACTGACTTTCAAACAAGTGGGAAATGACGAATTTACGGTTGCCATATATAATTCCTGTTCAATCTGTTAGATATTGAAAAGAAACTTGGTTACAACAGTTTAAAATTCAATCTATAGACCTTAGAACACTATGTGAGTTGGACTGAACCTTTTAGAAATCAAAATAATAGAACCTTGTTTTGTGTGTGGATGGTATCTGAAAAGCTCGGAAAATAAGTACATAGAGACATACTCTCTGTGGGGCCGTGTTCAAACACTGAAAGCCGTCATAGAAACAGTTGTTTAGTCAAGAGGATACCGATTACATTTGTATTTCCGGAAAAAACTTGTCGTTTTTAGAAATCCCGGCATATATATATTCAAAATTCAAGCCTGTACAGTTCAGAACACCATGTTAGTTAGATTAAATCTCTACGAAGTCAATAAAATAGATCCTGGAGTTTTATGGGAATATATCTGAAACGTTAGGGTCCCATGTATATACAGCCTTACACTATCGGGGCCGTGTTCTAACAGTGAAAACTGACTTTCAAACACTTCTGAAATAACGAATATACGGTTGCCATATATAATTCCTGTTCATTCTGTTATTGAAAAGAAACCTGGTTACAACCCTTTAAAATAGATTCTGTAGACCTTAGAACACAATGTGAGTTGGACAGAACCTTTAAGAAATCAAAATAATAGGACCTACTTTTGTGTAGTAAGGTATCTGAAAAGCTGAGAAAACAAGTAAGTAGAACCTTACTCTCTGTGGGGCCATGATCCAAAACTGAAAGCCGTCATAGAAACAGCTGTTTAGTCACGAGGATACTGATTACATTTGTATTTATCAGAAAAAACTTGGCTTTTTTTAAAAACGCCACATAAAATTCTTCAAAATACGAGCCTGTAGAGTTCAGAATACGATGTTAGTTAGATTAAACCTCTAAGAAGTCTATAAAATAGAACCAGGAATGGTATGGGAATGTATCTGAAATGCTAAAGTTCCATGTAAATTCAGCCTTACTGTAACGGGGCCGTGTTCTAATAGTGACAACTGACTTTCAAACAATTCTGAAATGAAGAATAAACAGTTGCCATTTATAATTCTTGTTCAATTTGATAGAAACTTAAAAGAAACCTAGTTACAACCATTTCAAATTCCATCTATAGACGTAAAAACACTATATGAGTCGGACAGAACCTTTAAGAAATCGAAATAACAGAACCTCGTTTTGTATATTAAGGTATCTGAAAAGCTCGGAAAAGAAATAGAGCTTTACTCTCTGCGCGACCGTGTTCAAACACTGAAAGCTCTCATAGAAACAGCTGTTTAGTCAAGAGGATACTGATTACATATGTATTTCCGGTAAAAAAATTGACGTTTTTAAAAACCCGGAATAAAAATCTTCAAAATTAAAGCCTGTAGATTTGAGAACACGATGTTAGTTAGATTAAATCTGTAAGAAGTCAATAAAATAGATCTTGGAGTTGTATGGGTATATATCTGAAACGCTAGCGGTCCATGTCAATACAGTCTTACCGTAAAGAGGCTGTGTTCTGACAGTGAAAACTGACTTTCAAACAGTTCTGAAATGCAGAATATAAGGTTGCCATTTATATTTCCTGTTTCATCTGTAACATATTTAAAAGAAACCTGGTTACAACCCTTTAAAATTCAATCTATACATCTTAGAATAATATGTAAGTTGGAAAGAACCTTTAAGAAATCAAAATAATAGAAAATTTCTTTTAGATAGGTATCTGGAAAGCTCAGAAAAGAAGTAAATAGAGCCTTACTCTCTGTGGGGCCAATTTCAAACTCTGAAAGCCATCATAGAATCAGCTGTTTAGTCAAGAAGGTACCTATTACATTAGTATTTCCGTGAAAAAACTTGTCGTTTTTAGAAAACCCGGCATAAATATATTCAAAATTCAAGCGTGTAGAGTTCAGAATACGATGTTAGTCAGATTAAATCTCTAAAAATACTAAAAAATAGATACTGGATTTGAATTGGAATATATCTGAAACACTAGCACTAAATAGAAATACAGTATTAGTGTAACGGGGCCGTGTTCTGACAGTGAAAACTGACATTCAAACAAGTCTGAAATGACGAATTTACAGTTGCCATTTATAATTCATGTTCAATCTGTAACATATTTAAAAGAAACCTGGTTAAAACCCTTTAAAATTCAATCTATACATCTTAGAATACTATGTGATTTAAACAGAACCTTAGGAAATCAAAATAATAGAACACTTTTGTTTTTGGAAGGTATCTGAAAACTCAGAAAACAAGTAAATAGAGCAATACTCTGTGGGGCCGATTTCAAAAACGGAAAGCCGTCTTAGAAACAGCTGTTTAGTGACGTGGTACTGAGATCATTTGTATTTCCGGGAAAAAAGTGGCGTTTTTAAAAAACCATGCATAAAAATCTTCAAAATTCAGCCTGTAGAGGTCAGAACATGATGTTAGTTAGATTAAATCTCTAAGAAGTCTATAAAATAGAACCAGGAATTGTATGGGAATGTATCTGAAATGCTAGGGTTCCATGTAAATTCAGCGTACTGTAACGGGGCCGTGTTCTAATAGTGAAAACTGACTTTCAAACAGTTCTGAAATGAAGAATAAACAGGTGCCATTCATAATTCTTGTTCAATTTGAGAGAAACTTAAAAGAAACCTAGTTACAACCATTTCAAATTCCATCTATAGACCTAAGAACACTATATGAGTCGGACAGAACCTTTAAGAAATCGAAATAACAGAATCTCATTTTGTATATAAAGGTATCTGAAAAGCTCGGAAAAGAAATAGAGCTTTACTCTCTGCCCGGCCGTGTTCAAACACTGAAAGCTCTCATATAAACAGCTGTTTAGTCACGAGGATACTGATTACATATGTATTTCCGGTAAAAAAAAAATTGACGTTTTTAAATACCCGGAATAAAAATCTTCAAAATTAAAGGCTTTAGAGTTCAGAATACGATGTTAGTTAGATTAAATCTGTAAGAAGTCAATAAAATAGGTCCTGGAGTTGTATAGGTATATACATGAAATGTTAGGGTCCCGTGTCAATACAGTCTTACTGTAACGGAGCCGTGTTCTGACAGTGAAAACTGACTTTCAAACAGTTCTGAAATGCCGAATATAAGGTTGCCATTTATATTTCCTGTTCCATCTGTAACATATTTAAAAGAAACCTGGTTACAACCCTTTAAAATTCAATCTATACATCTTAGAATACTATGTAAGTTGGACAGAAACTTTAAGAAATCAAAATAATAGAAAATTTTTTTTAGGAAGGTATCTGGAAAGCTCAGAAAAGAAGTAAATAGAGCCTTACTCTCTGCCCGGCCGTGTTCGAACACTGAAAGCTCTCATAGAAACAGCTGTTTAGTCACGAGGATACTGATTACATATGTATTTCCGGTAAAAAAATTGACATTTTTAAAAACCCGGAATAAAAATCTTCAAAATTAAAGGCTTTAGAGTTCAGAATACGATGTTAGTTAGATTAAATCTGTAAGAAGTCAATAAAATAGATCCTGGAGTTGTATGGTTATATATCTGAAACGCTAGGGTTCCATGTCAATACAGTCTTACTGTAACGGGGCCGTGTTCTGACAGTGAAAACTGACTTTCAAACAGTTCTGAAATGCCGAATATAATGTTACCATTTATATTTCCTGTTCAATCTGTAGCATATTTAAAAGAAACCTGGTTACAACCCTTTAAAATTCAATCTATACATCTTAGAATACTATGTGATTTGGACAGAACCTTTAGGAAATCAAAATAATAGAACATTTTTTTTTTTTTAGGAAGGTATCTGAAAAGCTCGGAAAACAAGTAAATAGAGCAATACTCTGTGGGGCCGATTTCAAACACTGAAAGCCGTCTTAGAAAGAGCTGTTTAGTGACGTGGATACTGAGATCATTTGTACTTCCGGGAAAAAAGTGGCGTTTTTAAAAAACCCGGCATAAAAATCTTCAAAATTCAGCCTGTAGAGGTCAGAACATGATGTTAGTTAGATTAAATCTCTAAGAAGTCTATAAAATAGAACCAGGAATTGTATGGAAATGTATCTGAAATGCTATGGTTCCATGTAAATTCAGCCTTACTGTAACGGGGCCGTTTTCTAAGAGTGAAAATTGACTTTCAAACAGTTCTGAAAAGACGAATAAACAGTTGTCTTTTATAATTCCTGTTCAATCTGTTACATATTTAAAAGAAACCTGGTTACAACCATTTAAAATTCGATCTATAAATCTTAGAATACTATGTTAGTTGGACAGGACCTTTACGAAATCAAAAGAATAGAACATTTTTTTTTTTTTTTTAGGAAGGTATCTGAAAACCTCGGAAATCAAGTAAATAGAGCCTTACTGTCTGAGGGGCCGTGTTCCAACACTGAAAGCCGTCATAGAAACAGCTGTTTAGTCACGTGGATACTGATTACATTTGTATTTCCGGGAAAAAAGTGGCGTTTTTAAAAAACTCGGCATAAAAATCTTCAAAATTCAAGCCTGTAGAGTTCAGAACATGATGTTAGTTAGATTAAATCTCTAAGAAGTCTATAAAATAGAACCAGGAATTGTATGGGAATGTATCTGAAATGCTAAAGTTCCATGTCAATTCAGCCTTACTGTAACGGGGCCGTGTTCTAATAGTGAAAACTGACTTTCAAACAGTGCTGAAATGACGAATATAAGGTTACCATTTATATTTCCTGTTCAATCTGTTAGATATTTAAAAGAAACCTGGTTACAACCCTTTAAAATTCAATCTATACATCTTAGAATACTATGTGAGTTGGACAGAACCTTTAAGAAATCAAAATAATAGAACATTTTTTTTAGGAAGGTATCTGGAAAGCTCAGAAAACAGGTAAATAGAGCAATACTCTGTGGGGCCGATTTTAAACACTGAAAGCCGTCTTAGAAACAGCTGTTTATTGACGTGGATACTGAGATCATTTGTATTTCCGGGAAAAAGTGGCGTTTTTAAAAAACCATGCATAAAAATCTTCAAAATTCAGCCTGTAGAGGTCAGAACATGATGTTAGTTAGATTAAATCTCTAAGAAGTCTATAAAATAGAACCAGGAATTATATGGAACTGTATCTCAAATGCTAAGGTTCCATGTAAATTCAGCGTACTGTAACGGGGCCGTTTTCTGAGAGTGAAAATTGACTTTCAAACAGTTCTGAAAAGACGAATAAACAGTTGCCTTTTATAATTCCTGTTCAATCTGTAACATATTTAAAAGAAACCTGGTTACAACCCTTTAAAATTCAACCTATAGACCTTAGAACACAATGTGATTCGGACAGAACCTTTAAGAAATCAAAATAATAGGACCTTCTTTTGTGTAGGAAGGTATCTGAAAAGCTCAGAAAACCAGTAAGTAAAGCCTTACTCTTTGTGGTGCGTGTTCAAACACTGAAAGCTCCTATAGAAAGAGCGATGATACTGATTAAATTTGTTTTTCCAGTAAAAACCAATATACGGTTTCCATTTATAATTCTTGTTAAATCTGTTAGATATTTAAAAGAAACTTGGTTACAAAACTTTAAATTTCAATCTATAGACCTTAGACCACAATGTGAGTTGGACAGAACCTTTAAGAAATCAAAATAATAGGACCTTCTTTTGTGTAGGAAGGTATCTGAAAAGCTCCAAAAACAAATCAGTAGAACCTTACTCTCTGGGTGCCGTGTTCAAACATTGAAAGCTGTCAGAGAAACAGCTGTTTAGTCACGAGGATGCTAATTATATTTGTATTTCTAGTACAAATCTTAGCGTTTTCAAAAAACGCGGCATCAAAATATTCAAAATTCAAGCCTGTAGAGTTCACAACACGATGTTAGTTAGATTAAATCTCTAAGAAGTCAAAAAAAAAAATAGAACCTGTAATTGTATGGGAATGTATCTGGAAAGCAAGGGGTACATAGAAATACAGCCTTACTGTTTACGGGGCCGTGTTCTAACAGTGAAAACTGATTTTCAACAGTTTTGATATGACCAATATACGGTTTACATTTGTAATTCCTGTTCAGTCTGTTAGATATTTAAAAGAAACCTGGTTACAACGCTTTAAAATTCAATCTGTAGACCTAGAACACTATGTGAGTTGGACAGAACCTTTAAGTAATCAATATAATAGAACCTGGTTGTGTAGGAAGGTATCTGAAAAGCTCGCAAAACAAGTAAACAGGGCCTTACTCTCTGTGGGGCCATGTTCTAACACTGAAAGCTGTCACAGAAACAGCTGTTTAGTCACGAGGTTACTGATTACATTTGTATTTCCTTGAAAAAACTTGTCGTTTTTAAAAAACCCGGCATAAAAATCTTCAAAATTCAAGCCTGTAGAGTTCAGAACACTATGTTAGTTTTATTAAATCTCTAAGAAGTAAATAAAATAGATCTTGGAGTTTTATGGGAATATATCTGAAACCGCAGGGTTCCATGTAAATACAGCCTTACTCTAACGGGGCCGTGTTCTAACAGTGAAAACTGACTTTCAAACAGTTCTGAAATAACGAATATACGGTTGCCATTTATAATTCCCGTTCAATCTGTTAGATATTTAAAAGAAACCTGATTACATCCCTTTAAAATTCAAATCTATAGACTCAAAACACAATGTGATTTAGGCAGATCCTTTAAGAAATCAAAATGATAGAACCTGGTTTTGTATAGGACGGTTCCTGAAAAGCTAAGAAAACAAGTAAGTAGAGCCTTACTCTCTGTGGGGCCGTGTTCAATCACTGAAAGCTCTCTTAGAAACAGCTGTTTAGTCACGAGGATACTGATTACATTTCTATTTCCGGTACAAAAAGTTGGCGTTTTTAAAAACCTCGCAAAAAAAAACATAAAAATTCTAGTCTATAGAGTTCAGAACACAATTTTATTTAGATTAAATCTCTAAGAAATAAAAAATATAGAACCTGGAATTCTATGGGAATGTATCTGAAACGCTAGGGTCTCATGTAAATACAGAATTACTGTCGATGGGGCTGTGTTCTAACAGTGAAAACTGACTTTCAAACAGCTCTGAAATGAGGAATACACAGTTTACATTTATAATTCCTGTTTAATCCGTTAGATATTTCAAAGAAACCTGGTTACAACCCTTGAAAATTCAAATCTAATTCACACCTCAGAACACTATGTGAGGTAGACTGATCCTTTAAGAAATCAAAATGATAGATCCCGGAATTGTATTGGAAGCTATCTGAAATGCTAGGACATCATGTAAATAGAGCCTTACTCTCTGTAGGGCCGTGTTCAAACACTGAAGCTCTCATAAAAACAGCTGTTTAGTCATGAGGATACTGATTACATTTCTATTTCTGGTACGAAAACTTGGCATTTTTAAAAAACCCGGCTTAAAAAGCTTAAAAATTCAAGTCTATAGAGTTCAGAAAACGATGTTAGTTAGATTATAGCTCTAAGAAGTCAAAAAAATAGAACCCGGAATTGTATGGGAATGTATCTGAAACGCTAGGATTTCATGTAAATACAGCCTTACTGTTGACGGTTCCATGTTCTAACTCAGAAAACTGACTCTCAAACAGCTCTGAAATGACGAATATACAATTTCCATTTATAATTCCCTTTCAATCTCTTAGATATTTAAATAAACCAGGTTACAACCCTTTACAATTCAATTCCATAGACCTCAGAAGACTATGTGAGGTAGACTGATCCTTTAAGAAATGAAAATGATAGAACCTGGAGTTGTATAGTAAGGTATCTGAAACGCTAGGAAGACATGTAAATAGAGCCTTAGTCTTTGTGGGGCTGTGTTCAAACACTGAAAGCTCTCATAGAAACAGCTGTTTAGTCACGAGAATACTGATTACATTTGTATTTCCGGTACAAAATCTTATCGTTTTTAAAAAACCCGGTATAAAAAACCTAAAAATTCAAGTCTATGCAGTTCAGAACACTATGTTAATTTGATTAAAACTCTTAGAATTCAAAATGACAACATCTGAAATTATATAGGAATGTATTTGAAACCATTGGAATGCATGTATATAGAGCCTTAATGTCTGTGAGACAATGTTCATATTAAAAACTCAGTTTGAAACATCTGTGAAATGAAGAGAATACTGAATTCATTTATGTTTCTGGTTTATTGACTTGGCATATTTAAAGGAGCCTGCTGAAAACCCTTAAGAATTCAAGTCTATAGGGTTCAGAACACTATGTTATTTTGATTGAAACTCTTAGTAGTCAAAATGATAGAACCTGTAATTGTATAGGAGTGTGTAGCAAACGCTCGGGATTCATGTACATAACGCCTTAATGTCTGTGGGTCAGTATTGAAACAGAAAACTCATTTCGAATCAGCTATTATATGACTAGTATACTGATTGTATATATATTTCCGGTTCAATAACTTGGCGTTTTTAAAGGAACCTGCTTAAAACCCGTAAGTATTCAAGTTTTTAGAGCTCAGAACACCATATGAGTTTGATTAAAACTCTGAATTTAAAATGATAGAACCTGGAATTATATAGAAATGTGTACGATACACTAGGATTACTTGTAAATAGAGCCTTTATGTCTGTGGGTCAGTATTTTAAAATTTTAAACTCACTTTCAAACAACTGTTATATGACAAGTATACTGTTAACATTTATAATTCTGATCAATCAGTTGGTGTTTTTAAAGTAACCTGCTTTAAACTCTTAAAGGTTCAAGTCTCTAGAGCTCAGAAAACTATGCGAGTTTGATTAAAACTCTTAGAATTCAAAATCATAGAACCTGGAATTGTATAGAAATGTGTATGAAACACTGGGATGACATGTAAATAAATCCTCATGAGTGTGGGGAAGTGTTTAAAAACTTAAAACTCACTTTCCAACAGCTGTGATATGATGAGTATACTGTTTACATTCATAATTCTGATCAATTGGTTGGCGTTTTTAAAGTAACCTGCTTTAAACCCCTAAAGATTCAAGTAAACATAACTCAGAACACTATGTGAGTTTCATTAAAACACTTAGAATTCAAAATGATAGAGTCTGTAATTTTATAGGAATGTATATGAAACCCTAGGATTGCATGTACATAGAGCCTTAATGTCTGTGGGGCAGTGTTCACATTAAAAACTCAGTTTGAAACAGCTGTGAAATGAAGACAATATTGATTACATTTATGTTTCTGGTTCAATGACTTGGCCTTTTCAAAGGAACCTGCTGAAAACCCTTAAGAATTCAAGTCTATAGAGCTCAGAACACTATGTGAGTTTGATTAAAACTCTTAGAATTCAAAATCATAGAACCTGGAATTGTATAGAAATGTGTATGAAACACTGGGATGACATGTAAATAAAGCCTTCATGACTGTGGGGAAGTGTTTAAAAACTTAAAACTCACTTTCCAACAGCTGTGATATAATCAGTATACTGTTTACATTCATAATTCTGATCAATTGGTTGGCGTTTTTAAAGTAACCTGCTTTAAACCCTTAAGGATTCAAGTAAATATAACTCGGAACACTATGTGAGTTTCATTAAAACTCTTAAATTCAAAATGATAGAGTCTGTAATTGTATAAGAATGTATATGAAACACTTGGAATACATGTACATAGAGCCTTAATATGTGTGGGGCAGTGTTCAAACTGAAAACTCAGGTTGAAACTGCTGTGAAATGAAGAGTATACTGATTACATTTATGTTTCCGGTTCAATGACTTGGCATATTTAAAGGAACCTGCTGAAAACCCTTAAGAATTCAAGTCTATAGAGCTCAGAACACTATGTGAGTTTGATTGAAACTCTTAGAATTCAAAATGATAGAACCAGTAATTATATAGGAATGTATATGAATCGCTAGAAATACCTGTAAATAGAGCCTTAGCATCTGTGGGGCAGTGTTCTAAAAGAGCTCAAAAAACTATGTGAGTGTGATTAAAACTCTTAGAATTCAAAATGATAGAACCTGGATTTGTATAGGATTGAATATGAAAGTGAGGGCCTTGGTGTGGTCAGTAGTCTGACTGATTTACATACGGGAATGAGTGGTCATATGTGAGATACACCGGACCTGGGAGAGAGGGCCATAGGTGATGGAACTTGAGTGCTGAAGGCTGTGACTGGTGAAGGGACATTAAGTGCAGCACCAGAAGAGGTCGGATCTGGCTATCTGAGATTTGATGTGGTTCACAATATGTGAGGTTGAAGAAAAAAAAAACAATCAGGGAGGGAGGTCATCATAGAAGGACTGAAGGCGCCTCATTGAGTGTGGACTATGAGAATTGGTGTAGAACTTAATTCAGTTTGAATTTTCCAGGCATTAACAAAACCACACTTGCTGAGTAATGAGTAAGAAGTCAGGGAGATGACTATGGGGGCAGGGACTGTGGAATTGTAGGTTTGAGAGAGTTATAGTAGCAAGAGTGATGTGTACTAGGAGAAGGCATGTGAATTCATGGCTTCAGGGCCCCTGACATTGACATAAGATGGAATGATAGTGGAATTTATTTCTGGTGATGTTTGGATAATCTGATATAGTAAATTTCATATTAATTCCTAAAAAGAGGGTCTATAGTAGTGGTACATTCTTGGTCCAGAGATTAGATGAAATATATGAGCAACCTGCATTTTATTGTGGAGGGCAGTTATAGTGATCAATAGGAATGAGAGAGCATACATCAGTGTCATCTAGGCTGGCATTGGGAAGGGTGAAGGGTAAGACAGAAATTCATTACTGAAAGGGTGAATTGGAGTATTGGAAAAGAAGATGATGAAGAACAAATATTCAAGTCACAATGTATTTGTCCTACTTTTGGTATTATGACTCTGGGAATGAAGCTGTGTGAGAGATGTGTGTTTCAAAGACTTATGTGCTGCAGGAGGGGCAAAGTGATGGCCTCAGCACCCTAGGCTTGGTTTGAAATGGGTGAAGTGTGATGTCAAAATTTTCAGGGACTTGGAATGAGAATGTAGGGAACAACAAGGTTTTTTGGTTTTTTTTGCTAAAAGTATTACAAAGGGTATTACATAAGTGCCCTTTTTTTTCCCCCCTCCCTTGACAAACCCTTCCCCTCCCTTACCCCCCAGTATCTTATGTCCATTAGTTATGCTTATATAGATGCATACAAGTCCTTCGGTTGATCTCTTACTCCCCTCCCTCCTGTCCCCCAACCCTCCCTGGCCTTCCCACTGCAGTTTGACAATCAGTTTGAGGCAGCTCTGCCTCTGTATCTATTATTGTTCAAAAGTTTGTAATGGTCTTTATTATCCATGAATGAGTGAGATCATGTGGTATTTTTCCTTCATTGACTGGCTTGTTTCACTTAGCATAATGCTCTCCAGTTCCATCCATGCTGTTGCAAATGGTAAGAGTTCCTTCTTTTTTACAGCAGCATAGTATTCCATCGTGTAGATGTACCACTGTTTCTAATCCATTCATCTACTGATGGGCACTTAGGCTGTTTCCAGATCTTAGCTATGGTGAATTGTGCTGCTATGAACATAGGGGTGCATATATCCTTTCTAATTGGTGTTTCTGGTTTCTTGGGATATATTCCTAGAAGTGGGATCACAGGGTCAAATGGGAGTTCCATTTCCAATTTTTTGAGGAAACTCCATACTGTCTTCCATAGTGGCTGCACCAGTCTGCATTCCCACCAGCAGTGCACAAGTGTTCCTTTTTCTCCACATCCTCTCCAGCACTTGTCGTTTGTTGATTTGTTGATGATGGCCATTCTGACAGGTGTGAGATGGTACCTCATTGTTGTTTTGATTTGCATCACTCAGATGATTAGTGACTTTGAGCATGTTTTCATATGTCTCTTGGCTTTCTGAATGTCCTCTTTTGAAAGGTGTCTATTTAGGTCCTTTGCCCATTTTTTTGATTGGATTGTTTATCTTCTTTTTGTTAAGTTGTATGAGTTCCCTATAAATTTTGGAGATTAGGCCCTTATCAGCTATGACGTTGGCAAATATGTTTTCCCAAGAAGTGGGTTTTCTTGTTGTTCTGTTGATGGTTTCTTTTGCTGTGCAGAAGCTTTTTATTTTGATGTAGTCCCATTTGTTCATTTTCTCTTTAGTTTCAACTGCCCGAGGAGCTGTATCAGTGAAGAAATTGCTTTGGCATATGTCTGAGATTTTGTTGCCTTTGTATTCGTCTAGAATTTTTATGGTTTCCTATTGTACATTTAAGTCCTTTATCCATTTTGAGTTTATTCTTGTGTATGGTGTAAGTTGGTGGTCTAGTTTCATTTTCTTGCATGTATCTGTCCAATTTTCCCAACACCATTTATTGAAGAGACTATCTTGACTCCATTGTATGTTCATGTCTCCTTTGTCAAAAATTAATTGAGCATATTGGTTCGGGCTAATTTCTGGACTCTCTATTTTATTCCACTGATCTATATGTCTGTTCTTGTGCCAGTACCAGGCAGTTTTGAGAACAGTGGCTTTGTAATACAGCTTGATATCTGGCATTGAGATCCTACCTACTTTGTTTTTTCTCAGGATCGCTGCAGCTATTCGGGGTCTTTTTTTAATCCAGATGAATTTTTGGAGAGTTCGTTCTAGATCTTTGAAGAAGGCCATTGGTATTTTAATGGGAAGTGCGTTGAATTTATAGATTGCTTTGGGTAGTATGGACATTTTAATGATGTTGATTCTACCAATCCAAGAACATGGTATGTTCTTCCATCTCTTTATGTCTTCCTCTATCTCTTTTTTCAACGTCCTGTAGTTTTCTGAGTAGAGGTCTTTTACCTCTTTAGTTAAGTTTATTCCTAGGTATCTTAATTTTTTGGTGCGATGGTAAATGGGATTGTTTTTATAATCTCTCTTTCTGAAAGTTCACTATTGGTGTATAGAAATGCCTCAGATTTCTTGGGGTTAATTTTGTATCCTGCTACATTGCCAAATTCATGTATTAAGTCTAGTAGTTTTTTGATGCAGTCTCTAGGGTTTTGTATGTATAATATCATGTCATCTGAAAATAAGGACAGTTTTACTTCTTCTTTTCCAATTTGGATGCCTTTTATTTCTTCTTCTTGTCTAATTGCAATGGCTAATACTTCCAGGACTATGCTGAACAGGAGTGGTGAGAGTGGGCATCCCTGTCTTGTTCCTGTTCTTAGGGGAAATGGTGTTAGTTTTTGTCCATTGAGTATGATGTTGGCTGTGGGCCTGTCATATATGGCTTTTATTATGTTGAGGTATGATCCTTCTATTCCCAACTTGCTGAGAGTTTTTATCAAAAATGGGTGTTGGATTTTGTCGAATGCTTTTTCTGCATCAATTGATATGACCATGTGGTTTTTTTCTTTCAATTTGTTTATGTGATGTATCACGTTTATTGATTTACGGATGTTGTACCATCCTTGCATCCCTTGGATAAATCCTTCTTGGTCATGGTGTATGATCCTTCTGATGTACTTCTGGATCCGATTTGCTAAGATTTTGTTGAGGATTTTGGCATCTATGTTCATGAGGGATATTGGCCTGTAGTTCTCTTTCATTGTGTTGTCTTTACCTGGTTTTGGTATTAGGGTGATGCTAGCTTCATAGATGTGCTTGGAAGTGTTCCTTCCTCTTGAACTTTTTGTAGTAATCTGAGGAGGATAGGTTTTAGTTCTTCCTTGAAAGTTTGATAAAACTCCCCTGAGAAGTCGTCCGGTCCTGGGCTTTTGTTTGCTGGAAGCTTTTTGATGACTGCTTCAATTTCTTCCATAGTTATTGGCCTATTGAGATTTTTAGATTCTTCCTGATAGAGTTTTGGAATGTTGTATTTTTCTAGGAATTTGTCCATTTCCTCCAGGTTGTCTAGTTTGTTGGAATAGAGTTGTCCATAGTATTGTTTAACAATCATTTGTATTTCTGTGGGGTCTGTTGTTATTTCACCTCTATCATTTCTGATTTGGTTTATTTGGGACCTCTCTCTTTGCTTCTTGGTGAGCCTGGATAGGGGTTTGTCAATCTTGTTTATCCTTTCAAAGAACCAGCTCTTGGTTTCATTGATTTTCTGTAATTTTTTTTGTCTCTATTTCATTGATTTCTGCTCTAATCTTTATTACCTCCTTCTTTCTGCTCAGTCTGGGGTTTTCTTGTTGCTCTCTTTCTAATTCTTTGAGTTGTAGAGTTAGATGATTTACTACCATTTTTTCTTGTTTTTTGAGATAGACCTGTAGAGCTATAAACTTCCCTCTCAGGACTGCTTTAATTGTGTCCCATAGGTTTTGGATTGTTGTGTTTTCATTGTCATTAGTGTCCAGGATGTTTTTAATTTCTTCTTTTTTTATTTATTTTATTTTTTTTTATTTTTTTTTATTTTTCGCTTAAAGTATTACAAAGGGTATTACACAAGTGTCCTTTTTTCCCCCCCGCCCTTGACAAACTCCTACCCTCCCTTACCCCCCAGTGTCTTATGTCCATTAGTTATGCTTATATGCATGCATACAAGTCCTTCGGTTGATCTCTTACTCCCCTCCCTCCTGCCCCCCAACTCTCTCTGGCCTTCCCACTGCAGTTTGACAATCAGTTTGAGGCAGCTCTGCCTCTGTATCTATTATTGTTCAAAAGTTTGTAATGGTCTTTATTATCCATGAATGAGTGAGATCATGTGGTATTTTTCCTTCATTGACTGGCTTGTTTCACTTAGCATAATGCTCTCCAGTTCCATCCATGATGTTGCAAATGGTAGGAGTTCCTTCTTTTTAACAGCAGCATAGTATTCCATCGTGTAGATGTACCACAGTTTTCTAATCCATTCATCTACTGATGGGCACTTAGGCTGTTTCCAGATCTTAGCTATGGTGAATTGTGCTGCTATGAACATCTGGTTACATATATCCTTTCTGATAGGTGTTTCTGGTTTCTTGGGATATATTCCTAGTAGTGGGATCACAGGGTCAAATGGGAGTTCCATTTCCAATTTTTTGAGGAACCTCCATACTGCCTTCCATAGTGGCTGCACCAGTCTACATTCCCACCAGAAGTGCACAAGTGTTCCTTTTTCTCCACATCCTCTCCAGCACTTGTCGTTTGTTGATTTGTTGATGATGGCCATTCTGACAGGTGTGAGATGGTACCTCATTGTTGTTTTGATTTGCATCTCTCGAATGATTAGTGACTTTGAGCATGTTTTCATATGTCTCTTGGCTTTCTGAATGTCCTCTTTTGAAAGGTGTCTATTTAGATCCTTTGCCCATTTTTTGATTGGATTGTTTATCTTCTTTTTGTTAAGTTGTATTTGTTCCCTATAAATTTTAGAGATTAAGCCCTTATCAGATATGACGTTGGCAAATATGTTTTCCCAAGAGGTGGGTTTTCTTTTTGTTTTGTTGATGGTTTCTTTTGCTGTGCAGAAGCTTTTTATTTTGATGTAGTCCCATTTGTTCAGTTTCTCTTTAGTTTCAACTGCCCTAGGAGCTGTATCAGTGAAGAAATTGTTTTGGCATAAGTCTGAGATTTTGTTGCCTTTGTATTCTTCTAGAATTTTTATGGTTTCCTGTCGTACATTTAAGTCCTTTATCCATTTTGAGTTTATTCTTGTGTATGGTGTAAGTTGGTGGTCTAGTTTCATTTTCTTGCATATATCTGTCCAATTTTCCCAACACCATTTATTGAAGAGACTATCTTGGCTCCATTGTATGTTCATGCCTCCTTTGTCAAAAATTAATTGAGCATATTGGTTCGGGCTAATTTCTGGACTCTCTATTCTATTCCACTGGTCTATATGTCTGTTCTTGTGCCAGTACCAGGCAGTTTTGAGAACAGTGGCTCAGTAATACAGTTTGATATCTGGCATTGAGATCCCACCTACTTTGTTCTTTCTCAGGATCGCTGCAGCTATTCGGGGTCTTTTTTTATTCCAGATGAATTTTTGGAGAGTTCGTTCTAGATCTTTGAAGAAGGCCATTGGTATTTTAATGGGAAGTGCGTTGAATTTATAGATTGCTTTGGGTAGTATGGACATTTTAATGATGTTGATTCTACCAATCCAAGAACATGGTATGTTCTTCCATCTGTTTATGTCTTCCTCTATCTCTTTTTTCAACGTCCTGTAGTTTTCTGAGTAGAGGTCTTTCACCTCTTTAGTTAAGTTTATTCCTAGGTATCTTAATTTTTTTGGTGCGATGGTAAATGGGATTGTTTTCATAATCTCTCTTTCTGAAAGTTCACTATTGGTGTATAGAAATGCCTCAGATTTCTTGGGGTTAATTTTGTATCCTGCTACATTGCCAAATTCATGTATTAAGTCTAGTAGCTTTTTGATGCAGTCTCTAGGGTTTTGTATGTATAATATCATGTCATCTGCAAATAAGGACAGTTTTACTTCCTCTTTTCCAATTTGGATGCCTTTTATTTCTTCTTCTTGCCTAATTGCAATGGCTAATACTTCCAGTACTATGTTGAACAGGAGTGGTGAGAGTGGGCATCCCTGTCTTGTTCCTGTTCTTAGGGGAAATGGTGTTAGTTTTTGACCATTGAGTATGATGTTGGCTGTGGGCCTGTCATATATGGCTTTTATTATGTTGAGGTATGATCCTTCTATTCCCACCTTTCTGAGAGTTTTTATCAAAAATGGGTGTTGGATTTTGTCGAATGCTTTTTCTGCATCAATTGATATGACCATGTGGTTTTTTTCTTTCAATTTGTTTATGTGATGTATCACATTTATTGATTTACGGATGTTGTACCATCCTTGCATCTCTGGGATAAATCCTACTTGGTCATGGTGTATGATCCTTGTGATGTACTGCTGCATCCGATTTGCTAAGATTTTGTTGAGGATTTTGGCATCTATGTTCATGAGGGATATTGGCCTGTAATTATCTTTCATTGTGATGTCTTTACCTGGTTTTGGTATTAGGGTGATGCTGGCTTCATAGAATGAGCTTGGAAGTGTTCCTTCCTCTTGAATTTTTTGTAGTAGTCTGAGGAGGGTAGGTTTTAGTTCTTCCTTGAATGTTTGGTAGAACTCCCCTGTGAAGCAGTCTGGCCCTGGGCTTTTGTTTGCTGGAAGCTTTTTGATGACTGCTTCAATTTCTTCCATAGTTATTGGCCTATTGAGGTTTTTAGATTCTTCCTGATTGAGTTTTGGAATGTTGTATTTTTCTAGGAATTTGTCCATTTCCTCCAGGTTGTCTAGTTTGTTGGAGTAGAGTTGCCCGTAGTATTGTTTAACAATCATTTGTATTTCTGTGGGGTCTGTTGTTATTTCGCCTCTATCATTTCTGATTTGGTTTATTTGGGACCTTTCTCTTTGCTTCTTGGTGAGCCTGGCGAGGGGTTTGTCAATCTTGTTTATCCTTTCAAAGAACCAGCTCTTGGTTTCATTGATTTTCTGTATTGTTTTTTTGGTCTCTATGTCATTGATTTCTGCTCTAATCTTTATTATCTCCTTCCTTCTGCTCACTCTGGGGTTTTCTTGTTGCTCTCTTTCTAATTCTTTGAGTTGTAGAGTTAGATGATTAACTACCATTTTTTCTTGTTTTTTTGAGATAGGCCTGTAGAGCTATAAACTTCCCTCTCAGGACTGCTTTCATTGTGTCCCAGAGGTTTTGGATTGTTGTGTTTTCATTGTCATTAGTGTCCAGGATGTTTTTAATTTCTTCTTTGATGTCATCGGTAACCCAATCAATATTTAATAACATGCTATTAAGCTTCCAAGTGTTTGAGTATTTTGGGTTGTTTTTATTGTAGTTTATTTCTAACATTATGCCATCGTGGTCTGAGAAGATGCTTTTTATGATCTCAATCTTCTTGAATTTGTGGAGACTTTGCTTGTGACCCAATATGTGGTCTATTTTTGAATATGTCCCATGAGCACCTGAGAGGAATGTATATTCCGCAGCTGTGGGGTGTAGTGTTCTGAAGATGTCAATTAAGTCCATCTGATCTAGTGAGTCATTTAGGATTGCTGTTTCTTTGCTGATTGTTTGTCTAGCGGATTTATCCAGTGATGTCAGTGGTGTATTAAAGTCCCCTACTATGATTGTGTTATTGTCAATATCTCCCCTGATATCTTCCAGAAGTTTTCTTATGTATGTGGGTGCTCCTGCATTGGGTGCATATATGTTTACCAGGGTTATATCTTCTTGTTGTATTGATCCCTTTAGTATTATGAAGTGGCCTTCCTTATCTCTGGTTATGGCCTTCACTTTGAGATGTATTTTGTCAGATATAAGTGTTGCTACCCCAGCTTTCTTTTCCTTTCCATTTGCGTGAAAGATATTTTTCCATCCCTTCACTTTCAGTCTGTGTGAGTCCTTTCCAATGAGGTGGGTCTCTTGTAGACAGCAGATGTATGGGTCATGTTTTTTTATCCATTCAGCCACTCGATGTCTTTTATTTGGAGCATTTAGTCCATTTACATTTAAAGTTATTATTGAAAGGTACTTGTTTGTAGCCATTTCTTTTTTTTGTGTGTGTGTGGCTGTTTTCTTTCTGAGCTTGATATTTCTTCTTTTACACCAGTCCCTTTAGCATTTCTTGCATGGCTGGCTTGGTGGTGATAAACTCCCTTAGCCCTTTTTTGTCTGTGAAGCTTCTTATTTCCCCTTCAATTTTGAATGATAGCCTTGCTGGATAGAGTATTCTTGGATTCAGTCCTTTGCTTTGCATCACTTTGTAGATTTCCGTCCATTCTTTTCTGGCCTGATGTGTTTCTGTTGAGAAATCATTTGATAATCTAATGGGAGATCCCTTGTATGTTACTTTCCGCCTCTCTCTTGCAGCCTGTAAGATTCTCTCTTTATCCTGAACATTTGCCATGGTAATTATGATGTGTCTTGGTGTGGGTCTTTTCGGGTTCACCTTGTTTGGGACTCTCTGGGCTTGTGTGACTTTTTTCTTCCCCACCTCAGGGAAGTTTTCTGATATTATTTCTTCGAATAGGTTTTCTAATCCATGTTCATCTTTCTGTTGTTCTGGCACCCCTATTATTCGTATGTTGCTTCGTTTCATGTTGTCCCAAAGTTCCCTTAGGCTCTCCTCCTGTCTTTTAATTTTTTTCTCCATTTGCAGTACAGTTTGAGTGTGTTTTGCTTCCTTGTCTTCTAATTCACTGATTCGGTCCTCCGCTTCTCCCAGTCTACTGTTGATACTTTCAATGGTGTTTTTTATTGCAGCTATGTCGCTCTTCATTTCTTCTTGGGTCTTACTTAAGTTGTTGATTTTTCCATCTGTTTCTTCTAGCTTCTTGCATACGTAGTTGAGTTTTTCATCTGTTTCTTCTTGCTTCTTGAACATCCGGTGCATGTACTCTAGGAACCTTATTCTGAATTCTTTTTCCGTCATGTTGCATATCTCTGTCTCACTTAGCTGCTTTTCTGGCGAGTCCTCCTTTTCTTTCCTTTGGGGGTTTCTTTGTCTACCCATGTTTGATCTCACTGACATTACTAATTGTTGAATCGTTCAGTGGCTGGACCCTGGGTGGCAGAGGCTGCTCCCTGGGTGGCAGTGGCTCCTCGGGCTGTGGTTGCTCCTTGGGCGGTTGTGGTAGCAGCGGCTCCTCTGTTGATAGCAGGGCCTCTGATGGGTACTGTTCACAGTTGTGGTGGCTCTTCTGGCTGGTGGAGGGAGGCTTCAGACGCAGCAACTGTTCCCCAGGCAGAGCGTGTGGTGATCAGGAGGCCGCTGTTGCTTGAATCTGTTGCGTTGATTTAGAGGCACAAAATACAACACAACAAGGCACAACGTACCAGGCACTGAACACTATTGTATTTACGATATTACTAACCCCAAATAAAGGTGGCCACCCGAGCTAAGAGAGTTGGGAGATAAGGGGGAAAGAAGAGAAAAAGGTAGAAGAGAAAAAAGAAAGAAAGAAAGAAAGGAGTGCAAAAATGAGATTGGAAAAGGGAGGGGGAAAAGAGGAGGAAAAAAAGAAAAAAAAATAAAGAAGAAAAAAAGTAAGAGAGAAAAGAGAGTGAAGTGTAAAAGGGGGAGAGACTATTTATGTGAGGAGAAAACTCCTATAGGTCCGCCACTAATACCAACAAATTGCAGCAACAGATTCCTGGAGATGAATACAAACTACAAACAACCAATAATATCAAGCGACGCAAGGGGACAGAGAAGCGCAGAAATAACCGGGGGGCGGGGGGGGGGGGCGAGAGGGAGGGGCAGGAAAAAAAAAAGAATAAGCAGTCTAACCTCACAAACGATCAAAAAAAGAAAAAAAAAAGAAAAACAATATACTCGTCAATCAGGCAAACAACGATAAAACAATAGAGAGAGAAAAGAAGAAGAAGAGAGAGGAAAAAAATGGATAGTGAAGGAAGATAAGGGAAAGGTGTATAAGGATTTAGAACAGGGGATTGGACATAGGATATTTAAGCAGGGTTAAATTTTGACAGAGGGTAAAAAGAATAGGGAAGATCTAAAGCTGGAGTAGGGTAAGAGAAACGGGACAGCAAAAGGGAAAAAGTGGGGAAGATTGTTTAGCACAGAGGCAAATTGAGGTAGAGAAAAATGTTGCTAAAGGAACGATGAAAATAGAATGGAGAACAATAGTCCCAAAATAAAATAAAGACAAGATAAGATGACACTTTAAAAACTGGTAAAATGGTAGCGGTAGTAATACTAGTTAAAAATAAAAATGTAGTAGCTGAAAGGGCAAAATCGGGTGATGGAGAAAAAGAAAAATGAAAAAAAAAAGAAAAAAAAATGTTTTCTTAGTTAAAAGGAGAAAAAGTAATTTAAAAAAATAAAAAGAAAAATGTGCATTAATGTAGGTGCTTCAGATCTTCTACTCTTCTTATTGGCACGCCCGGAATTCAGGAGAATGTTGACTTTCCCTCTGATACACTGTTCCTCCTTGTTGTAAGCCACAGTCCTTATTGCCTTATCTGTATTTACAGAGGAGTCAGTTCGTGGCTCTGCCTCTGGGTGGCAGTGTGTCTGGGTTGACCTCCGAGGCTATAAGTTCTCTCCGACCAGTTCTCTATTGTACCTGAACCAGCTCCGCCCAGAGGTGGTTCCCCCGGCGCCACTCCCAGCTCTGTTTCCCAGGCTCCCCAAAAACAATCTTCCCCTACAAGCTCTGCTAGTGACCCCAACTGGGCACTCACATGCACTGGGCTCAACAATCAAACTCACAGAAGTAAGAGGAAGTGTGCAAACAAGAGCCTGGGAAGCTGTTCGAACTCGCAGGGTTCCACCCTCCAGAACCGCGCGGAGTGTCTGCGCGCGCTCAAGCCCCTGGCACCAACAAGTAGCCGGCTATCAGGGAAACTCTGAGGCAGCCCTTTTGCATCCAGTCCAACTATGGGCTCATTTATAGTGTTACCTTCTGGCAGCAGCCCTGCGGGAGCCCTCCCCCCTTGCGAGACACACTGGCCTCTATAGGCACGGATTTTGGAGAGCGCGGATTTTGGCGGACGCAGATTTCCCCCTGCCCCCGCACGCACGTTCCTCGCTCCAACCTGAACTGCGAACCACACCTTTGAGGTAAGTCTAACCTTTCCGTGGAGGGGTGCAGGTCTCCCCTTGGCTCTTGCAGTCGCGCTGTTTGCGAATCGTTGCCTCCGGGTTAGTAGCCGATCTCTGGATGCCGGTAAACGCTGCCTGAGATGGCGCGGTCTCGCCGCTGCGCTGGCGCCCAGAGGGAGGTTTCAGCCTCAATCTCTAACCATCCGCATTTTTTAGGAGTTTTCTGTCTTTCCTGGCTGCAGACTGTCTCTCAGCTGAACCTCCCCAGCTTGATCAGGCTGATTGTTACCCGTTTCAGCTGCTCGCCCCTATCTGGTCCGGGACAAAGCACCAACACGTCCGTCTAAGCCTCCGCCATTTTCTCTCCCTCTAATTTCTTCTTTGATGTCATTGGTAACCCAATCAATATTTAATAACATGCTATTCAGCTTCCAAGTGTTTGAGTATTTTGGGTTGTTTTTATTGTAGTTTATTTCTAACATTATGCCATCGTGGTCTGAGAAGATGCTTTTTATGATTTTAATCTTCTTGAATTTGTGGAGACTTTGCTTGTGACCCAATATGTGGTCTATTTTTGAATATGTCCCATGAGCACCTGAGAGGAGTGTATATTCCATGGCTTTGGGGTGGAATGTTCTGAAGATGTCAATTAAGTCCATCTGATCTAGTGAGTCATTTAGGATTGCTGTTTCTTTGCTGATTGTTTGTCTAGTTGATTATCCAGTGATGTTAGTGGTGTATTAAAGTCCCCTACTATGATTATATTGTTGTCGATCTCTCATTTGATATCTTCCAGAAGTTTTCTTATGTATGTGGGTGCTCCTGCATTGGGTGCATATATGTTTACCAGGGTTATATCTTCTTGTTGTATTGATCCCTTTAGTATTATGAAGTGGCCTTCCTTATCTCTGGTTATGGCCTTCACTTTGAGATGTATTTTGTCAGATATAAGTATTGCTACCCCAGCTTTCTTTTCCTTTCCATTTGCGTGAAAGATATTTTTCCATCCCTTCACTTTCAGTCTGTGTGAGTCCCTTCTAATGAGGTGGGTCTCTTGTAGACAGCAGATGTATGGGTCATGTTTTTTTATCCATTCAGCCACTGGATGTCTTTTATTTGGAGCATTTAGTCCATTTACATTTAAAGTTATTATTGAAAGGTACTTGTTTGTAGCCATTTCTTTTTTGTGTGTGTGTGTGGCTGTTTTCTTTCTGAGCTTGATATTTCTTCTTTTACACCAGTCCCTTTAGCATTTCTTGCATGGCTGGCTTGGTGTTGATAAACTCCCTTAGCCTTTTTTTGTCTGTGAAGCTTCTTATTTCCCCTTCAATTTTGAATGATAGCCTTGCTGGATAGAGTATTCTTGGATTCAGTCCTTTGCTTTGCATCACTTTGTAGATTTCCGTCCATTCTTTTCTGGCCTGATGTGTTTCTGTTGAGAAATCATTTGATAATCTAATGGGAGATCCCTTGTATGTAACTTTCCGTCTCTCTCTTGCAGCCTGTAAGATTCTCTCTTTGTCCTGAACATTTGCCATGGTAATTATGATGTGTCTTGGTGTGGGTCTTTTTGGGTTCACCTTGTTTGGGACTCTCTGGGCTTGTGTGACTTTTTTCTTCCCCACCCCAGGGAAGTTTTCTGATATTATTTCTTCGAATAGGTTTTCTAATCCATGTTCATCTTTCTGTTGTTCTGGCACCCCTATTATTCGTATGTTGTTTCGATTCATGTTGTCCCAGAGCTCCCTTAGGCTCTCCTCCTGTCTTTTAATTTTTTTCTCCATTTGCAGTACAGTTTGAGTGTGTTTTGCTTCCTTGTCTTCTAATTCACTGATTTGGTCCTCCGCTTCTCCCAGTCTACTGTTGATACTTTCAATGGTGTTTTTTATTGCAGCTATATCGCTCTTCATTTCTTCTTGGGTCTTGCAAAAGTTATTGATCTTTTCATCTGTTTCTTCTTGCTTCTTGCATAAGTAGTTGATTTTTTCATCTGTTTCTTCTTGCTTCTTGTACATCCGGTGCATGTACTCTAGGACCCTTATTCGGAATTCTTTTTCCGTCATGTTGCATATCTCTGTCTCACTTAGCTGCTTTTCTGGCGAGTCCTCCTTCTCTTTCCTTTGGGCAATTCTTTGTCTACCCATGTTTGATCTCACTGATATATCTAGTTGTTGAGTCATTCAGTGGTTGCTTCCTGGGTGGCAGTGGCTGCTCCCTGGGTGGCAGTGGCTCCTCGGGCTGTGGTTGCTCCTTGGGCTGTTGTGTTAGCAGCGGCTCCTCCATTGATAGCAGGGCTTCTGGTGGGTGCTGTTCACAGGTGTGGTGGCTCTTCTGGTTGCTGGAGGGAGGCTTCACACACAGCAACTGTTCCCCAGGCAGAGCGTGTGGTGATCAGGAGGCCGCAGTTGCTTGGATCTGCTTTCCGTGGAGGGTAGCAGGTCTCCTCTGAGTTCATGAAGTAGTCGCGCTGCTTGAGAGCCATTGCCTCCGGGTTAGTAGCCTGTCTCGGAACAACAAGGTTATTGCCTCACAAGAACAGTGTCAAATCACTCATACTCTCATTATGATCAACATCTATCCATATCCTATATTCATGACACCCACTGTATTCAAAAGGAACAGTGTGGCCAAAATGTTTGTACTAAAAAGCAGGTATGATCTATATGCTCATTGTCCTTATTGTCATGGGAAGACACTGCATCAGTAGGAATATAAGGAGTGAGTGTCTTTGATGAAACAAAGGCCTGATATCTTCTTTGTATCAGAAGTCTAGGGAGCAGATGGATATGGATGTTGGGGTGTATGATAAATGTAAAATCCTAGGAGAGAAGCTGATAATGGACTGAATTGTCCCCATTATAACAGGATATGAACTTTGAGGATGTGGCCATTGCCTTCTCTCCAGGGGAATGGGGAATTCTTGATGAGGCTCAGAGACTTCTGTACTGCAAAGTGATGCTGGAAGTATTTGTTCTTGGATCATCTGTAGGTAAGACCCTCACATATATCCTAATGGACTGAGGTGATGGCATCTCTTCCTTGATATTCCACCTGTAGCTTTCTCTCTCCTACAGCCAGACCATGGGCTCTGTAAATTTTCCTCACTCTCATGTGCAATGTGCTATGGATGCCAGTGCTGAGCTATGTGGTAGCCCTGAGAAATAAACTCCACAAACTTCTTTAACACTATTTTCCTCAGAAAGTGCAGGATGTGTCTGGGAGCCAGGCATCTTACAGACAGCTTAATGGGCCCCACTTGTTGTTTCTATCCCTGGGAGAGTGACTATGTCTAGATCCATGGTTTCCACTTCTGCACCTTTCCTCTAGATAAAGGTTCTGGGTGACTGCCTGTCCCAGGTTATGTTCTTTACTTACATGAACCATGGGCTCTTCTTGTAAGACCCTCCTTCAATTGGTGTTTGTAATATTACCTTCCCTGTATACTATTACAAATGGATTTTATCTGGACCAGGGCTGAATGGTCACCTCTGTCATCTTTCATTAATACTTGGAATATTTCAGCTTTATGTATTTGTAGGGAAGTTGGTACAGGGAGATCCCTAGTTTTTTTCACAGGGTGAACATGCAGGATGGTCTCATAAGAGGCCTGGCCCAGCTGAGTGGAAACTAGCAGAATGTATGACACAAAGGCTGTTTTCAAATTATATAGGGAACCAGATCAATTCCATCACTGCTTGGATGCAGGTGCAATGGCCACACCTCATCTCACCTTTCCTTTGAACTACTTTACACTTCTGATATGTCATTTCACCTGTGATTTCCTAGCATTCCGCCATGTTCACCTTCGTGGCATTTTTACATTACCTGCTCCTCTGCACTGCTGCCTCCGCAGTATTCTTCAACATTGACCTGCACATGTGTTATGAGGTGCACAAACATATTTAAGTAGTCCTAGAAAAAAAGCTACTTGTTCATTGAATTTTTCCTGAGATTAGACATAGACAAAATTCTTCAGAGCTTGCCTATGTCACCTGAAGACAAGCCTTACTGAACATTGTTAGCCTAAGGAAGCGCTGGAAGTCTTACCTCTCTTCCATGTGGTGCTTGCCATCTTTGTTTCATATTCCTGGTGTGGTCTTCCTTCCTTTACGATATTCAGAGGCCCAGGAATTCACAAAAGCCTCTTATTAATCATTCCTGCTTATCTCTTCTTTTCAAAAAACTTCATAGAGCCATGGTGTCATGAGCCACACACTTTTGTAATGTTACTTCTCTCTGTCACCACAATCAACATTCATTCCCTCACCTTTTTTCTGTTTTCAGGTTGTTGGCATAAATAGGATGATGAGGTACAAATCAGAGCATAGCCATAGAAGGAGAGTCACAGGTCAGGGCTTCTAAGACAGCTCCAGCAACCCAGAAGAACCATCCATTTTTGCAGTGTTTCTCGGTGTTAAAAGATATTTTGCATCTGAATGAGTTACAAGCAGCACATTTGGAGCATAAAGACTTCTTCAGTGAGGCATGTGTGAGAACCTTCTGTTTCAGTGCAAACCCTCACCAGCAACAGAGGAATGCCAGAGGAGAGACATCCTGGAAAGAAGGTATGGACAAGGCCTCATTTGTGACCAGGTGCAGCTTCTACTTATCAGAGGTGCCTTCAAACAGCAGGGTGGTTGGGGAAGACTCCCAAACTCCCTCAGAGCTTCTCCAGCACCAGGCAACTCATAACACTGAGGAGCCAAACTGTGGCAGTGAGATTTCACAGGAATTTCTCAGTGGAAAAAGTCATCACCAGTGGGGTGATTGTGAAAACGCTTCCAGCTATATCCTCAAAGTTCTTGAATGTCAAGATGTGTGTTCTGGAGAGTGTGGTAAATGTAGGAAAACTTATAAATGAATCTTTAACATCATTCGACATAAAAGAGTTGATACTGGAGAAAAGCCATTTGAATATATAGATTGTGGGAAGTTCATTAATCAGAGTTCCACCCTCTTTTGACGTTAGAGAATTCACACTGGAGAAAAGCCATATGAATGTACAGATTGTGGGAAGTACTTCAGTCAGAGTTCCACCCTCATTCAACACCACAGAGTTCACACTGGAGAAAAGCCTTATGAGTGTAGTGAATGTAGGCAATCTTTTACCCGAAATAGTCAGCTCGTTATCCAGAAGAGAGTTCACACTGAAGAAAAACCATATGGGTGTAGTGAATGTGGGAAGTCTTTTAGGAATAACAGCTCCATACCCATAAGAGAATTCACACTGGAGAAAAACTTTATGAATGCTGTGAATGTGGGAAATTCTTTAGTCAAAATAGCTCCTTATACACAAGAGAGTTCACACTGGAGAAAAACGTTATGGGTGTAGTGAATGTGGCAAGTCCTTTAGGGATATTAGTCAGCTCCTTGTCCACAAGAGAGTTCATAGTGGAGAAAAGCCTTATGTGTGCAGTGAATGTGGAAAGTCTTTTAGGCAAAATAGTCATCTCATTATCCACAATAGAGTTCACAGTGGAGAAAAACCTTATGTGTGCAGTGAATGTGGGAAGTGTTTTAGGCAAAATAGTCAGCTCCTTATCCACAAGCCAGTTCACTCTGGGGAAAAACTTTATGAGTGTACAGATTGTGGGAAATATTTTAGCCAAAAATATAGCCTTATGAGACATCTGAGACTTCACACTGGAGAAAAGCCATAAATGTGAAGGGAATGTTTCATTTTTTTTACTCAGAATAACAACACTAGAGGAGACTTTATGATACACAGTTGCCTTAATATGATCCCTTTTGATCAAGACATACACTCTGCTAGATTCCTCATAATTTTCACGTACAAGTGAGGCTTCAAGGAGCTACTTGAACTTGCCATTCTGCCCAGGCCTCCTATCCAATTGATGTCACTATGAGTGATTGGGGCTGAAGTGATTTCATCTTTAACACCTGGCTCACCTGAACAGTGTGCATCAGTCACAATCCCTGTGTGCTCTCTTGTGCTTGAATAAATTCTAAATATTCTGAACACTTGGAAGTATCTTCATTCCTTTCTCTTTGCCTAGGGAATGGGCCTGATCCAGGGTTTGTCCAGAACACCCATCCTCGGAACAGAAGTGATATCTCTCTCAGGGAGTTCGTGGTTCTCATGTTATGCTGTGATGATTGGCTTAGATTCTATTTCACCAATCTGAACACCACTGGCTATGGTTTATGATATTTTAGTAAAGGTGTTTTTCCTTTTGTACCTTAAATTGTGATGGTTCTATTCACTGCCTGCAATGTTTTGAAAGCACTCTTGTGATTTGTCAGCATGTAAATGTGAACCAATATTGCGGGAACATCAAACCTTCAGTTCTTTGGAAAGGAGAACATGATGGCAGAAAATCATTCTTCATCCCAAACTGGCTTATTTTGCATTGCTGCCCAAGGAGTTGAAAGGAAGATTGCATAACTTTGTAGTCTTAATTTATAGCCTGGTATCTTGGTTATGAGTTAAGCCAATGGTTACCCAGAAGTGGAGGTCTTTGCTGTTCTTCTGTGAAGAATATGAATTATGTTCTTTGTTCACAGTAGGTATTTCTTAATTCTTATCAATGGTTAGGGGAACTCCTCCCCACATACTGCAAAGAAGCCCAGTGCCATGAAGTACGATATTTCATAGTCTTGTGACATTTGTTGTAAGACTCTGAGGTTAACCTACCATTGAGACAGAAACACTGTATTCATAGTGATGAGAAAGTGATTGCAGTATATTATATGGAAAGTGTCTCTTCTGAAAATAAATCCACAAATGTTCCTGGCCTGTGGCTTGTGTGACCTTTGTGTACAGATATTCTCAGCACCTCCAAAAATGTTTCCTCTAGCTGTAGTCATTGGCAGAGAAAATAATTTAAAGGATTTGTGCATTCTCCTGGTCTCTGTAAGGTGTTCACCACAAGGTCATTTCTCAATATGTAAGAACTCAAATCCAAAGGAAGGATAATCCTATAATCAATCCCAGGATGTGTCTTCTGTAACCAGTCAGCATTCCTGTTGATTCCGTGGTAGTAGTCTTCACTGTTTGCCAACATTTGCTGCCACTGAGGCAAATCTGTTCCAAGAAATGAGCACTGACATGCAAGAAAGTGCACTTTTCTAATGTGTGTTATTTTGTGAGCCTTTACCTAGAGATAAAGCTGTGAAACATCACAGTTGAAATAATTTTATCTGTCACTATATTCAAGGTGTGGCATAAGTGGACGTTCAGTTATGAGTACATAAACCACAGCACTTGTGCTTTTAAAAAATACCTTTATGTTATTTTTTTTTAGAAAAAGAGGAGGGAAGGGGGAGAGAGATAAATGTACATGAGCTGCCTCTTTCACACTCCCTACTGGGGCCACAGGTGGGGCTGTGTACTGACCTGAAATTGAACCAGGACGTTTCAGTGTACTGGTTGATACCCACCCAGCTGAAGTACACGGTGAAAGCAGAGTTTATTCCAGTATTTTTTATGTATTATTTTCCATACCAACAATTCTAAACCTACATTTCCTACACTCTACATTTTCATCCTGCCCTTTTATAATCTCTCTTTCTGACTTTCCCAGTCTTCCATGCAATCATTCATTTTCCGTCCTTTACATTAAATTAGTTCATATTATTCATAATTTTATAGTCACTGTAAGGTGTGTACTTTTAAACAAATACTGGTTTCCTTAATGCTACAGATATTTTGAGACTCAATACAAATGCTTATGTGAATATTGAAATTTTTTTAATGCTGACTAGTATTGTATTCTATGGATCACATCTTCACAGACCTACTACTCGATTGGTGTCACAGCGAGTATTTCTGGCTGAAGAGATTTCACCTCTAACACCTGGCTCACCTGAAGAGTGTGCATAAGTCACAACCCCTGTGTGATCAGGGGAAATATATTCTGTGTTCTCACTTGTGCTTGAGAAAATTGTGATTACTCTGAGCTCTTGGCAGTATCTTCATTTCTTTATCTATGACGAGGTAATGCTCCTGATACAGGATTCATCCAGGGCACTCATCCTCAGCTAAAAAGAGCTACATCTGTCAGGGACATTGTGGTTTGCACATTATGCTGGGATGAATTGTTTCAGGTTCTAATTCACCAACCTGCAAACTGCTTGCTGTCCTGTTCTGGGCTATGATCATTCAGTAAAGGTGTTGTTTTTTTCTTTTGTACCTTTAATTTTGGGGACTATGTTCACTTCCTGGGATGGCTATAAAGGAAAGTTGTGACCTGTCAGCATGGAGAGGTGAACAGATATGATGGGGTCCCAAACATTCTGTGCTTTGGAAGGCACATAGTAATGGCAGAAAATCAGTTTCTCCAATTTTGGCTTTTTTTTTTAACTTCTGCGCAAGGCCTTGAAAAATTATCTGCATGACTTTGTGGTTCTAATTTGCAGCCTGGTGACTCTATTATTGGTGAGGTCAACATTCACACTGGAAAGGAGGCCTTTGTTGTGTTTCTGTGCACAATATTAATTATAGTCTCTGGTCATAATAAGTATTACATATTTCTCAACAATGTTTAGGGGAATTGTTCCCCACATACACTAAAGGAGCCATGTCCTGTGATGTATGAAATTTCATGCAGTGATGTCATTCTTTATATATTTTATAATTGATTTTGGAGATGAAGGGAGAGGGAGAGAGAGATAGAAACATTAATGATGAGAGAGAATCATTGATTGGCTGCCTCCTGTATGCCCCCTACTGGGGATCCAGGCATGTGCCCCTGACCAGAATTGAACCTGGGACCCTTCAGTCTGCAGGTTGATGCTCTATCAACTGGGCCCTAGTGTCATTTTTTGTATGACTCTGAGGTTTCAATATAACCACCAGTATGACAGAAACACTGCATTCATAGTGAGTGTGAAAGATTGCAGTGAATTAGATGAAAAGTGCCTCTTCATTTTGGTGTTGTTGAATCAAATCAATCTTAACACTATTATTTTAAAAATGTTTTTATTGCTTTTTTAGAGAGTGAGGGAGACAGAGAAACATCAATGATGAGAGAGAATCATTGATCAGTTGCCTCCTGCATGCCCCCTGCAGGAATGGAGCTCTCCAACCTGAGTATGTGCCTGACCTGGAATTGAACCAGTGATCTCATGGTTTATGGGTCCACATCCAAGCAATGAACCATCGCATGTGGTCAAACTATTCTTTTTTATTATTGATTATTAACTCTATTACAGATGTTCCCATTTTCCCCCATCTCCATCCCCCTTTGCCTCCCTCTACCCTGCCCCCACTGCTTCTAGGCCCTCACCACCTTATTGTCTATGTCCTTGGGCTATGCATATATGTATATACTTTAAAAATATAATTTTATTGATTTTAGAGTGAGGGAGGGAGAAGAAGAGATAAAAACATCAATGATGAGAGAGAATCACTGATTAGCTGCCTCCTTCACGTACCTCTCCCCTAACTGAGAATTGAACCTACAGTCCATGTATGTTCCCTGACCAGGAATAGAACCTTGACCTCCTGGTTCATAGGTTGCCGCTCAACCATTGAGTCACACCAGTGGTGCTATATTATTTAAAAATTGAAAAAAACAATGTATTTATTGTTTCTAGTATTACAGAAGTCTCCCATTTTCCCCTGTGCATATATTCTTTGGGGGATCTCTCCCATTCCTCCCCATACCCCGCCCCTGGGAGACCTGCCAGTCTGTTCCAGTTAACCAGGCCTCTGGTCCCATCTTGTCTTTCCCCAGGGCCACTTGCTGAACCACATCACCTTTATACACTAGTGTCATTGGCCTGAATGCTAGCCCTCCCCTTGGCTTTTGAGAAAACTACATTGCTCAGAAGGAATGGGCCCATGTAGGCGGAGCTAACGGGTGTTTTTGGTGTCAGTGCATCCCCTTAGGACAGGACTTCCACCTTCCTCCTCCTGGCGGGCATTTTGACCTCTTCAGTTCAAGGACTCACAGGCTTCAGCCCACTGGACATGTGTAGGAGGAGGCCTAGGAGGCAGCGTCCTTGCTGTGCAGCGTGTGTCTGAGGCTTGTTGAGCACCAACAGGCTGGGAGTGGGGCCTCCAAGCCTCCGGGACTCCTCTCTGCCCACAGCATTCCCGCAGCCTCACCCCATTTCACCCTCCAGCCTTGGGGACTGGCGCCCCTCAGGTCCTGCAGCCCAGGAAGTCGCATCCAGAATAGTGAGTCTCTCCTGGGTGACACAGGGTGTGATGGGGGAAGAGGGCCACAGGCTGCAGTGCCACCTTGTAAGGACACGGTGGTGAGGCTGATCCGTGAGGATTAGGAAAAGCCAGGCCTGTTTTGGGTCTAAAGGCAACAAAGAAGATGAGGTGAGGTTTTTCAGGAGGAGTTTTACTTTCACCCTCAGAATGCTGGGAACATAGATGGTTGGGGGAAAAGGAGGGACATTTTGTGGGGTAGGGTTCTAACTTTTCCTAACATTGCTCAGAGGAAGGACAGACTAGAAGACAGAAGACAGCATCTTTGGACAGGAAGGTGAAGTCCTATAAATGATCAGGTAACTGGCAAGAGTGAGCACTGAGGACGGAGGCCTGAGATAATACAGGCATCTGGAGGGCACCTGGCCTCTGGGCTGGGCAAGGGCACTGAGCAGCCTGAGCCCATAAATCTTGGCGGTGTTTGCCAGGCTCTCAACATATCATTTTCTTTACACGAATTCCTGCAAATGCAGAATGAGTTGGGTGTACAGGACAGTGAAGATAATTTCAGGGCTTCACACTCTTGTGGCCTCTGAGATAGTTGTGTCCTGGGGCTGTCCAGCTGCTCTTGTATCCCTTGGACCTGGGGACTTTGAACAGATACTAAACCCAGACTCCTAAGGTCATGACTAGGGCTTCATGTAGTGGACCTTGTATTTAGCAACCAATGTTATGCGTGGTAGGTCCTGCAGGGCATTGGTTACAGATTGTGCAAAGGCTTGTAGTGAAGAGTGAGCTGATTTAGGAACCGGCAGGTACTTAAATTACATATATAAAGTTTTAGATATAGAAAGGAAGGGAGAGGGAGGGGGACAGAGAAACAATGATGAGCAAGAAAACAAGGATTGGTTGCAGCCTGCACTACCTCTATTGTGGATCCAGCCCACAACCAAGTCATGTGCATGTGTCTATACCAGTGATGGTGAACCTTTTGAGCTCAGCATGTCAGCATTTTGATAAACCCTAACTTAACTCTGGTGCCATGTCACATATAGAAATTTTTTGATATTTGCAACCATAGTAAAACAAAGACTTATATTTTTGATATTTATTTTATATATTTAAATGCCATTTAACAAAGAAAAATCAACCAAAAAAAAATGAGTTTGCGTGTCACCTCTGACACATGTGTCATAGGTTCACCATCACTGGTCTATACTCTACCAACTGAGACACATCAGCCAGGACTCTAGATCACTTTAATATAGGAGCCCTGGCTGGTTTAGCTCAGTGGATGGAGTGTCGGCCTGTGGACTGAAGGCTCCCAGGTTCGATTCTGGTCAAGGGCACATGCTCAGGTTGCAAGCTTGATCCCTAGTAGAGAGCATGCAGGAGGCAGCCAATCAGTGATTCTCTCTCATCATTGATGTTTCTATCTCTCTCTCCTTCTCCCTCTCTGAAATCAATAAAAAATATTTTTAAAAATATATAGGAAATCATGGTCAGGTTGGTAATGGTAGTAGTAGCTCAGAAGGGACAGTGTGACCCTGAGGTCTAGCTTTCCTGCTAGGGCCACTGTGGAAGTTGGGTGTCACAACACAGCAGAGAGATAGAAGTTGTCATGTAGAGTGTGGGGGAGAGGTAATCATTTTGCAGTGGTCAAGGCCTTTAAAAGATGAGTGGACCTGATATTATTTAGAGGCTGAAGAGTTATTCCAAAAAAGTGAGACTAGGGCTGGTACATATTAACTTCTCTAAACACTCACCAGGGTTTTGTTGTGACCCTTGGTGTGGCCTGGTTTTGGAGAGTTGCAGACAGTCTTGTGTATTAGCTTAGAGGCTCAAGTGGTCATCTGTGAAACTCACTGGGCATGGTCAGAATGCCATCGGGTGTGGGACTTGAGTTGCAGTTAAGTGAGAGATGTTGGCAAGCATTCTCTGGACAACAAATGCTGAATTAACTCAGAGGCCAAGGAGAGCACTATGGGGGCTGGGGCTGAGGGAGTGCAGGTGTGAGCCACGTGTGGAAAAGAGTGATGTGCACTTGAAGAGGGAATGTGAATTGATGACCACAGCACCCTGACATTGACATAAGAGTGAATGACGAGAGAGTCCATTTCTGGTGTTGTCTGGATGATCCAATACAGTGACTTTTAGGGTGATTGCCTGTAAAGAGGGGTGTTTTGGTGCTACATTCTAGGTACAGAGCTTCGTTGCCATTTAACTAACCAACTGCCTTTTGTTGTTGGGGGTGACACACAGGTTGATAAGAATGAGATAGCCTACATCAGTATTACCCAGGCTTCAAAATCTCCACTGGAATGGGTAAGGGAGAAGGGTAAGGGGTAAGAGATTATAGATGTGGTGAACTATAGTTTTGGAAAAAAGTGATTAGGAAACAATTTGTCCTCACCACAGCAAATTTGCATTACCTTTGAAGTTGTGCTTCTGAGAAGGAAGCTGTGTGAGAGAAGTGTTGTTCAAAGAACTCTGAGCAACAGGTAGTGCAAAGCCATGGCCTCAGTACCTTGGGATTGGGATCAAGAGGGTGCAGTGTGATGCCTTGTATTTGGTGTCTTTGAGAAACAATATGAGGGTATTGCCTGACAAGACCAGTATCAAATCACTCACACTATCTTTATGGCCAGCATCTCTCTTTAACCTATGGTTTTGACACCCATTCTGTTGATAAAAGTCAGTGTGGTGTACACAGGAGTCCATAGCTCAGGTGTCTTATCTGCCTTTGTTATAGTGAGAAGAGAAAATGTCAGTAGGAATATAAGAAGACAATGGCTTTCATGGGATGAAGGCCTGGTATTTTCTCTGATGTGTGGAATGGACAGAGCAGATGGATGTGAAGGGTGGGGAGTATGACAGACTAAGAATCTTAGGAGTGAAGCTGATCTTGGGCTGTACTGTCCCCATTATGACAGGATATGAACTTTGAGGATGTGGTCATTGTCTTCTCTCAGGAGGAATGGGGGCTCTTTGATGAGGCTCAGAGACTTCTATACTATGATGTGATGCTGGAAGTGTTTGCACTTGTGTCATCTGTAGGTAAGACCTTGATGTTCTCCCAGTGTCCTGAGGTGATGACCTCTCTTCCTTTATTCCTCAGGCAAAGCTTTCTCTCTCCCACAGTGGGAACATGGCCTCTGGTCATTTTACCCACTGCCTTGTCAAATGTGCTGTGGCTGCCAGGGATGAGCTGGATGTAGAGCCCTGAACAAGGTCTCCATGAACATCCCTAACACCTGTTACCTCAAAAAGTAAAGGAAACAGTGAGGAGTCTTGAAGTGAGCTTAATAGGTCCCAGCTTGCACTTCTCTTCATGGGAGGCTGACAGTGTCCATATGCATGGCTTCAACTTCTGTACTCTTTCTCTGGGTAACGGTTCTTTGTGGCAACCTGGGTCATGTTATGGTCTTCACTTACATGAACTATGGGCTGTTCTTTTAAGGCTTTCATTCAATTTTTTGTAATATTCTCTTCCCTGAATACTATAGCAAGCTGTGTAGCTCTGGCCCAGTGATGACTGCTCACCTCTTCATCACCTGTTTCTCTGCACTGGTGCCTCTGCAATCATCTGCAACTTTGACGTGCACATGTGTTATGAGGTGCACATATGTGGTAATTAGTCCTCGAAACCAGCTACTCCTTTATTGAATTTTACTTGGAGTAAGACGGAACCAACCTCTTGCTCAGCTTGTCCCCTTCCCCAGTCAACAAGCCCTGCTAAATGCTGTTAGTTGAAGGATTAGCTGGAGCTCCATATTCTAATCCATGTGGTGCTTGCCATTTTTGTGTCATATATCTGGCAAGGCCTTTCTGTTTTATGATCTTCATTAGCCAAGAAAGTTACAAGAGCCTCTTATTAATCCTTTCTGCATATCTCTTATTTTCAGAGAATTGCATGTACCAACTGTGATACATAACACACCTTTGCAATGGAAATTCCCCCTGTCACCACATTCAATATTCATTTCCTCATCGTTTCTCACTTTTCAGGTTGTTGGCATAACATGGATGATAAGTAGGCCTGTTCTGGTCAAAGTGTATCTATACAAGGAGAGTCACAGGTCAGGGCTTTTAAGACAGCTCCAGCAACCCAGAAAACCCTTCTGTGTAAGCGGTGTTTCTCTGTGTTACAACATATTTTGCACCTGACTGAGTCAGATGTAGCATATTTTAAGCAGAAAGCATTCTGTAGTGACGCACGTGTTGGAGACGTCTGTTTCAGTGAAAACCCTCACCAGCAACAGAGGAATGAATGTGGAAAGGGGCCATGGAAATAAGCTATGGATAGGGCCTCCTTTGTGAACAGGTGCAGCTTCTATTTATCTTCAGTGCCTTCAACCAGCAGGAAGGTTGGAGAAGACTTTAAATACAACTCAGAGTTTCCCCAGCACCAGGCCACTTCCAACCCTGAGGAACTACACTGTGGCAGTGGGATTTCCCAGGAATTTCTTGATGGAAAAAATCTTCATCAGGGGGATGAATGTGAAAACGCTGGCAGCAACGACCTGAAAGTTGTTAAAATTCAGGGTGTCTGTTCTGGAGAACTTACTTATGAGTGTAACAAATGTAAGAAAGTTTTTAGACAAATCTCTAACCTCTTTCAACATAAGAGAGTTCACACTGGAGAAAAGCTATATGAGTGTAGAGAATGTGGGATGTCCTTTAGTCAAAGGAGTCACCTCACTGGACACCTCAGAGTTCACACTGGAGAGCAGCCATATGAGTGTACTGAATGTTGTAATTCTTTTAGCCAAAAATCTAACCTTATTAAATACCTGAGCGTTCACAGTTGCGACAAGCCATATGAGTGCTGTGATTGTGGGAAGTTCTTCAGTGATAAGTCTTACCTTGAAAAACACCACAGAGTTCACAGTGAAGAAAAGCCATATGAATGTAGAGAATGTGGGATGTCCTTTCGGCAAAGGGCTCATCTCACTGCACACCTTAGAGTTCACACTGGAGAAAGGCCATATGAGTATACTGAATGTGGGAAGTCTTTTAGCCAAAAATCTAACCTTATTAAACACCTGAAAGTTCACACTGGAGAGATGTATTAAACGTTCAGGGAATGCTTTTATTTTTCTCACTTAGAATAACAACACTGAAGGCAACTCTTTGGGACCTATTTTCCTAAATTTAAACCCCTTTTAATGGAACATACACTCTGTTAGATTCCTCATAAGTTTCGGGTACAAGTGAAGCTTGAAGGCGCTGTATTGCACTTGCTAACATGCCCAAATCTAACACCAGATTGATGTCACAGTGAGCATGTGTGGCTGAAGAAATTTCACCTCTACCACCTGGCTCACCTGAAGAGTGAACAGTCACAAACCCTGTGTGCTCAGGGGAAATGTATTCTATGTTCTCACTTGTGCTTGGGAAAATTCCGATTACTCCGAGCTCTTGACAGGATCTTCATTCCTTTCTCTCTGACTAGAAAATGCATCTGACCCAAGGTTTGTCCAGACTACATATCCTAAGCTAAGGAGTGCTACCACATTCAGGGACATTGTGGGTCTCACATTATGCTTTTATGAATTGTTTTACTTTATAATTCAACAACCTGAAAATTGCTTACTGTCCTCTGATTCTGGTTAATGATATTTAGTAAAGATGTTTTTTCTTTCGTAGCTTTAATTTTTTAAAAAATTTCACTCTGGATGGATGGGTGGATGGGTAAATGGATGGATGGTTGGATGGACAGGTGGATGGGTGGGTGGATGGATGGATGGATGAATGGATGAGTGGATGGATGGTTGGGTGGGTGGATGGATAGTTGGGTGGGTGGATGGTTGGGTGGATAGATGGATGGATGGATAGATGGGTGGGTGGATAGATGGATGGATGGGTGGATGAATGGGTGGGTGGATGGTTGGGTGGGTGGATGGATGGTTGGGTGGATGGATGGATGGATGGATGGATGGATGGATGGATGGTTGGGTGGGTGGGTGGATGGATGGATGGATGGATGGATGGATGGGTGGATGGATGAAGGGGTGGGTGGATGGATGGATGGGTGGATGGATGAATGGATGGGTGGATGGTTGGCTGGGTGGATGGATGGGTGGGTGGGTGGATGGATGGTTGGGTGGGTGAATGGATGGATGGATGGATGGATAATTAAAAAAAGAAAAAAAATTCACTCTGGATGATTTGGTACGAATGTTGTGATCAATCATCACAGATATGGTGGGGTCCCAAACTTTCTGTTCTTTGGAAAGTGTATAATAATGTCAGAAAAATCACTCTGTCCAATATTGGCTTATATTATACATTTGACCAAGGCAATGAAAGAAAGTTTGCATAACTTTGTGGTTCTAATTTGCAGCCTGGTGCCTCTAATGTTGGTGAGGTCAGTGGTCCCTCAGAAGAGGATTCCTTTTTTGTGCTTCTATCATTGTTCTAACATTATCCTCTGAGGAATTTTAGGTTCTAATTCACCAACCTACAAACTGCTTGCTGTCCTCTGTTCTGGTTTATAATCTTTTAGTAAAGGTGTTTTTTGCTTTTTCACCTTTAATTTTGTGGGTTATATTCACTGCATGGGATTATTTGAAAAGATATTTGTGATCTGTCACATGCATAGGGGAACAGATATGGTGGGGTCCCAAACATTCTGAGTTTTGGAAGGCACATAATAATGGAAAGAAATCACTCTTTGTCCAATATTGGTATATTTTGTATTGCTAACCTAGTCCTTTAACGAAAATCTGCATGAGTTTTTGATTCTAATTTTTTAGCCTGGTGCCTGTATTATTGGTGAGGTCAAAGATCACCCAGAAGAAGAGTCCTTTGTTGTGCTCTGTGAACAATATGAATTATATTCTCTGTTCACAGTATGTCTTAAATGCTGTAAAAGAGCCCTGTGCCATGATGTGTGAAATTTCTTAGGCTGGTTTCATTTGTTGTAGCACTGTGAAGTGCAAGTAATACTGGCACAAACACTGTTTTCATAGTGAGTGGAAGAGACGGCAGAATATTGGATGAAAATTGACTCTTCTGAACATTATCCACAAATGACCCTGTTTTGAGGCTTGTTTGTTCTTTGTGTAGCTGAAGTGATTGGTTGTGAAAAGAATCTCATGGTTTTGGAGATTCCCTTGAGTCCCTTGATGGCAGCGGTTCTCAACCTGTGGTTCGCGACCCCTTTGGGGGTCGAAAGACCCTTTCATAGGGGTTGCCTAAATACATCCTGCATATCAGATATTTACATTATGATTCATAACAGTAGCAAAATTATAGTTATGAAGTAGCAACAAAAATAATTTTATGGTTGGGGGTCACCGCAACATGAGCAACTGTATTAAAGAGTTGCGGCATTAGGACGGTTGAGACCACTACTCTATGGTGTGCACCTCAAGGTTATCACAACAAGAACTCAAGGCTAGAGGAAGGATCATCGTATGATTAGTCCCAGATTATGTGTTTTTGACAATTCAGCATTCCTGATCATTCTGATGGCAGTAGTCTTCACTTCTTGACAATATTTGCTGCCACTGAGGCAACAATGATTCTCTCAGGAAATGAGGAGAGAGATGGTGATATCTGTATAGAGTTTCCACTTAATTTTCTAACAACAGAGGGATATCTGTGTTTTTATTTGGAACCACATTTTAAGGCTTTACTTAGGTATATGTATAACTGACATGCAACAAAAAGCACTTTTCTAATGTGCACTATTTGGTGAGGTTGAACGTAAGAATAAAGCTCAGAAACCATCACATGTAAAATATGCTTCTCTGTTACCCGTACCCATGGTGGGGCGAAAGTATGCTTATGGTTGTGAGTATGCAAAACACAGAATTTATTTTCTTATTTTAAATAACTATTTATATAAAAGGCTAATATGCAAAGTGTCCCCTGGGGAGTTTGAACGGGAGACCAGGAGTTTGATTGCTTGCTATGATGGGCACTGACCTCCAGGGGGCAGCGCAGAATGAAGGAAGGCCCTGGCCAGCAGCCAGCAGCTAGGAAAGGAAGGCCCCGATCAGCCCTGATTGCCAGCCAGGCCTAGGGACCCTACCTGGTCACGAATTTCGTGCACTGGGCCTCTAGGTTTATATATTTTAATTTTTATTTTTATTGATTTTTAGAGAGAAGATGCAGAGGGAGAGAAATATCAATCTTCTGCCTCCTGCATGCCCACTACTGTAGACCCAGGTGCACATGTGACCTGATCTGGAATTAAACCAATGACCTTTCAGTGAACGTGATCATGCCCAAAAAAATAAGAAACAGTAGCCATGGAGACTTTATTCTTTTATTATTATTTATTAACTGTTGTATTATTTTCAATACTAACAACTGTAAACCTACTTTTGCACACCCTGTGTTCACCTCTTGCCCTTTTGTAATCTTTTGGATTCTCCAGTTCTCCATATAGCCATTGATTTACCTCCTTTTACAATAGATAAGTTCATATTTTCCATAATTTTAAAGGCACTATAAGGTGTATAATTTTTTAACAAACACTGGCTTCCTTTATGCTACACAGGTATTTTTAGATTCAACAGTAATGTTTATGTAAATAGTTAACTTTAATTTTTATTGCTAATAATGTTGTATTCTATGGATAACCACTTTATCTATTGATCTGTATATGGTTTCAGTTATTTCCACGTTTGGGGTTTTATAAATAAAACTGCTGGGAATATTGCATTCAGTTCTTCCTACAGGTGTATGTTTTATTTATCTAACTGTTGCAGTGTCAGTGAATATGTTACATTTTAAGATATGCAGATCTGTGATCTAAAATGGTCATTCCCTTTGCCTTCCTACCCACCCACAATAATGAAAATTTCATGTTTTACATTACCCTGGCAGCACATATGACGGTTATTTTTTTAAATAGTAGGCCAGTAAATGAGTATACTATTAACTAGTTTTTGTTTTGATAACATTTCCCTAAGAATTTTTGATAGTGAGCATTTCTTCTTGCTTTAATTTACACCGTCTTCGTCTCCTTTGCTAAAATGTCTGCTCAGGAACTTTTGCCTATTTTTTAATTTAATTTATTATTCTTACCAATAGGAGGACAGTGCAGCATCTAAGACATGTGTTTGAGTTTCTCTCCTTCCTCAATTACTCAAGTGACTTCTTTGCCATATGGAACCATTGATTTTCAATTCTAGAAAGAAAATTGTTTTTCTCAACTTTTATCCTATGGACAATTTATAGCCACTTGTAACCTACACTAATAAGTTTAATCTGCATTGTTAACATTCTCCACCAGTATTATTTAAGTCTAAGCATTTAGTAATACTTTAAGTGAAGTCTGGGTTTGTAGTATTTGTCAATTTCCCTGGTGTAAATACTTTCATCATCACCAGATTCAAACTGCCAGAACAATGGCATTGGGCATGAACATGATAAGATATTATAGTAGTACATCGTTATATTTTATTTTCAACATACTGATAAAGTAACAGTGAATGTCCTCAAGAAAATCCTATATAATAAAAGGGTAAAGTGCAAATCGACCGAACAGCGGAACAACTGGTTGTTATGATGCACACTGACCACCAGGGGACAGAAGCTCAATGCTGCCTCCTGGTGGTCAGTGCACTCTCACAGGGGGAGTGCTACTCAGCCAGAAGCCAGGCTGAAGGCTGGCAAGTGCAATGGTGGTAGCGGGAGCCCCTCCTGCCTCCACAGCAACGCTAAGGATGCCCAAACGTGAAAGAGTGCAGGCCAATCTGAAGGACACCCCACCCACCCGGGTGCACAAATGTCGTGCGCCTGGCCTCTAGTTTATAATAAAACATCTGAATTATTGGGAAGTGGAAAGTGTTGGACATTTTTAAAAGTTTGATATAATTGTAATTAATTTAAAGCATACATTTTAACAACATATATATTAAAAATGTTTTTATTGATTCAGAGAAGGGAGAGAGAGAGAAACATCAGGAAGAGAGAGAACCATTGATCAGCTGACTCCTGCATGCCCCACACTGTTTATCAAGCCTGCAATCATGGCTTGTGCCCTGACCAGAATCTAACCTTGACTTCTTGGTTCATAGGTTGTACTTATGAACTGAGTAATATTGACTGGACTAAAACACACTTTTTAACAAGCACTTTTATGTTTCCATATATGCCTGCCTTCCTGAAACTAAATCCTCCTCCCCTTTTCAGTGTTTCCTAATTGGCACATGAAATTACTGCTGCAATGACATAATCTACCTTTGTAATAGCTTATTTCTTTTTAAATATATATACATATTTTATTTATTTTTTGCAGAGAGGAGGGAGAGGGATAGAGAGTTAGAAACATTGATCAGCTGCCTCCTACACATACCCTACTGGGGATGTGCCCGCAACCAAGCTACATGTCCTTGACTGGAATCGAACCTGGGACCCTTCAGTCTGCAGGCCAATACTCTATCCACTGAGCCAAACTGGTCAGGGCATAATAGCTTATTTCAAATATCTGCCTATATATATAAAAGCCAAGCGACCAGAACTACTGGAATGACCAGAATGGCCAGTTGCTGACATGCACTGTGGCCGACCAACTGACCCTATGGGGGCGAGGCCAGCCGGCCAACCTCCCGAGGCTCCCCCTCAGCTGTCCTTGGCCTGATCAGCACTCTGGTCCACAGCCACCTGACCGGCCCATCCCCAATCAGGGGCAGGGCCAGTGGCCAATCTCCCACATCCCCTCTCCTGGGAGCTTGACTCCGCCTGTGCAGGATTTCGTGCACCGGGCCTCTAGTCTACACTAATAAAAGAGAAACATGCAAATTAGGGTCACTCTGCTACCCTTCCCATTGGCTAATCAGGGTGATATGCAAATTAACTGCCAGCCAAAATGGCGACCGGCAGCCAGGCAGCTTGAAACTAACAGGAGGCTTGTGTGACCGGGTAGAGCCATAACCTCCCCATCGGCCCTGCCCTGACTGTGACAGGGTGCAGTGCCCCAACCGCCTGATTAGCCCTGCTCTGTGTGTGACAGGGAGCGGTGCCCCAACTCCCCTATTGGCCCTACTCTGTGAGTGACAGGGGGGATCTCCTCAACCCCCTGATCGGCCCTGCTGTGTGCATGACAGTGGGGAGCTCCCCAACCCCCTGATGGGCCCTGCTCTGTGCGTGACAGGGGGGAGCTCCCCAATCCCCTGATTGGCCTTGCTCTGTGCATGACAGGGGTTGGCACCGCAACCTCCCCATCGACCCTGCCTTGACTGTGACAGGGGGTGGTGCCCCAACCCCCAATCAGCCCTACCCTGTGTGTGACTGAGGGTGGCATCGCAACCTCCCAATCCGCTTTGCTCTGAGCCCGACCAGGGTCTGCACTTAGGGATTGGGCCTGCCCTCTGCCACCCGGGAGCAGGCCTAAGCCAGCAGGTCGTTATCTCCCGAGGGGTCCCAGACTGCGAGAGGGCATAAGATAGGCTGAGAGACCCTCCCTCCCCCCGAGTGCACAAATTTTTGTGCACCGGGCCTCTAGTATATATATATAAGTCTAATATGCAAAATGCCCCCTTGGGAGTTTGACCCTAAGACCAGGAGTTTGATTGCTCACTATGACATGTACTGACCATCAGGGGGAAGCACAGAATAAATGAAGTCCCCAGGAGACAGGCCAAAGTCTTGATCAGTGCTGATCATCAGCCAGACCCTACCCATGAATGAATTTCTGGCACCAGACCTCTAGTATTCATATAAAGAAAACAGTTAAGAAATTTTAAGAATCCTACCCCAGCCTTCTATCATTATCTGCCATCATGGTAGTTCTAATATCTATCTATTCTCAGATACATTAGTGACTTATTTTATTTAAAACCCCTGGTAAATTTGGCCATGGCCAGAGAGCTCAATTGATTAAATGATCATCTCAATAATGCCAAGGTTGCAGGTTCCATTCCCCCCTCAGGTCCCATGCAAGAATCAAACGATGAGTGTATAAAATTAATGAAACAACATATGGAAGTTACCCCATTATTCTCTCTCTCTCTCTAATCAATATATATGTGTGGGGGTTTTTTTTTTGTTGTTGTTTTTTTTGTTTGTTTGTTTGTTTGTTTGTTTTTACCAGATGAGTCAACACATGTGAACACCATCACAGACCAGGGACCCTGTGGTGAAGCAGCCAGCAGGGTTCTCATGCGGGCAGAACACACAGTGAAGGAGAGAACAGTAGGGGAGGGTCCCCTGCTGTCAGTGAGGAGGGTGAGGAACGGGCTGAACTGCACAATCACCCACAGGGAATCATGATACCTGTGCTCCCTGAGACTAAACCCTAAGTGCCTGGAAAAAGCTCTGGGTCTGGACATGCCCCTTGTGGTCTCTGCCCCATTCAGCCCGGAGTTGAGACTGAGGTGTTTTGTATTTGAGTGGTTGAGGAGCTAAGAATTCTCCCAGGTATTCAGGAGCAACCCCTGATACTTGAAGCCCTGAAATCAGTTCACCTACCTTCAACAGGCCCACACACACCCATGGGCCCCACAGGCTTTGTTTGAATCTCTGTACTTTTACATTTCTGTGTAATTTTCCAGCCAGTCCTGGAGATACCATGGATTTTCCGGATAACGGTGCTATGTTTTTTTCAATGGCAAGAACATTCTGCAATATAAGCATTTCCAGAAGTTGAGAATTGGTCTCAACATAACACATTGGGTGGAAGGCTGTAATGCAGGTGGTGTCCCCATCCTTAAGTTTGGCCAGTGCAGAGAAGACCCCTACTGCTGAAGTAAGGTGATAGACCCTGGACTCTGAGGGACAATATACTATGGGATGTGAGGTTGACGGGGCAGAGAGGTTGTTTATTGGGACAGAATTGATGATAGGATTTCCTGCCAGCATATGGAGGAATATCCATTGTGTGTATCCTGTGGCACTGTCTGGGTGGCCCCAATTGTTTGTTCTCTCTCTCTCTCTCTCTCTCTCTCTCTCTCTCTGTATGTGTGTGTTCCCCTTCAAGGTATTGCCCATGTCTACTGTGTGGGCCTGTGTGAGCCTGTAGCCTGGACATAAGCCTGGCACCTGAGTGCCCAGCAGAGGCTGGGGGTGTTCTGTACCTGTGTGTTTCTGTGCTTGTGTTATCTGTAGGTTTCTCTCTGAGTTGGTCCAGCCAATGGGAAAGTGAATAGGAAATCTCCAGAGAGGCGATGTAGAGGACAATATATTCTTCTCCTCCACCCCCCAGGTGAGCCCCTTCTTCACCTTCTCTTACAGGCATCTGGTGTCCCTTGGGAGGTCCCATCTCAGGATCCAGGGATGGATTAAGCACAGGGTCAGTTCATAGAACCCCAGGCTGTAGCAAGGTGGGGAATTTGGGAAGACTCTGATGACTGACAGGGAATATAGAGTGTGGAATGGAAATGTTTGTGAAGGATTATGTGCATTGGTGGAGGATCTAGATGGTCCAGGATCCTTGTGAAGGAATGTGAGGATGGATGTATGTGGGGGAATGGAGGGAAGCACAGGACTTGGTTGGAAATCTGTAAAGAGGATTCTCCAAAAGGTCGGGGGCCTTTTAGGGGGACCTTGTTGAAGGCGGCAGCCCCTGTCTTGACTTTTCCAAATAAGTCTGAGCCCCTGGGTATTTTGCTGGAATCTGTCTGTTTAGTCCTTTAGACCTGACCTTGTAGAAGCATATGTTTTCTCAATGATACGTTCCCTGCTGATTGTATCTAGAGGTTAATTTTAGTTCAAACTGTTGTTACAATAAAAGCCTACGGAGGTAGATGAACAGGGCTTCTTGGTGCCTATAGCCAAGCAGTTCTTTAGCAATGCTTTCACAGAAACGAGTGTCTGAGTAATTTATTTATCTGTCGCGTAGGGTCTGCTGATCAGCCCTGGCAAGTGGTGCTCCATGTGAGGACCAAGGAACACAACAAAACACAACAGAACCCTCAAAATCGAAAGTAACTGTGCAGTAAGTCATTGGAGCCCACTTGGGATTTCTAAGTTCGAGGGAATTCTTTCTCAGCTAAGGTTTCATAATGGGACAAAAGCTGTCCACAGAACAGCAGCAATATATCACAATGTTGAAACAGTTATTAAAAGCAAGTGGTCTCTCTGTTACAGAAGAACAACTAACAGGCTTATTAAAAACTAGAGGCCCGGTGCATGAAATTCGTTCTGGGGGGAGGGTGTCCCTCAGCCCAGCCTGAACCCTCTAGCAATCTGGGACTGCTGCCTTTTAACTGCTTGCCTGCCTGCATGCATGCCTGATCTCTCCTAACCACTCTGCCTGCCTGCCTCATCACCCTTAACCACTCACCTGCCTGTCTCATCACTCCTAACCACTCTGCCTGCCTGCCTGATCATCCTTAACCACTATGCCTGCCTTCCTGATTGCCCCTAACCACTCTGTTTGCCTGCCTCATCACCCCTAACTCCTTGCCTGCCTGCCTGATCACCCCTAACTGCCTCTGCCTCAGTCCCCACTGCTGCAGCTTCATCAGGAAGAATGTCTGGAATGACGTCCGGAAGGTTGTTTGGTTGTCCGGTCTAATTAGCATATTACCTTTTTATTATTATAGATTGTTATAATTTATAATCCTTGGTTCCCCAATGCTGGAACACTAGACCTTAATCTCTGGGAACAAGTGGGCAGGAATTTAAAGAGGAATCAAGCCCATAGAAAATGAGTGCCCTTATCATCATTAACTATGTGGGCTCTTTATTTGAGCTGCACTGTGCCCATTTCATATTGAAGATCAAAAGCCTACAGAGCTACAGGAGAATTTACTACTCCCCCCGCTTCCCTGAAGCAGAACCTGTAGAGCTTGTAATACTAAAGCCCTACCGCTGGAGGAAATATTTCCCGATCCTCCGCCTCTGGTGTGGGAAGGCTCATCAACTAGATCCGTGGTTGGCAAACTTTGGCTCTTGAGCCACATGTGCTCTTTGGCCCCTTGAGTGTGGCTCTTCCTAAACCTTAGGAGTACCCTAATTAAGTTAATAACAATGTACCTACCTATATAGTTTAACTTTAAAAAATTTGGCTTTCAAAAGAAATTTCAATCGTTGCTCTGTTGATATTTAGCTCTGTTGACTAATTAGTTTTCCGACCACTGAACTAGATCCTCAGTTATGGGGTCCTGTGTCAGGCAAGCCATGTTAGAAGGAGAGCTTTTGGCTTGCCCAATTATGCAAAATCAACAAGGTAATAGAGTTTATGAGCTGCTCTCTTTTAACACCTTAAAAGAAATAAGGAAAAGTGTTAGAGAAAATGGGGACAACAGTCCATTTACAAAAGGACTCCTTAATGCTGTTTCTGAAAATTATCACAGGACACCTTGGGACTGGCAGATTTGGGCCAAAACAACTCTGGATGCCAGTCAATATCTATTATGGAGAGCACAATATGATGAGGTCTGGGAGCAGCAGGCTAACCAAAATAACTTAGCAGGTGCTGGTCACATTATGGCCCCAATGCTCCAGGGATGGGGACCATATGTTAATGTACAACAGCAAGTAGACCTGCACCCACAAGTGTTCGCCCAAACCTCTCTCTGTGCACAACGGGCTTGGGAGCGCATTCCAGAAGGCAGATCCCAGCAAGGCTCTTTTGTTAATGTACACCAGGGATCCCAGGGATCTTATGTTGATTTTTGTAAATCGCCTTAATCCATTTGCCAGCAGATCAGTCATAGCCAGGTTGCGGATATACTCTTGCTACAACTGGCATATGAGAATGCCAACGTTGATTGTCAAAAGGCTATACAGCCCATCAGAGGAAAGGCCACCACGGGTGGGGGAATGTATCAGAGCTTGTGGCTAGTAGGAACAGAAACCCACCTGAGTCAGATGCTGGCCATAACCCTTCAAGCTGGGAATAAGGGCAAGAAAGATTCCAAATGTTACCAATGTAGAAAAAAAGTGGGGGCATTTAAAAAAGGATTGGAGGACTAAAATGCCAGCCTCCTGGGCTGAGATATCTTGGCCCCATCTGTCTGTGCCTGCTGCCATAAGGGGCAACATTGGGCCAATCAATGTAAATCTAAATTTGACAAATATGGCAATTCATTACCACCACTGCAGGGAAGCTCCCAGCGGGGCCAGTCCCGGGCCTCACAAAAAACAGGACACAACTGACCGGCCTTCGTGAGGCAGACAGAAATTCCACTGTCTGCTCCCTCTGAGCAGCTACTGCTGCGAGCCCAGGGTTGTACTTACCAAAACAGAACTAATTCTCAAGGAAGGTGATGAACCTAAAAGCGTCCCTATGAGAATTTGGGGTCCACTGCCACCAGGCACAGTAGGCATAATTTTGGGATTTTATAGCCTTAACTTAAAAGGGGTCACAGTAGTACCTAGTGATTGATAGTGATTACCAGGGATAAATCCAGTTGCATATTTTCCCTGTGCAAATGAAGATCGCACAGCTGTGGTTACTACCATGCTGGGTCCCAAATGCTTTAGGAAAGGAGAGAAACCAAGGAGGGTTTGGCAGTACTGAAGAGCGAGGGGTTTATTGGAATCACCTAGTAACCAGGGAAAGGCCCCTCCTCACTATAGAAATCCAAGGGGAAAAAGTTCACCAGATTGATGGATACCGGGGCAGACAGCTCTATCCTTATGCATCTTGATTAGCCCTCCTCATGCCCCACAGTAAAACAAGATCAAAGGATAGTGGCAATAGGGGAAGTTTTCCAGACATTACAAAGTTCTCAGCCTGTTATGCTGTAAAGGGCCAGTTGGGCAATTTGGCTACATATAACCCCTAATCTTACAAATTCCAGTCAATTTTTGAAGTAGGGGCTCCTTTTGAAGTAGGGGCTAACATTACAGACACCTTTTTAGAAATGACCACCGTTGTTATATCTCCCCTACCCTTTACTTGGTTAAGCTAAACCCCTATTTGGGTAGAACAGTGGCCCTTAAAGGGAGAAAATTACAACAGGCACATCTACTCATGAAAGAACAGTTAGAATTTAGGCACAAAGAACCTTCTAATAGCCCCTTGAATTCTCCTATTTTTGTAATTCCCCAAAATTATAAAAAGTGGAGGCTTTTACATGATTTAAGAGCCATTAATTCTAATATTCAACCCATGGGGGCTCTCCAGCCTGGACATCCCTCCTCAGCCATGAACCCACAAGAATGGCCCATTATTATAATAGATTTAAAAGATTGTTCCTATACCATTCCTTTGGCTACCCGAGATTGGGAGAAATTTGCATTCACTCTCCCCTCAATTAACAATGAGGAACCTGCTCAGAGATACCACTGGAAAGTCCTCCCACAGAGAATGCCAAATAGCCCAACTATGTGTCAGTATCATGTATATCAGGCACTTACGCCAACTGGGCAACAGTTCCCTTCTGGAAAAATTATCCATTCTGTGGAGGACATTGTACTTGCAGCCCCTGATGGGAACCTGTTATATTGTTTGTACTCTTCAGTACAAAAGGAAATGGCCTTAAGAGGCCTTTTAATAGCCCCTGAAAAGGTACAGATGTGACAAAACCATGGAAATATCTGGGATATATCTTAACTGAAAGAACCATCAGACCCCAAAATGTTATCTTTGATAATAGGGAAATAGAAACCCTAAATGATTTTCAAAAATTTCTGGGGGATATAAATTGGATAGGACTGGTTTTAAGCATTCCCACAGCAAATTTACAAAACCTGTTTTACATATTAAAAGGGAATCCAGTTTTGAATTCCCCAAGACAGCTCTCTGCTGAAGGGATAGGAGAACTCCGCCTGGTTGAGAATGCTCTCAATACACGATATTTAAGTAGAATTTCTCCCCAGCATTCTCTTCAATTATTTTCTATTTCCCACGAGACATTCCCCTACAGGAGTTATAGGGAACTAATTCCTGAAATGAGGTTCACTGAATGGTTGTTTTGCTCCCATTCTCCCTCCAAAATATTATCACCTTATCTAGCTTTAATTTGCTCTTTAATCCTAGATGGGAGGCAGCAATGTGCTAAACTCACAGGACATGATCCTTCAGTCATTCGCTTCCCACTAACCAAGACTCAATTTGAGAAAGCAGTTTCCACTTCCATAGATTTACAAATTGTCCTAGCTGACTTCTTAGGGCAGGTAGAGCATTCTCTCTGTGCTAAGACATTTTTTTGTCACACACTAAGTTACTTTATTACACTAAGAATGTACATGCCCTAGCTGGCTTGGCTCAGTGGATAGAGCGTCAGCCTGCGGACCGATGGGTCCCAGGTTTGATTCTGGCCAAAGGCACATGCCTGGGTTGCAGGCTAGATCCCCAGTAGGGAGTGTGCAGGAGGCAGCCGATCAATGATTCTCTCTCATCATTGATGTTTCTATCTCTCTCTCCTCCTCCCTTCCTCTATGAAATCAATAAAGAAATATATTTTAAAAATAAATTAAAAAATTATCATAAATTTTAACAAAAAAAAAAGAATTTACATATCCCTATCCCAGGGACACTCACCATGTTCACTGATGGCTCAGGAAAAACAGGAAAAGCGGCCATTCACTGGCCACCTGATGGTGCCATTAAACAAAGGGGCTTCACATCAACTCAGCGAGCTGAAATTGGGGCACTGGTTTTAGGACTAGAAACATTTCCCTCCCAACCCCTGAACATTGTTAGTATTCTGCTTACTCTGTTTATATTTTACAAAATTTAGAAACCTCACTTATTAAGCCTACATTAGAGCCATCCCTCTTAGCACAGTTCCTTTGCCTCCAGGCCTTACTAAATGGTCCATCACATCCTCTTTTTATATCTCATATCAGGTCTCACAGTTGCCTTCCTGGACCATTAGTATATGCCAATGAACAAGTAGACAACTTAGTAATGACAGCTACCTTAATGGAAGCCCAATCAACCCCAATTACACAAGAAATTTCAGGAACCCAAGAGGATAGCTAAACAAATTGTTTTAAAATGTCCTGATAGTCAAATGACAGGCACCTCACCACTCTCCATTGGAATTAATCCTGGGGGCCTACAGGCCAATGACCTTTGGCAAACAGATGTCACTCACATTGTCTCTTTTGGGAAACTCCAGTATGTACATGTAACTATAGACACTTCTGGTAGAATCAGTGCTCATGCTTTTCCCGGCGAATCCACACACTATGATATTAAACATCTGTTACATTTGCCATTTTAGGAATACCAACCGAAATAAAAACTGACAGTGGGCCTGCTTATAGCAGCCATGCCTTTGCCACTTTTTGCAGGAATCTGTCCATCCAGCATTCCACAGGAATCCCTTATAATCCACAGGGCAGGCCATTGTCGAACTTGCCCATTCCACCTTAAAGAACATGCTAGTAAAACAAAAAAGGGGGAATATAGGACTCAAGGATCCAGCTATGATGCTATCCAATGCACTCTTTACCCTTAATTTTTTGAATTTGAATAATTGCTTTCAATCCCCCATAAAGTGTCACTTTACTTCTTTAGGACCAGCTCAGAAACCATAGGTCTTGTGGTGAGATGTGGACACTAATAACTGTAAAGGAACCAATGAATTATTCACATGGGGGAGAGGATATGCATGTGTTTCTACCCCCCACAGGGCCGCTGTGGATTCCAACTCATCGGATTAAACCCTATCATGGCATGGCATGGGACCAATCCTCTCCCAGAAATGAAGAATCTGGGCCTGGGGACTCCACAGCCCCAAAAGACGCACCTTCAGATGACCCAGACAGCCCCCGGAATAACCTGGGAAATGATAAAGAAGCTGATGGCAGAGGCTGAGCAACTGCTGGAAGATACTCACGCTCCACGCACAGCAGATAACCTTTTTCTAGCTATGACTTCCTTGATTTACCTCAACTCCTGTGCAGTATGGTTTGGCATTCTTGATTGGTTTTGGGCACCAGCATCTGCCACCTTATATTGGACCCACGCTATAGACCCACCTTTATTTAGACCCCTCACTTGGGGGGACCCCCCTTCTCCTGTGTCTAACAACCTAACATCCCTCTTAGGGGGAGTAGACTTGCCACCAATAGGCAGTCTTAAACATGGGACACCTTGGACACAAGTCCCTCAAAATACCTCTTTCCATTCGAGTTTACCACCCTTATGTGTTACCTCCTCCAATTCCTCTCTGTACTGTATGAGGGCTCATAATCAGATTTGGTTACATGTCACTCCTAAACCTGATCAGATTAAAGCCCAGCTAACCTTTCTCTTAGCAGGCAGTCTGGCCTGCGGTAATCTGACTAATGCTATTGGGCCTCCCATACCTCTGTAAAAGTAAAATAAATGGTGGGACCCCTCTGCTGAGGCATTCCATTGGGAAGTTTTTCAAGGAAATCATGCCCATCTGACGGTCCTAGGGGACTAACAGGTTATAGATGGGGGCCCACATGGTCACTTGCAAGCCAACCATATTGACATTCTGGTTCACCGTGTGTCTAATGCTAGTTACATCAGTTCAGCAGGCATGCCTGAGGTTTGGACTGAGGGAGGGATGAGTTCCCCATAACCTCAAGTACTAGGCTTGCCAGGTCAGGAAACTTTATGGAAATTAGGCCATGTTTTCAGCCCTTTGAAATTGTGACACGGTGACTGCCAGAACTCCTCTGGCCACTATAATATAACTTTTACTAATAATCTTACTTACAATAGCTTGAGTTGCACCACTCACCCCTATGTCTTTGTTATGGGCTCCAATGGACTAATAAACCATCGCTCATCTTTTCTGGTACAGGTTGGAAAAGGAGCTTATTTTGCATCCTGTATTACCACCCAGAATATTACTTCATTAACCATCAGCACTATTATGATACTTAGGAAACAAGCAGAAATCATACTACTTGTTAATCTCACTAGGAAATGGCAAGGCTCAGCAGCTACCAAAGTCTTAGAAAGAGCATTGAGTCAATTATTGCCGAAAAGGTTTTTGGGAATGCTCATTGCAGCCATTATCTCAGCTGTTGTTATTCTTACTACCACCAGCATCGCCATGGCGGCGCTTTCTGAGTCTGTGCAGACTACCACATTTGTAGACAATATGGCATATAATGTAACTAGGGAATTCACTATACAACAGCACATAGATTAAAAATATATATATTAGCTAGACTACAGGCAACAGAGGCAGCCATTGAATATCTGGGGGAAAGGCAGGGTGCTATAGCATACAGGCAAGTGCTTGATTGTGATTGGGAGCACAAGCACATATGTGTCTCCCTTTAAACTGGAACAGTCGTCACCATCAGTGGATTGATGTTAAAAAGCATCTGTGGGGAGTTTTTCATGAGAACCTTACTGAAGAAATAAACATGTTAAAAGGCAAATTAGAGGGTCCTTACTTGCTATCAACAAACATGAAACACAGATTATTGCTTGAAACACGGTAAAGGAACATCTGGAGTGGAACCACATGGTTTCCTAGAATCAGTTGCCACCTGATCGGACTAACTATTGCTGTCATTGTAATTCTCTTTGCTTTTCTTATAGTCTACAAAATCAGAAGTCAGGCAGTGAACGCACTTTGCGGACCCTGACTGTAGCGGTTAAGCGGAATGAAGTTAACTAGAAGAGGAGGTTCTGCCAGGAAAAGGCGGGAGCCTGCAAGCAGGCCACGTCAGAACAAAGTCTTGCAAGCAAGACGTATTGTTCAGTGGCAGAACTTTCCTTGAGGTGATAAGTAGTCCATAAGGGCATGAAAAGCGAGGGAGGGTGCACTGCTGCAGGTGGAAAGAGCCTTTGTATAACATAGGAAATTAATACTTAAATGTATAACTTAGCTCTGATGATCTCATAAGCATGCCTGTTAATCATTGTCACTTGCTGTACTCCATTGTTTATTGCTGTACTCCCTGAATAAAAGCCATGAGGGCTTTGGGGGCTTTTGCTACACGCCTGAGAGAGCAGTAGCCCTCTGCTTCTCTAAACTTCATCCTGCACTCCAAGAGCATCTCAGCGTCACCGTTCACAAAGAACATCAATATCTGGCGCCTAGAACAAGGACCCAAAGGTGAGTGATTGAGGATTGGGCAGGACCGAAAGGGAGATGCCAGCGCAGAATACACAGAACTTTCGGCAATAGAAGCAGAGTAATGGGGAATAACCCGTCATTGCAGAGTCAATATATCGCTGTCTTGCGATCATTATTGAAGAGCTCAGGGGTAAAAGTGAATGATGAGGCTCTTAAAAAATTGTTTAAGGCAGTCCAGCACACTGTTATTGGTTTCACCCGGAAGGAAAACAGCAGTTAAATCTTAATTTGTGGAAACAAGTTGGAAAGTCATTAAGGCGGGCTCATCAACAGGGAAATGCTATAGAGGCTGATGTATGGGCTATTTTAAATTTAGTAACATTAGCTTTACAGCCTTTTCAGTCGTATTCTGAAGATTATGAAAAAATTCCCTTGAGGTCGAGAAGTGCTGCACCAGGAGCTGGGTGTTTAAGTACTGAGCCTCTCTCTCCTGAGAAATTACAACCCCCTGAGCCACTCCGGTTGCGGTCAATGAACCGAAGGGGTCAATAAAGGGACAGAAAACTAGCTGTCAAAATGAATTAGGAGGTTATGAAAGAATAGCCTCAGCCAGCGATTCAGAGCTGGATGATTCATCTTCCACTGAGTTGGATGATGACTTTTGCCCTCGCGCTAAGTTAAGGAAAAGAAGGGTGGCGAGAAGGGAAACGGAGATGAAGGAGCTGTTGTGGAGTCTAAAAGAGTTATTACTTACAGTAGTAAGGAAAAGAAAGAGAATAAAAGCCCTCAGGAGTTGGCTGCACCGCTGCCGAAAAGTGAAAGTAAAGCGGCACTAGCCATTAATCCGGCATTAGCAGCTGAGCCTCCACCCCCCTCCTGAGGACACAAAGAGCTGCTAATGCTCAATACCCTCAAGGGTTATATATATTGTTAATTATAATATTATTATATGTAATTATATTTGTTATTAATTTTATATATTAATTAATATAGAATTAATTTATACAGGTTATAAATTAATTCCTTATGATTCGAATGCTATAGCTAAGGCAGTATTAGCCCCAGGGCAATATCTGCAATTTAAATCCTGGTGCTGGGAAGAAGCCAGGAGAGTGGCGATGATAAACGCCCAACAAAATCCACCTGGATCTAATTTTGACCAGTTAATAGGAACTGGGACACATAGTAGCTTACTGCAACAGGTGCTGTTAGAGAATGCAGTTATTGCACAGATTAAAGCTTGTTTCTTAAAGGCCTGGTCAAAAATGGAGGAGGCCGGCACCCCAGCCCAATCATTTTCTAAAGTTATACAAATAATAATATAATAATAATAATAATAATAATCTTATTAAAATCTTATATAAATAATTAATAATAATGACAGTGCTAATTTTCTAGCTGATGCATTCAAAACTGCAATTCCCATCTTGTTAAATGTTATGGATGTGGGAAAGTGGGACATATGAAAAGGGGATTGTCTGAAGACAAGAGTCCACAAGGGAAAGCTAAACATGCTCCCGGAGTTATTGATGCAGATTATGAAGGAGGAATCTTAGTTAAAATGTCTGCTTCTAGTATTAGAAATATAAAGGCTGGAGAGAAAATGGCACAGTTATTATTACTTCCCTATAAACAAATAGGACATACAGCACCAGTTAAGTGAACTGGGGGATTTGGTAGCACGGGAAAAAAGGTCTTTTGGCATACAGTCTTAGGAGACCAAAGACCTCAACTTACAGTAATATTCCCAGAGGGAATAAAAATTACTGGCCTGGTAGATTCTAGGGCTGATGTAACTATAGTTTCTACTTTGCACTGGCCTCAATCTTGGCTGGTACACAAGATAAATGCAACCTTTACAGGTTTAGGGACCTCACTGAAATTTTACAAAGCTCTAATAAACTTGAATGTCAGGGGCCTGAAGGACAAAAGGGCAAAATACAGCCATATGTTGCCTCCATTGCACTATCTTTGTGGGGAAGAGATCTTTTACAACAATGGGGGGCTACAATTACTATACCTTCTTTACAGAAAGGCCATAGACAAATGAGTTATCAAGCTGGTGATAGCACCAGTGTTCTGGACCAAAATTTATAAAGGGGGCCACTCCAAAGCGCTTCGCCCTGCCTTTAAAATGGAAAACAACTAAACCAGTATGGGTAGAGCAGTAGCCCCTAACAAGAGAGAAGTTAGAAGCGCTCCAAATTATTATGAAAGAACAGATACAACTAGGGCATATAGAAACTAGCTCTAGTCCATGGAATTCCCCTATCCTTTGTTATAAAGAAAAAAATCGGGTAAAATGTTAACTGATTTAAGATGGATTAATGAGATTATGGAGCCTATGGGACATTTACAACCTGGAATTTCAAATCCAGCATTAATTCCTAAAAATTGGCATCTAGTGATTATTGATTTGAAAGACTGTTTTTATACGATTCCTTTACAACCTCAGGATCCTGACAAATTTGCTTTCACGGTCCCTTCATTAAATGACAGCCAATCTAATCAGAGATATCAATGGTGAGTCCTCCCCCAGGGTATGTTAAATAGTCCTACTATGTGTCAAGCTTATGTTCATCAACTTTTACAAATATTAAAGCAGATGTTTGCTACAGGCATTTGTGATCATTATATGGATGATATCTTATTAGCACATAAAGAAAAACTTGAGGTCGATAATATGTTACAGGACGCCAGAAAATTGTTTAAGGAGTATGGACTCCAAATAGCAGAAGAAAAAATTCAACAAACAGAGCTCTGGTTATATCTAGGACAGAAAATTTCAGCAAGCATTATTCAACCTCAAAAGGTTCAGATTAGACGGGATTGTCTCAACACCTTAAATGATTTTCAGAAACTGTTAGGGGATATAAATTGGCTTCGACCATCTATTGGAATCCCTACCTATCAATTAACTAATCTATTCCAAAGATTAGAAGGATCTTCAGATCTCAATAGTCCTAGGCAATTGAGTCCTGGGGCAGAAATCGAATTACAATTAATTAAACAACAAATTCAATCAGGACAGTTAGATCATATATAATCATTACAGAATCTTAAGGTTTTAATTATTCATACTACACATTCCCCAACGGGAATTCTTATGCAGGATACTAACATAACTGAATGGGTATTTTTACCTAATAAATCGAGTAAAAAATTATCTACATATTTACAGAAAATTTGCATTTTAATAAAAAAGGCAAGAATCCGTTTGCGACAATTATGTGGACAAGATCCAGATGAAATAATAATACCCTTTAGTAAACAGCAACAAGAAATTCATTGGCAATTATCAGATGATTGGCAGAGAGCCTTTAGTAATTTTATGGGAAAAATTCATAATATTTATCCTAAAGACAAAAGAATTCAGATTTTGAAAAGAACTCAATGGATTTTGCCAAAAATAATTTCCCCTACCCCCCCCCCCCCCCCCCCCATCTAGAGCAGAAACTTATTTTACTGATGCAAACAAACAAGGACTGGCTGGATACTGTAATTTTAAAGAAAATAAAGTAGTGCAATCTCCTTACCAATCAGTACAAAAGGCAGAATTGTTTGCAGTTGTCATGTTACTACAAGATAAAGACTCTATGTCTCTTAACATTATCACTGACTCTCAATATATGGAGTTTACTGTACAACACATTGAAATGGCTACTATATTTAATAATGGGTCTGATTTGCATGAACCATTTCTACAGCTTCAAATGCTCTTGCACGTCCGGCATGATCCTATCTAAATAACACACATTCACGCTCATTCTTTATTAGACCTTTATCTACTGGGAATGTTAACATTGATCAATTGTTTAGTACAGTAACTTCCGCTCAAAGAGAGCATAATATGCATCATTCCAATGCTAGAGCATTGAAGGAAAAGCATAATATTACTTGGAGACAGGCTAAAAATATTTTTTAAACTTTCCCTCACTGTCAGCCATTCCACACTGCACGCTTACCCATGGGGGTTAATCCCAGAGGAAAAACTGTTAATGCCCTTTGGCAAATGAATGTCACTCAGGTGCCAAAATTTGGCAAGCTTAAATTTGTTCACCATTCTGTTGATACGTATTCTCATTTCTCGTAGGCATCAGCGATGTCCTCTGAGAAAGCTGATGCTGTTATAACACATTTCTTAGAAGCCTTTGCTGTAATGGGCAAGCCCCGAGCCATTAAAACTGACAATGGCTCAGCATATTTATCAGGTAAGTGTCAACATTTTTTTCGACAATTTTATATTAAACATATTACAGGAATTCCTGGAAACAGTACAGGTCAAGCAATTATTGAACAGCAGAACCGAACCCTTAAGGAAATGCTGCAAAAAGAAAAAGGGGGAGGAGAGCTGGTAACAGGCCAGACTCCCTGACGAAGATTATTAAGAGCTCTATTTACTTTAAATTTTTAAAATTTGAATACAGATACAGTGCCAGCTGCTGAAGTGCATTGGGGATATAAAAAGGAGGTCCCGGTAGAGCAACCTATTGCGTATCAAGATGTCACTGCTAATCAATGGTGCTGGGTCTACCACAGCGGAAACAGGTATAAGATGGAGGTGGTGGACCTAGAGGCTTCTTCATGTAATTGACGGGGCCGTATGCATGGCCAGATTGCGACATCATGGCTTTAATTTTATCTTCTTCAGAAGCATTGGCTTCAGCCAGATTGGCAGTCTTTGTGAGCAGTGCCAGAAACAGAGATGCAGAAGTCATCAGTAACCATTGAAGTGTCCATCACTGGTTCAGTTCCACGTATAGCGTCCGCCTTGCTTGTAGATTTCACAGCTCCAATAGGAATTCTTCTAACAATGACAGATACGTTCTTAGAAATCAGAGCATTGTCATCGGTGTATTCTTCCTCAGTCTGCGTGTTGGTGATCTGCAGGTCACACTTGGCAGCTTTCAGCTTCTCTCTCCCCATAATCTGCTTCTTTAGGTCGCCGAGGGAGATGTGCCGCCCATCAAAGGTGGCGATGGCAAAGTTGAGTTTGGAAGCGAATTTATAATGCACACAGGCCATGGTGCCAAAGGACTCCTAAGGAAGGTCGGGCGTGGAGACGTGGACACGCTCAAGATATGTCTAGTTGTCAACTTAAGAGCAGAATATGTCCGTACACAGAACACCCGCAAGACACCGAAGGACCGCAGGCCTCGGGTTCAACACCCCCTTCCCACAGCAGGGGCATGAGAACCGCATTCCAGACCCCGAGCAGGGAATCACTTCAGGGGCAGGAGGGCGGATCAGAGTGGCAGGGCCAGGGGCTCTGCCAAGCGGCACTGCATCACCACGAAGCCGTCAGTGGGCCTTCACTGGGCTCTGGGCATGGCCTCACCACCCAGGCCCCGCGGGGTGGGCGGGGGGGGGGGGTGAGGGGGGCGCGTCCGGGGCCCTTGGTGGTCTGTCACCGCCACCGAGGCTCCCAGACGCTGCCCCATCCGAGTGCTCTGCGCTTCTCTCACCTTCCGCCCTTCGCCTCTAGTCTCAGAAGGGCAAGAATAGGCCAGGAAACTGCGAAGACCAGTTCTTCCTTTCTGTTCCACCCCTTGCGGCTCCCGAGATGGCGGAGTCCAGCAGCAGCAGTTCCAGGTGTTCCCAAAGGTGTGGCTGGAGTCGCCTAAGAAGAAACGACATGGAGACAGCATTCCGTGGATCAGCAGCCTAGCCAGGTGCTAGCCAGGTGCTTCTGTGGCTTCTCAGTCCCGGGAACGGGTCTTGGCGAGATCTCTCCCCTGAAAGCTCCCTTGGAGAACGAGGACGACGACCGTGACCACAAGCCTAGGGAATGAGAAAAGCTCTGCAAAGAAGACGCTGCTTTCTTTTATAGCCCTAGAGCGTGGTGGGAGGAGCCAAATCAGCCACCCGCTTGACCAATCAGCGCCCCAGGACGAATGCGTCACCTGGTTGGGCACCAAGTTTAGGGGAGGAGGCTTGCATTGGCGCTTCTGGACCAGCAGAGGGAGTGACGGCTCTTTGGCCCCGGGTGGACACCCTCCGCTCCAGGACGGGGGAGACTGCTTCTCTGTGGAGGTGAGACAGTGGTCTGACTGCTGCTGTGAGGGTCCTTCTTTTATGCCCCATGGGTGGGCTTCTTCCATGTCTTATATCAGTGTGCTCCGGTGGCCTTCTGCGCTTATCAGGATACACGAGCAGAGGTTACAAGGTACTTATCAGGAGTTAACATGCAGGGAGTTGTTGGTCAGTAGTTACAAGTTATTTGTCAGGAGTTAACATGCTGATCGTTACAAGTTACTTATTGGGGTCTCACACACACACACACACACACACACACACAAATTAAGTTCCTCTTCAAAGAAAAGTTTAAAATTCACTCTACTAAAACAATGAAATTTGATTATACTATCTTATACTAAATAAACTTTTTACTATAACATGCTGTCATAATAATTCCTAGATGGGGCATTCAATTAGTGCACAGCCCGATGAGACAACATTCAGAAAATACCCACGGAACATGGAAGATAGAGAAGTTAAACAACATGATCAGTGAGAAATGTGCCAAATGCAAGAACTAAGACACCCCTCGGGGCAAATACAGTGGGGCCTAGACTTACAAGTGACCCAAATAATGAGTTTTTCGAGATAGGTGCCATCTCTCAGCCGGCTATTTTCTTTGAGTTGTGAGATAAAATTGGGGATGTAAGCCAGCTTCAGATACCCCACCACTGGTTGGCATAGCCAAGGTCACAGTGAATGCCACAACATCAGCCCAGCATCACGTGTCTCACCCATTCAGTTTAATGATTTGACATAAGAGGAATTTGAGTTATGAGCTTGTCCCGGAACTACTTAAACTCCTGAGTCAAGGCCCCACTGTATCCAGCTTCCCGACGAGGGCAGGAAGAGATGTGGGGTGGGTGTGCGCTTGGAGAATGAGAGACCTAAAGGACAAAGTAACCACATGCAATGCAGTAAACGGGACTTGGCTTGGGTCTTCAGAAAACCAACAACAAAAGGCATCTTTGAAACAAAGAAATTTGAATGTACAGTGACTATTAGGTGATATTCAGGAATTACGTTCACTTTTCCAGGTGTGATAATGGCTGAGGAAGTACTTTTTTTTCCCAGATACTCATCAGAGGATACTTGAGAGGGAAACTGTTGGGAGCCATTATAAATCACATATACATCTCCAGCTTACAACAATAGGTTTCTGGCTCCTCCAAGCCAACTCCCGGTTTGGCCTGGAGTTAAAAGTTAACCTTGCGATTTAGCCTGGAGTTAAATAACATACCCTCACCCTAAGCACAAAGCAAGCTACATCTCCGCTGATAAGCTGCGACATTCCAAAGCCTGTTTCATCCTTAACAACTTCCTTTGCCCGCCCCCTCCTCTAGAAACAGTATAAATACCACTGGCTGTAAAAAATAAAACTGAGACTTGATCAGAACTTTGTCTTGCCTCCATTTCTTCGCGTCTCCTATCCTCTCATTCCTTTGCAGGATTTGGTGCGGTGTACCCACGAAGCGTGCCCTGCAGGTCGGGGCATAACTGGCACCCAAACGTGATCTCCGCTCTACAATCCTCCTCAGGAACGTTCACTTTTTATGTCCGGCCGGACCTCCCTTTGGCGCCACTGGGATCGCCCTGTGAGTCAGCCTGCTTTTTTCCTGGTCGCCACTCTGCTTACCCGCTTTGCGAGTCAGACCTGTTGCTTTGGTAAATGAACGAATTCATTTTGGATAGGCATTCTCTCCCCTCATTGTCTCCCCCCTTGTCTTCTGCCTCTAGTCCACTTTGAGCACTCTCTTGTCGTTTCGGGGAAGAGTGAAAGGTACCCGCTTTCTCGGAGAGAACTCCGAATCACTCAGGCTTGTCCCTTGGTTTCGTTCCACGTGGTTGACTCCTTCCAAAAACCCTGCGTTCACCTTGTCTTAGTGGTCTTTCTGAGAAAATGGGGACTCCAGCTGAGACTCTGAAGTAAGTGTTTTTGCCTACTTTAAAGCTTAAACCGTCCACCCAAAATTAGAAGTAATCCAGTAAGAACCTGTGTCACTGTTACTCTGGGAAAACTCCTTGCCTACTTACAAACGCAAGCCGTCCACCTTGTGAGCACTCATGGGGTGCCTGACTCCCGACTGGTGAATGCCTGAGGGTCCTAGCAGGTTACCTGCCTCACAAGGGTCCGAGTTGGCGGGTTATACCAACCGGCTGTTTACGTAGGAGGAGTGAGCTGCAGAAGCAGCTCCGAGGAAGGCACTTGACAACAAGTTTCGATCTGGGGAGCTCTGATTCAGGGGCCCGAGTTGGCGCATTATACCAACCGGTTGCTTACGTAGGAAAACACACCTGTGGCATAAACAGGACTGAAGTAGTCTCAGCAGAGAATTTCAACATCCAGACCTATGACACGTGAACAGGGGCCTCTCCTTTGAGGTGACGGTTGGCATCTTCCTCGCTGGTTCGTCTCCTTGTCGACTCCTGGGCTGACCTGGTACGGGGTTTATATGTCCCCGAGGCTTACGTGGAAGAGGCTAAGACATGGGTCAGGCTTTGAGTTCTCATGACCTGTTTCTTAAAGGACTCAGGGAGTCCCTCAAGACGCGAAGATTTAAGGTTAAAAAGAAAGATTTAAAAGGCTTCTTACAGGACTCAGGGAGTCCCTCAAGGTGTGAGGATTTAGGGTTAAAAAGATTCAAAAGGCTTCTTGAAGGACTCAGGGAGTCCCTCAGAGCACGAAGATTTAGGGTTAAAAAGAAAGATTTAAAAGGCTTCTTTACTTTAGAACATCTTATGACAAACAAACTTTGGCTAAGATAACCTTGGGTGCTAGCCATGACTTTAGAAAGCGAAATAGGAAAAAATTTAAAAAGTCTTTTTCTATTAAGCATGACTTTGGGAAAAATACACCATCTGAGTCATTTGCTAAAACTTCCCCCAAAACAGGATATGTAGGGGAAAGGAAAAAGGAACACATGGCGATCCTACATGGACGCCTCCTCCCCAGTATTCAAATTTAAAATCTCCTTCTCGTAATTAAAAAAGTTTTACAAAATTTAGAAAATGCCTCTGGGATTTCTGTTCACGTGTAAAGAGAAAAACTGGCTTGGAACTAAAAGCGCGCATCATCCGATTTTGGACATTTAGATAGAGTTTTGAGCTAAAAATCTCTTTACAAATGTACAGAATAAAACCCAAGACTGATTATTTCCTAAGAAAAATGGCATATTTGAGCCAGGGAAGAAATGCAGGCTGGTTCTAACAATAAGATTGGTATATTTCCATAATAAAGAGTGATTTTTGAAATGTTAATAAAGCCTGTTCCAAAGTTAATCTTAAAAGCCTCAAAGAAATTTAGTAAAATTGTCTGTTATAGAAAAGTTACCAAAATAACTGCCTTAAAATAATAATCTAGATTTGAATATCAAAAATTATTGATCTATATTAATTATAAAAATCTAAGTAGCCCGGTAAAAAAAACGGCCCTTTGTTAATTGAAAAGGCTGGCCAAAACATTTCTAATGAGAAAAGGAGCTAGTTGCTTCCTACCTGTAGCAAATTCTTAAAGAATGTGGTCAATTTACTCTTCCAGGGAAAACAGCCCCCCCCCTTCCTCCCCCAGGCCAATATTGAAACTTCCCACCGACTAGCAAGGGGCAGGAAGCAATGTATCTACAACCTTGTTTGTTGGCCTTCCCCAGAGGAAAAATTATGGTCGTTTTAAAATCAAAGGCTGGGGCCAGGCCTGCCTCGCCAGCCTCAAGTGTGGTTTTCCAAATCTGCTGTGAAATTTAAGACCTTGGAGTTTATACCTAGGTATCTTGAAGTGACATAATACTGAATTAAATAAGATCTAAGTGTACTTCGTACAAAATCTAAAGAACAGAATTAAATCTGTTGGTTTATTATGTCCTGCATCTTTTGAAGTTTATTCCTAAAAATGTTACTGATTGAGAAATGCTAAATATTTGACTTGCCAGCTAAAAAGTTCTAGTTAAATCAAATTGGGAAAAATTATAATTGTGGTAACTAAATGCCTAACGTAGAGAAATTTATTTTTAAGAAAATCTTGTGCTTTCTCTGAAATAATTAGAATTCAAAATATGTTACTCATTGATCTGATTAAAAAAGAGGATAAATTCTGTGATCCCAACAGAAATTTTATATACAAAGATCAGTTTTAATTTAATTGATATCTCTTAATAATTATAAAAGGTATATAATCTTTAAATCATATATATACGTATATATTTGATGGTCTTTCAAGTTGGATTTCAAAACTATAACCAAGGAATGACTTTGGGACATTTCATGGGCCCTGAAATGTTTTCAAAAGTTTATTCTCTCTTCTTAAAGGTTTTTTAATAAAGCCAATTTAATATACTTGAAATCACATGGAAAGCTTTATCAAATATAAATTAATAAATATATTTTAAGTTTTTGCCTCTGAGAAAGGGCAAAACAAGTAATTTTGTTTAATATTTCTTAAAATACAGCAGTGGAATTTTAAGATGTAATTTGAAATAACAAAAGCTCCTCGCCGCTGCATTTTAAATTAGGCTGGAGGTGGGGCAGCATTTGTCCCTTGTGAATCAAAAGTTTACTAAATACTAAATTTACTTGCTTCGCTTTGCCTTTTTAAAATAATCACTTGAAATATATAGCTTTGCGACAGTATTTGTTAAAATCTCAAAGGCAACCATGTTTCTTACATTTGTTGCTTGTGTGAGAAAGAAAGCTGTCTGGAAGGAAATAAAAAGGTTTCCTTCAGATGCCTAACTAAAATTAAAAATCAATATATTGGGCCTCAAAAGCTAAATTAAATAATTTGTGTTTTGTCTCCTTAAACAAAGTTTATGTAAATTTACCCAAAAACTAATACCAGAAATTTAATTAAGGTCATTTACTGTCCATAACTTAGGACAAGTAAAGTTAAAAGAATAAATGCTATTTCAAACTGACTTAAAATTGGCAAATTGGGTTAAATGGATATTCAGGGGAACTTAGTTGTCACCAATTAAAAGATAAACTTTTACAATTTTTATATAAGACCTCCATCATTATACCAAAAAATACTACGCAGGAACCAATTCCTGGAGCTTTAACTGTTTTTACTGATGGGTCATCAAATGAGAAAGCTGCCTAGCATACTATAAATTCTGATAGAGTCAGGGAAGCCCTAGTTCAGAACCAAATTGAAGAATTCATTAGAAACATGTATCCTCCCCTCCACTATCACCCTTTAGCCTTACCTAAATCACCAGGAGTAGATCTAGACACCCAAACCTCTGATATCTTAGAAGCCACACTCCGTGCTTTAAATGCCTCCAATCCATCCCTTGCAGAAAACTGTTGGCTATGCATGACCCTAGGTACACCTATGCCTCTTGACATTCCAGATGACATCAGTAACATCACTTCTAATAATAATTGTACCCTCAGTTTATCCTTTAAACTCAACCTGTTGCATTCAACTTTTCCTCATGTCTACATAAACTCCCCCAGAATAATAGTTATGATCTAGATGTAGGCTTCGTTAGCTTTGTTAACTGCTCTCCCGTTCACAATCACAGTTCCTCCCTTTGCCCCGCTCCTGGACGAGTGTTTGTATGTGGAGGTAATATGGCCTATGAAGCTCTACCTTTAAACTGGACAGGATTATGTGTTCAGGCTAGTATTCTCCCTGACATTGATATTATTCCAGGGGGAGAACCTGTCCCCCTACCCAGCCTTGATTACATTGCTGGACGCAGTAAGCGGGCTGTCCAATTTATTCCTTTACTTACAGGACTGGGAGTCTCTGGAGCTGTGGCCACTGGCACAGCTGGATTAGGAACCGCATTACATACCTATAATAAATTATCTAATCAGTTAATTGATGTTCAGGCTCTTTCAGGTACTATCAATGATCTCCAAGACCAAATTGACTCCCTAGCAGAAGTAGTTTTACAAAATAGAAGAGGATTAGATTTACTTATAGCAGAGCAGGGAGGAATATGTTTAGCCCTACAGTAACGCTGCTGTTTTTATGCCAACAAATCTGGAATCGTCTGAAGACAAGGTAAGAAAACTCCAGGAAGACTTGGTGAAAAGGCGAAGAAAGCTGTTCGAAAACCCCCTTTGGAGCAGACTCAATGGCCTACTCCCCTACCTGCTTCCTGCACTTGGCCCCCTTGTCAGCTTACTGTTAATTTTAACCTTTGGTCCATGGGCTCTTAAGAAACTGACAAGTTTTATCAAACAGCAAATTGATAGCATCCTGGCCAAACCCATTCAGGTTCACTACCACCGTTTAACTACTATAGACCGAGAATGTGATTGTGATTGCCAGAGCTCCCTCCCCACGGGGACAGCATAAAGCCAGAGGAATGCTTACCTACACTCTATATAGAGGTATGGTATGGGCACCGTCTGGGTGCAGGGCAAAGCACTGCAAGGGAAGGTCAAAACAGAAAATCAAAATTTTCTCGACCGCCTCTGGATTTCTCTGTGAGCACACCTGGTTTGCATAGAGGTTGGTATCCATACATATATAATTGTTGGCTCTGCCTCTCCTCCCCAAAAGATACCAAGAGCCACCAGAGGTGAGATCTGCTGATCTCATGGGAGGAACCAGGTCACTACTCCCCCAGTTGGTTAATGCCCACCCTTAACTAAATGGTAAGGGAGGAATTGTTGGGAGCCATTATAAATCACATATACATCTCCAGCTTACAACAATAGGTTTCTGGCTCCTCCAAGCCAACTCCCGGTTTGGCCTGGAGTTAAAAGTTAACCTTGCGATTTAGCCTGGAGTTAAATAACATACCCTCACCCTAAGCACAAAGCAAGCTACATCTCCGCTGATAAGCTGCGACATTCCAAAGCCTGTTTCATCCTTAACAACTTCCTTTGCCCGCCCCCTCCTCTAGAAACAGTATAAATACCACTCGCTGTAAAAAATAAAACTGAGGCTTGATCAGAACTTTGTCTTGCCTCCATTTCTTCGCGTCTCCTATCCTCTCATTCCTTTGCAGGATTTGGTGCGGTGTACCCACAAAGCGTGCCCTGCAGGTCGGGGCAGGAAACAACGTGTTTGGATGTATGGCATTGTCCCGGCCCAGCCCTCCCGTACCGCACCGCCCTGCACAGCACTGCAGATGCCTCCAAGATGCAGGCTCTCCAGCTGGCCCGGCCCTTGAAAGCACTGCGCGCACACCCCTGAAGAGGCGTGGGCAGTACTCCCTCCTGCTCGCCTGCTCCGCCCAACCAGCGCCACCACCTGGAGACTCTCAGCCCCGCCTCCCGCTCATTACCCAAGGTGCACCGCACTCATTTGCATGTCCCACGGGAACAGGTGAACCCGGCAGCTCAGTCTTAGCAGCCTAGCTATCACCGCGACCAACACGCGAGCCTCGGGAGGGGATCCTGTGGCATCAAATTCCCCTCACCATTCCGAGGCCACCGCCAAAAGATGGATCCAGTCACCATAAACGAAAAGCAGTGAGATAGCCTGGCCTTAAGTACCTGGCGGGCGGGAAACGAAAGCGTGATTGCTTAGGCAGCACACATGGAAAAGTTGGAGCACGGCATACAGAAGGTTAGCTTGGGGCCCTGAAGGCCCCTCAGGGCACAGGAATCCTTATTTTTGCGCAAAGAAACATATCCGTGTAAGGCACTCTGTGAAATGAAAGCAATGCTCAGATCTTTGCAGTGGGGTATTTGTGCTGATATGTTACCTTACGTTTCCTATGCTTTGTCTCCCCCAAGGACACAAACTCTAGCGGCCAATGTAAGATGGTAGTTGTCCTCTATGATGTAAGAATAACAACAATCCCAAGGATGTGTGGTGAATTCCTATCAAACCATTTCTGAATTATTGAGTTACTAAGTGATTGCTGACATCATGAATGCTTACTGAAAGAAGTAAGCAACATCATCAGTGTTCATTTGTTGTGTCGAGTTGGACGTTGTTCAGCCGCGATAGAACTGAATCCTACGCCCTTTCTCAGACTCCAGGCTGTGCAAAGGCTAAGGCTGCTGTCACGGGGTGGCTACCAGGGGTGAGAGCAAGGCAGGCCGGTGCCCCTGGACCTCAGCATTTCAGGACAATTGGAAACTGGCTGGAAGTAGCAAGACCATTTGAATCTGCTTTCACAAGTATTCTTTGAGACCGGTTTTGTGGGCCTGTTTTCACTGGCCTTTAGGAGCGCTCAGAAATGCCGGTTTGCCTAAAACGGCCGGATTCTCTGATGGAAAATGTGATCTGAATGTTTCCAGCCCAAACAAGGACTCAGAAGCAAGTACATACCAGGATCATTTGGTAATTAATTAAAATTAATCTGGTAGCCATGAACAAGGCAGAAGTCGGTTGAGGTATTCTAGGCCCTCAAAGAGGCAGAGACTAGGTGTGAGTCCAGGAAGGCCCAGGCGCAGGGTCGGAGCAGGTCTGAAGAGCCCAAGTCCACGCAGCCCACAAGAGTGGGGTGTAAAAAATATGAAAGGTTTCCCGAATTTGCGTGTCATCCTTGCACAGGGGCCATGCTCATCTTCTCTCTATGGTTCCAATTGTAGTATATGTGCCGCCGAATCGAGCACGCCGCTCCTGCCTCCCGCCAGGTATGTAAGGCGTGGTGAGCTCACTCCTTAGGGTTGATGGTGACTGGGTCGCGTCTTTTTGCGGTGGCCTTGGAACGGCGAGAGGAATTTGATGCCATGGGATGCCCTCCTGATGCTCGCGTGTTGACCGCGGTGACAGCTTGGCTGCTGCGGCAGAGACGCGGGGTTCACCTGATCCGTCAGGACATGCAATGGAGAGCCATGGGCACCTTGGGTAATGAGCGCCAAATGGGGCTGAGAGTCCACAGGCCGTGGCACTGGGTGGGTGGAGCAGGCGGGCAGCGGCGAGCACCGCCCACGCCTCCTCGAGCCCATGAGCGCTCACGAGAAGCTGCTTTTGAGGGCTCGGCAAGCGGGAGAGCCTCAGACCTGGGAGACATCCACGGTGCTGTGCGGGAGGGCTGGGCCTGGACAACGCCATACTTCCAAAGCACGTTGTTTCCCTCTCAAATATCCTCTGATGAGTATCTGAAGAAAAAAAAAAGACGTACTTCCTCAGCCATTATCACACCTTGAAAAGTTAAGGTACTTCCTGAATGTCACCTAATAGTCACTGTACATTCAAATTTCTTTCAAAGATGCCTTTGATTGTTGTTTTGCAGAGGATCCAAGCGAGGTCCCTTTTACCGCATTGTAAGAGGTTACTTCCTCCTTTAGGTCTCTCATTCTCCCTCAGCACCCTCCCCATCTCTCTTCCTGCCCTAGTGGGGAAGCTGGATATTTGCCCCCTGGGGTGTCACCTTTCTTGCATTTGGCCCACTTCTTACTGGTAGTGTCTCTCTCTCTCCATCTTACATGAACCTCGGGAAGTCCTAGGTCCAAATGCCAAGCGAGTGCCTGGGTGAGTGTTGTCGGCCTGCGATTGGTTGCTGGGGCGCGTCCCAGCATGACATGGTGTTGTCCCGCTGAACCAAGGACTCATGGGTGGTCCCCCGCTGACCCCTCCGCTGCAAATCAGCTTCTCCTAAGTGTTTCACTTAATGAGTTTAGAATTCACAGTGGAGAGTGGGATGCCGCTAGAACTGGTTGGCTTTTAACACTTCGCTCCTGTGTTTAAGGATGGAAACTAAAGGCACCTGGTGTCCGAGTTCTGTGCCTGGAGGAAGAAAACCGAGAAAACAAAAGCAGGTAAAGAAATGAGGGAAGAGTGCTGATGCGGTTTTAGTCTCTGGATCTTGCGTCCCAGTCCACAGTTTGGTTACGGGAGCTAACGTCTGTCTCCTTCCTGCTACAGTGGTTCTCGTCCTTCCTAATGCCTGAACATTTTAATACAGTTCCTCATGTTGTGGTGACCCCCAATTTCATTGTTACAACTTGAACACAATTAAAGCGGAGCGATTTATCACAAAAACAATATGTAATTGAAAAGATGTTTTCCGATGGTTAGGCGACCCCCCAAAGGGGTCGCGACCTACAGGTTGAGAACCGCTGTAAGGAAAAGGCTCTTCTGCAGCCACTTCATGTGGGTACTGAGTGCTGGCTCTCCACACACCCGTCGGCTGCATTGATCGGCGTCCAATCAAGTTGGGTGGGTAAGAAAATAGCTCCACCTGCCCTCATCTCCGAAGGTAGCCTGGTGTTTCTTTTCTGGGTATTTTCTGGAAGTTGTCTTGTCAGGCTATGCATTTAT
>NW_027223758.1:437500-507500 GCF_028538775.1 Myotis yumanensis | reverse complement strand
CTACAGCTTTTCCCATAGCCGACACATGCAGATTCAGAAGGACAGGTTCAGCAACCGGTGGATCCAGAGAGACCCCCGACAGGATTCACCAACGCGGCTTAGGGGAGGACAGGGGCTGGAGATGTCCCAGGAAGACAGACGGCTGTATGACCGCCTGACCTACCGCCATCTCTCCTCCCCCCCCCCCCCCCCCCCCCAGCCACCCGGATGATCTCCTCAGGCCAGGCCTCTTCCTAGGCAAATCCGATGGCTTCGGCCTAATGATTGGCATGCTCAGGTTCCATGGGAAGTATGCCAGGGTCACAAAGATCACGGGAGACTTAATCTGGACGTTAGAGATCCACCTCATGCGCCGCACCCATCTGCCAGATGGCAAGACCTTCCGCAACTTCAAGGAGCTCTCCCGCCTGGTCCAGGAGATTGAGGAGCAGGTGATCGGCGAGCAGCAGCAGCAAGAAAACAGAACTGAGGAAAGCGAAGGCCATGGCTGGCAGAGCCCTGCGCTGCCCAGCATGAGGGAGTCCTGGGCTGCACCTTCGGAGGAGCAGCCTATTCCTTTTGTTCTGCCTGTGGGCTTGCGCTCAAGAGACCAGAACTATCCCCCACCCCCCCCCCCACCCCCGAACCTGCAGGATGTGTTACTATGGCGTGCACATTGTTACCTTACATGGCTCTGCCTACCCCAGGCGCTGCCCTGGAGTCTTCATCCTGTTCGATGAGAACCACTTCGGGTTCATCTGGCTGGAGATGAAATACTTCATCCTGTTAGGCAGAGTCCAGAACACCTTCCAGAATGTGGAAGCACCGTCCCCTCAGGCCTTCCTGGAGATGCTCTCAAACATTCAGCCCGGACCCCCTGAGAGGAGCAGCTTGCATGCTCTTTGAAGATTGGACCTTCTGACCTGGTGACCCACCTTTGTTCGTTTTTGTGTGTTTTTTTTAATCCTCATACGAGGATATTTTCCCATTGATGTTTAGAGAGTGGGGGAGAGAGGGGAAAACAGACATAATCCATGTGAGAGAAACACCTCAGTTGTTTGCCTCCTGCCCAAGCCCAAACCAGGACCAGGCTGGGCAGGGGCCAGAAATTGACGTAGAAATAAACCTTAGACCAGTGGTCTCAACCTTCCTAATGCTGCGACCCTTTAATACAGCTCCTTATGTTGTGGTGACCCCCAATTTCCTTGTTACAAATTGAACATGAACATGATTTGGGATAGATAGATAGATAGATAGAAATATAAAGATACTGGGATAGCCCTGAACTGCCTGGTGGTGGCCATGCTGCAGAGGCCCCAGCACAGAGTGGTGGTACAGATGTCTATGGACCTGTCCCTGTTCATCAGTCTATGTTGTTCTCTATATTCCACAAATGAGTGAGATCACGTGGTATTCATTTTTCTCTGACTGGCTAATTTCACTTTCCATAATGCTCTCCAGTTCCACCCATGCTGTTGTAAATGGCAAGAATACCTTCTCTCTCTCTCTCTCTCTCTTTTTTTTTTTTTTTTTTTTTTTTTTTTTACCGCAGCGTAGTATTTCATTGTGTAGAAGATACGAAGGCTCTGCTTAGTCTCTTAGATAAGCAAGAGAAGCGGGGCTTAGGATGAATTCTTCTAGAAGACATAGAGGAAGAACTGCCCAATTCCCAGAAAGCTGTGAAGGCTTTACGGGACCTGGTATTCTTTGTAAATCGTCCAGAAAAGAAGAAAATTCTTTTCTTCAATGATAAAAGCTGTCAATTTTCTTTGGACAAAGAGTTTCAGAAACTGTGGAGGAGTGTCACTGTGGATTCAATGGGTGAGGAGAAAATTGGAGATGGCAGCGAGATATTCAGAAGAATATCTGAAGCGACAGGGTATTTCTTCCATGCAGGAATCCAGACCAAAGAAAGTGGCCCCTATCCAGAGAAGGAAAAGGCGTGCCGGCTTCACAAAAAGCGACGACTTAAGACTCATAACTAACACATGGCTGGAGTGCTGAAGGATGACTCTGACATTGCTCCTAGTAAATAGTGAACAGTTTTGTAGTGTGACGAGGTCCCCACAGACCAACAGAGGAGGCAAACCAGCTTGAGGAACTGGATTCAGGTCAGCTTCCTCCCCCCACATTCTTGGATTTGGGGGCCTGGAATGACACCTTCCATGTCATTCCAGATTGAAAAAACAAAAAACACTCCTTAAAAAAAATAAAAATAAAAAAACCTCCACAGAAAACACGTTGATCCGGCCTTTCAACTTTCTGAGGTTTTGGCAAGCCCAGATGGCCAGGCCCGGACTTGGTCTCTGGGCCGGGGCCTGACCATCCATCCATCCAGAGAGTGAGCGGCGTGGGGGGGTGAGGGGTTGGGAGGGTCGACAAGATGGCCCGAACTGGACATAGTCTTTGTGGATTACAGAGATTGGGTTGACTGGGGCCCTGGCCTGGGCCAAAGAGCCCGTCCCGCCCTCTGCTGGTCGAGAAGCGTCAATGCAAGTGCACCCTCCTCTGGGGAAGGCAGAGCCAGGTGATTGGACTTCCCCAGTTCTGGCTAGACCCGAGGGGGCTCTGTCTTCGAGAAAGCAGGGGCTGAAGGGTGCTCATGGATGCCAACGGACCATTCAAAGCCAGAAGTGTCCGTGCGTGACTGCGGATGTACACGCACAGACGCACGCCCGCGCGCCCCGCGCACACACACACACACACACACTCCCAAACGCACACCCACACCCACACACCTAGTCCCCCTCCTCCACCCCGCCCCCCACACACACACACATGGGAGCACAAGGTCCGCTAACAAGATATCTGCTGAGTGACGCTAGCCTAGGAGATTTACTGTGGCTTTTTTCCTTGTGGATTGTCCTGGGCCCACCGGAGCCTGTCTAAATAGGTATTGTCCCCTCTTCAACCCAGAAAATGGCGATGCCTCTCCGCAAGGCCTGGAGATGGAGCCCTGCGGCCTTCTTGGACACCTGCCCCATCTCCCAAGCTCTACCCAAGCCCGGGAATTGATTCAGCAGGCCAGTGGTGTCCTCTACTGGTCCTGGAGCGCCAATGCAAGCCTCCTCCTCACCCCCACCCCCACCTCCTTCCTCAGCTTTCTCTGGGAAAGACAGAGCCAGGTGTCTGGACCTCCCAGGTGTTTATAGACCCCAGGGCTGGGGGAAGTTCCAGCCCTGGTCGCTGTCTGCAAGAAGGCAGGTGTGTGTGTGTGTGTGTGTGTGTGTGTGTGTGTGTGGCGCAGGAGGGGGGATGGGGCGTTGGCAGAAGAGGGGTGCTCACAGATGCCATCCCACAATGGAAATCCACCAGTTCGCCTGAGTGACCGCGGATACACACACACAGACACACACACACACACACACACACACACACGGAGCACAATGTCGGGCACCGAGATTTCTGCTGAGTGACCCGCCTCTAGGAGATTCACTGTGGCTTTTTGCTGGGTGGCTCAGGCCTGTGGATCATATTTGATGCTCAGCTGAAATTCTGATCACACCTACAGTACAACTGACCTCCTTGGCTTCAATTGTTTTGAAAAACAGACGTCATAGGGCATATCTGAAGGATGGCATCCTATTCATCTCCTAGAGTCGCCATGTCCCTCTGCCACCAAAGAGGTGGGTTACAAGAACAGAGAGGAATTCTCTGAGAGTCCAGGTGCCAGGAGTCACAAATCAAGGTGCCACCGGGACCCCTTACCATAGGGGGGCTCTGGGGAGTACCTCGCCTGCCTCCACCAGGGGCTGGTGGCCCCTGGCATCCTGGTCTCAGAGCTAATATACAAAACCATACACATTTTATTCACCTCAACTTCAGTCTCTGCCTCCCATGACCTCCAAGGCCTGCTTCATTCATTGTGTTTGAGTCTCTGGTCTCTCCCCTCCCATAGCCACCACTCCCTGCTGCCCCCTCCTTTTGAGGAATGAATACCAGGCATTACAGCCACGAACAGGAGAATGTGAGTGAGAGAGAGAGAGAGGGAAACAGTGATGTGAGAGAAACATGGATTGGTTGCCTCCCACATGCACCCTGCCCAGAGTCAGAATAGAACCTGGTATGTGAAACCACGTATGTGCCCAGGAATCTCTTGACCCAGAATGGAGCCCTCAGCTTTCCGTTGCATGACATGACCTCTCACCTCCTGAGCCACACCAGAAAGGCTCCGTTTGTCTTTCAAATGGATCTTCCCATCTATTTATCTTGAATAGATTATGGCCAGTTAAGTGTGCTTGCAATGTTATGGCTTTCTGAGTTTTTTGGAATCTTCTGTTCCTCTTTTATTTTCCTGCTCTCTTGTCCTGTATGTTGAGGGCTCTCTGTAGTGCTATGTTTGAATTCCTTTCTTTTATTTTTCCAGTGTCTCCTGTAGACACACACACATGGGGGCAGTAGAGAGCACAAGGTCTGCTAACAAGATATCTGCTGAGTGACGGGCGCCTAGGAGATTTTTTCCTTGTGGATTGTCCTGGGCCCACCGGAGCCCAGGTGTGTGGTTACCGGCATTCTTGACCTAGGACAAATGAACAGCCTCTCCATACATTGGAGGTTGAAAAACCAAGATAAACACACACACACACACACACACACACACCAAACCACCCCGAAGGTAAAGCCCTACCTCACACCACACACCATCACTGCTAGATGTATTCAAGGACAGTTGACAACCTGGATAGCAGAGACAGCGAACAGGGCTTCTATAGAGTTGTATGTCAATTTTCAAATGAAGCACATGGTTAAGATTATTTTTAACTTTTATTAATAAATTCATTAGGCTTGAGGGCATCCATTTGCCATGGAAGGAAAGGACAGGCAGATATGTGACAGGCAATGATAAGCACTGAAATAGTCCTTAAAATCCAGAAATTCTACTGATAAAAAAAAATACAAATGGGACCGATGTTTGTAACCATTCATTTCTGAGAAATAGAGCCAATTGCAATGAATGAAGAGAAATGAGCAAAGAAATAATAAAATAACATAAAATAAAATAACCCCTCCCCTCCCCCCCCCCAAACACACACACACACACTCTTCACAGGTCCCGGCTCCGAGGATCCCTCACTAGAGGCGATGGTCAAGCACACCAGGCATTGCAGCCACGTTCAAGAGAACCTTTCCTTGAGATGCTTTTGGTGAATGTCACCTGAAGGGCGTGTCCTGCGAGGGGGTCTAGCCTGGGGCATGAGCGCCCCCACCCTAAACTTGACCCCCAACCGGTGACGACGCTTCAGTTTTGGGGCCTGCTGATTGGTGGGTCTCTGGCTCTGCCCACCACGTTCCGGGGCTATAAAAGGGAGCAAGGGTAAGCATTGCAAAGTGTTTTCTAGGGTTTTGTTTGAGAGACCCATAAAAGTATAACGCTGTGATAAGCCAGGCTGTACATACAAATAGATAGATAGATAGATAGATATAGATAGATAGATAGATAGATAGATAGATAGATAATAAATAGTAAATGTGGATTCATGATAAGAATGTATCATTGTATGTGGGCTTTACGTGAAAGAAAGAAAGAAAAAAAAGCCCTAACCGATTTGACTCATTAGATAGTGTCAGCCTGTGGACTGAAGGGTCCCAGGTTCGATTCCAGTCAAAGGCGTGTACCTTGGTTGTGGGCACATCCCCAGTGGGAGGTGTGCAGGAGGCAGCTGATCAATGTTTCTCTCTCACTGATGTTTCTAACTCTCTATCTCTCTCCCTTCCTCTTTGTAAAAAAAGCAATAAAATATATTTTTTTTAAAAAAAGAAAGAAAAAAAAGTAAGTATTCTGTCAACATTTCTTTGCTCTTCGGCCCCACCCCTGCTCCCGCTCCCGCTCCCGCTCCTGGTCAAGCAGATCAAATAAAGAAAAGTAAATAAAATAAAAAGTATCCTGTCAACATTTTGATCAAGCCAAATCACTCTGATCCACAATCAGAGACTTAAGTCCAGGCCAGTCCATCTGGGCGACCCCGGCTCTCTGTGCATGATGGAGTCCTTACCAGACACCAAGTCCCCATCGGGCCATCTGGTCGACCCGCACTCTCTCTGTGGATGGCAGGGTCCCCGCCGCCAGAGACTGGCTGTGCATTAAAATAAAATATATAAAATAAAATGAAAATAAAATGAAATAAATAAATAAAATAAAATACATAATAAAATAAAATAATAAAATAAAAAGTCCCACAGCCAATTACGCTAATCGACAGCCAGAGACTGAGTCCAAGTCGGGCCATCTGGTCGACCTTGGCTCTCAGGGAAGGGGCGCCGGGAGCCTCCCACTTATTCTACACCTCTCATGTCTCTTCACCATGCCAGACTAGAGTCAAGCTCAACAGGGTCTTCTTTCCCCGCTGATTCCGCCAAGACCGTTCCCTTGGCTGTGGTTTCACTGGATAGTAGGTAGGGACAGTGGGAATCTCATTCATCCATTCATGTGCATCCCTAATTAGATGACGAGGCATTTGGCTACCTTAAGAGAGTCATAGTTACTCCAGCCATTTACCCGCGCTTCATTGAATTTCTTCACTTTGACATTCAGAGCACTGGGCAGAAATCATATGGCGTCAACATCCTCCGCGGAACTTCGCGATGCTTTGTTTGAATTAAACAGTCGGATTCCCGTGGTCTGCACCAGTTCTAAGTGGGCTGCTAGGCACAGGCTGAGGCAAAGCACCGAGGGAACCTCGGCCCCAGGGGCGGGCCAGGCCTGTGCACGCGGCCCGGCCAAACTCCTGGGCTGGACCGCCCACCTGAGGGCTGCCGCAATGCCCGCAGCAGCTGGGGCAATCCACGGGAAGGACCCCGCTCGTGTCCAGAGTTGCCTCCACCGCCGACCCCCCAGGTGTCCAGGCCCGCGGACCCTGCGGGGGACCCCCCTAGGACCAGAAGCAGGGGCGGGGCGCCGCCGCCCCCCCCCCCCGCCCCCCACTCACCGCCCCCGCGCCCTCCCCTGCACAGAGGGAGATGGAGAAGGGAGAGCGACGTGGGGTGGGAGGAGAGAAAGCTGGAGGTCGGGGCGCCGGAGGGAAAGGGCTGCGGGGGCGGACTTGGGGTGGGGCTGCTCGCCTTATCCAGCCAAAGCGCGTGCCCAGCCCCGCTTCGGTTCCCAACACCACCAATTCAGCGCTTAGGGCCAATCTTTAGTCCGAAGTTTCGGATCCTGCTTGCCGACTTCCCTTGCCTACATTGTTCCAACAAGCCAGAGGCTGTTCACCTTGGAGACCTGCTGCAGATATGGGTACAGCCCATATTTACACCCACTCCTCCTGATTTTCCAGGGTCAGCGAGAGCTCACCAGACGCCCCCGGAACCGCGACGCTTTCCAAGGCACAGGACCCTCTCTCGGGGCGAACCAATTCCAGGGCGCCCTGCCCTTCACAAAGAAAAGAGAACTCTCCCTGGGGCGCCCGCCGGCTTCTCCAGGACGGTTGCGTTACCGCACTGGACACCTCGCGGCGCCCGTCTCCACCACTCCGGACTCGGGGATCTGAACCCATCTCCCTTTCGATCGGCTGAGGGCAATGGCAGCCATCGCCCGACCCTTCGGAACGATGTTCGCCCATCTCTCAGGACAGACTGACCGATATTCAACTGCTGTTCACATGGAACCCTTCTCCACTTCGGCCTTCCAAGTCCTCCTTTGAATTTTCGCTACTACCACCAAGATCTGCACCTGCGGCTGCTCCACCCGGGCCTGTGCACTAGGCTTCAAGGCTCACCTCGGGGGCCCAACTACTCGGAACGGGTTTTTTTGTTTGTTTGTTTTTCCTACACCCCTTTCTCTTGATTATGGCCATGGTGAAAACAGCAACCAGTAAAATGTATCCCCAAAATGACTCGGTACAAAACAGGTCTTTTTCAGAAATATTTAATAAAATAAAAGTTAACGAAAAATCTTTACATGAGTTTTAAATCCTATTTCAAAACAGAAGAAAAAACTCCATCATTGGCCACAGGTCACTGGCCATCCTCACACACACTGACTTGCTGGTGCTTTCGCTGGTGTCCATCACCGCGTCGTAATCATCCAGCAGGGCGTCCATCTCCTCGCGGTCCATCTGGCCTTCCAAATCCTCAGTGTCCCTCATAGCGTTGTAAGTGTCCAGTAGGGTGTCCAACTCAGGGGTGTCCCTCATCCTGCTGTAAGCGTCCAGCTGGGCGTCCATCTTTTTGGTATCCCTCATTGAGTTGTAAGCTTCCTACTTGGCGTCCAACTACTTGGTGCCCCTCATCGCTTTTTAATTGTCCAGCTGGGCATCCAACTACTTGGTGCCCCTCATCACTTTGTAATTGTCCAGCTGGGCATCCAACTGCTTGGTGCCCCTCATCGCTTTGTAATTGTCCAGCTGGGCATCCAACTGCTTGGTGCCCCTCATCGCTTTGTAATTATCCAGCTGGGCGTCCAACTGCTCAGTGCCCCTCACGGCGTTTTCAGCGTCCTTCTGGGCGTCCAACTGCTCGGGACCCCTCATATCTCTGTAAGCGTCCAGCTGGGCGTCCAAATTTTTGGTGTCCCTCATCGATTTGTAAGCGTCCAACTGGGCGTCCAACTCCTCCGCTGAGATCTGTCACTTTGAATTGCGGCCAGTGTGCCTGCCTGTGCTCCCGTTGCTTCCGCAGGCGCCCCTCCGAGTGCTGCCACCGAAGCCTCCAGATCCTTGGTTTGTAGTCACCCAGCCTCTGTTGACACTCGGTACTGCCCTGGTATGCGAGTCTATCTGTGAGATGAGGATCTGATGTTGAGGGGACGGCAATCCAAAGGGACCCCGTTGTACTGTTTCCTGGCTTCCAGGGCGTCTGCCTTCCTTTCAAAGTGCACGTGGGCTGTTCCCAGGCTGCGGCCAGAGTGGTCGTAATGGACACCGGCCTTCTTCAGAGGCCCGAACTCCGCAAACAGCTGCTGGATGTCCGCGTCAGACACTCCGAAGTCCAGGTTGGACAACAGCAGCTTCCCCCGGTCATCAGGCCGGCGCCCCTGCCGAAGGCCCAGCGGAAGCTGCGGTGTTGCCACTCGTCGGGAAGCTGTCTCCACCTGCTGTAGGGCGCCGGCCGGTTCCTGACTTGGCCGAGGGCCGCCCAGTTCCAGAACGGCCCGCCGCCCCTGCTCTCTGGTGCGGCGGCCTGCGCTCCACAACCCCGGCCTCTCTGGGAGGCAGCCCGGCCTCGGTCCGGCCTAGGTCCTTGCCCCCATCCCCGCCGCAGCCGCGGCCCCGGCCATGACCGCCCCGCTGGCTCCAGTCCAGCCTAATGTCATCCAGTGACATGTGGATTTTGTCGGCCATGGCGGGGCCCGAATCGGCCTCGGATCGAGCCCCTCCGGAGGCACACAGGTCCTTCACTTCCCGCACAGCACCAGAGCTGTTCCTGTGCGGGCACCAGATGAGCAAAACCGGTTAGGGCGGGTCACACATCTTTGTACTGGTGAATGACAAGAGGTAACTAGTCACTTACCTTTTTTCCAGTGCCCTTGGGGCACAACCCAGAGTCCCAGGGAAGAGACCACAGATTCCCTCATTGTCACTGTTGTCATGTTAATTTTTGACCGCTCACTATCATTTTACAGTTTACCAACCCAGAGCCTCCGCTCCTTTGCTTTCTCCCACCTCCCTCATCTATCATCACTGGATTTCATGGAAACCCACTGGTCAACAGCAGGAAAGAGTGTAGAACAGTGTTTGAAACCACTTACAAGTCTCATCCTTGGATGGTGATTTATAAAAATAGGTCAAAGACATGCTTGTGGACTTTGGGCTTTGCTGTGCTGTGTATCTATTCAGAGACAGGGTGATTTTAAACTCCTATGTGATAACTTAAGTTTATTCTTCACCCCTTGTCTGGCCTCCGAACTTTGTTATCTAGGCCTTGGAAAGGTCTCCTCCCTGCCGTGAAAGGAATAGATTTTTAATTCCTTGAGATTCTGCTTCCTGGCAATTGCCGACAGTCTGGTTCAAATAAACTCATCACAGAAATTATTTACAGGTTTGAGTGTTTCTCAGGTTAATGGTATGGAACTCCAAGAAAACACACACACACCGCACACACCACACACACACACACACTCACCACACACCACACACAGACACACACACACACACACACACCACACACACACAAACACACATACACACACACACACACACACACGCAAACATACATGCAAGTTTTTCAAGTGTACAACTCAACAAAACATCACCTGAATACAGTGCCGAGAGTATAAAGCCTCTTTCTGTAACAATTTTCCTCCCCCCCCAACCCCCCCCCCCCGGTTTCTTTCTCTTTGGCTTTCTTTTGTGTTCCCCCCTTCCACTACCCCCCACCACCCCAAACCTATTAATTTCAACATAGGGAGGGGGCATTTCCAAGGCATACAAACAAAGCAACAAAGTCAGGAAGCCATAGAGGCAATAAACGCTAACCTTGACCACATCTGCCACTGCCTATGTATATATATATATATATATATATATATATATATATATATATATATTCACAAGAAAGCCCAAAGAGAGCAAGCAGGTGGGTGTGGGGAACATTCGTACAATGTCATGTGGTTGTCGATTTTAGCGTGACTCTCCTTATGAATGACAAGAAAGTGTTGGGGCGGAGCGGGAGCACACTGTAGTATGTGTGTTTGAAGTGAGGTAAATCTGGATGAGGCCTTGTCCATGAAATGTACAAAATCAATCAATTTGGACCTGGACCGGTGGCTCAGTTGGCAAGAGCACCTTCCCTTATGCCACTGTTTGTGGTTTGGATCCCCAATCAGGGCACATACAGGAAGCAACAGAGCCCTGGCTGGTGTGGCTCAGTTGGTTGAGCATCATCTTGTGCATTGAAAGGTCACCAATTAATTTCCAGGTTGGGGCACATGCCCAGATTTCAGGTTCATTTCCCAACTGGAGTAGGTATTGGAGGCAACTGATAGGTATTTCTCTTTCTCTCTCTCTCTCTCTCTCTCTCTCTCTCTCTCTCTCTCTCCCCTTCCCTTTCTCCCTCCTTTCCTAAAATCAATAATACACACACACAGACACACACACACACACACACACACACACACACACAAACATTTGTTGCTGTCAATCCTCACCCGAGGATATTTTTCCATTGATTTTTGGGGAGAGTGGAGGAGACAGGGCAAGACAGAGGGAAACATCGATGTGAGAGAAACACGTCAATTGTTTGCCTGCGACCAGGGCAAGGGCCCAAAGAACCTGCCACCAAGGTCCATGACCTTGGCTGGAATCGGACCTGGGACCCTTTGGTCCACAGGCTGGCCACTGCTCAATGCACTGAACCAAACAGGCTAAGAGAATTATATATATATATATATATATATATATATATATATATATATATATATATGCTGTACCCAGCCACGCATTGCTGTGGCTCAGTCTGGTTAAATGGAAAAGAAAGAAAAGAGAAAGCACAGGTTTTCTAATGCCCTTAATTTCACAATGCCTGTGGGTATGCAACATTTTGTGTTGTTCCATTGTCTGTGCAGATATAGAGATTGTCTGGTTTGCCAACTCTAGAACACACAACATCTAATTGTCCATGTGAGAAGGAATCCACGTCTAGATCTAAACCGCACAATTCTAAAGATTGGCCCTGAGCTTTGTTGATGGTGATTGTAAACGCCAATCGAATTGGGAATTGCAATTTCTGAAATTGAAATGGCATATCCGTTGGAATCATAGGAATGTGAGGAATAAGGACATCTTCACCTTTGAAAGGTCCTATCAAGATTGTTGCTTCTATGACATTGCTCATTAATTTTTTTTACTGCAAGCCGCGTGCCTGTCAAAGCTTTGGCTGCTTAACATTTCGCAACATGGTAATTGGCACGCCGATTTTCAATTGCAGTGCATGCGGTGGCATCCTGGCAGATCGAGTGAATTCAAAAATTCTGTTGGATAATTAACCGCTTCATCTGCTTCCACAACAGTGTTAACGGACTTGTATGTGACTGCCTCGCTTTGAATGTTAGACTGAATGATATTGTTAAGTCCATAGAAGTCTTTGTTCTTGGCGGCAAGAATAGCTCATTCACTCAGCCAATCATGATTCTTATAATTGGTTTGAATATTGGGAAATACTTTTTCAACCAATTCTTCTTTTGACGTCACTAAATTGCAGAAGTGATGAGGCAATGAAATTCGTCCTGAGGTAAGATCAACCAGCACCTTTCCGTTCCCAATTCCCAGCAATTGATGTGAGAATATCTCAGCTGATGGACCGTTTTGCAGCTGGACATGCATATCTGTGGTTAATTTTATCTGAAATTTATAATTGTAAACAAAAACATTGAAATAGAATCGTAAAATATTTAGTTTAGCGTGTGTTGCTTTTACGTCCAAGAGATGGCGCTGCTTTTCAAAAAAGGCATGTTTTTACCTGTCACAGGTGTGACATCTATATAATATTAGGTATATAGATATATAAAAGCACGCGCGTGTTCGAATGCAACATTGTGTCAAAATTTCTAAGCAAGGCCATGTACTTGGGTTGCAGGCACATCCCCAGTAGGAGATGTGCAGGAAGCAGCTGATCAATGTATCTCTCTCATTGATGTTTCTAACTCTCTACCTCTCTCCCTTCCTCTCTTTGAAAAATCAATAAAATATATTTTTTAAAAAATTCAAAGCAATCGGTGAAGAGCTTTCGGAGATTTAAAATTTTGACCAAATGAACATTTGCATTTATATATATATTTAAAAGCTACCGACGAATGAATAAACAACCTCTCTCTCTCTCTCTCTCTCTCTCTCTCCCTCTCTCTCTCTCCCTCCCTCTCCCTCCCTCCTCTCCACACTTCTACTCTCTCTTTTTTTCCCCCACTCTCAAAAAACAAACAAACAAACAAAAAACTAACCCTAGCTTGTTTGGCTCAGTGGATACAGCCAAAAGGTCCCAGTTTTTATTTTAGTCAAGGGCACATGCCCGGGATTCGGACTAGATCCCCAGTACAGGGTGTGCAAGAGGCAGCCGATCCATGATCCTCTCTTTTCGTGGATGTTTCAATCTCTCCCTCTACCTTCCTCTCTGAAATCAATAAAAATTATATTTTAAAAAACACATCAAGCCCTAGTCGGTTTGGCTCAGCGGATAGAGCATCAGCCTGCGGACTGAAGGGTCTCGGGTTCCATTCTGGCCAAGGGCAAGCTCAATCCCCAGTAGGGGGAGTGCAAGAGGCAGTTGATCCACGATCCTCTCTCATCATGGATGTTTCAGTCTCTCTACCTTTCCCTTCCTCTCTAAAATCAATAAAGAAATACATTTATTTTAAAAAAATACATCAGGAATCAGTGTAGAGCAGTGTTTGACAGCACTTGGGAATCACTGCTAAAGTGCAATACACTGTAGAACAGTATTTGACACCACTTGGGATTCTGGTTGGTTCTCCAGTTTGAAACTTGGAAGAAAATAATAGGATTAAAATTGTATTTTATCATACATTGACATAATTCTTGATAATAACTGCAGAACACTTATTCTTAGAATGAATCAGAACAGAATCTAATTTTGGTTGGGATTTTCGTCTAACTATATTTTCTGACAAAATTACTAGATGTTAAATGCAGTGTGGTATCCCAAATTGGATCCAGGAACAACAAAGTGCATTATAACAAAAAAATTGGTGAAATCTGCATAAAATTTGCAGCTTAGTTAATAATAATACGCAGACATTTTAGTTTTAACAAAAGTTCCATGCTAATGGAACATTAGGGAGAACTGGTGAGGGGTAGACAAGAATTCTCGGTATAATAGTTGGAATATTTCTATCAATCTAGCAATATATATATCTGACTTGAAAAAATGGGGTGAGGAAGCAAATTACAAGCCCATATTTTTATTTTTTCCATAATGCAAATCTATTGTTACACAAATGTACAGTGTTTGAACAGAGCAAGAAAGCCGCACTGTTGCCTAGAAAGAGGAGTTGAAGCAGCACGTGGGAAGCAGGATGGTCCCGAGATATCAGGTGTGTGGTTAGCGGCTCGGCTCCATGTATGTGGAGATGTCCATTTCTTCAGGAAGCTCCGCCACATTGACTTCAAACCGACCCTGAACCTCATTGAGGATTTTGGCATCATTCTCATGAGACACAAAAGTGATAGCCAGGCCTTTGGTGCCAAAGCGCCCGGCACGGGCCACCCGGTGGAGGTAGGTGTCCGAGTCCCCAGGCATGTCATAATTGAAGATGATGTTGACTCGCTCAATGTCCATCCCTCGGCCAAACAGATCGGTGGCCACCAGGATCCGCCGCTGAAAGTCCTTGAACTGCTGGTAGCATGCTAGGTGCTCCTCCTGGGCCATGGCCCTGTGGATGGCGATGGCTGGGAAGTTCTGTTGCACGAGTAGCTGGGCCAGGGCCATGCAGCACTGCACCGACCTCACGAAGATCACCACCTGGTTAAACTCTAGCACGTCCAGGAGGTCAAGGAGTTGATGGTTCTTTTCTCTCTCTTTGAGCTTGACATAGTATTGCTGCAGCCCATGCAGCGTGAGCTTGGTGTCGTCGTCCACCGACACCTCCATGGGATCTTGCATGAACTTCCTGCAGACAGGCCGGATCTCCTTGCTCAGCGTGGCACTGAACATCATGCACTGCTTCTCGCGTGGTGTCAGGCGAAAGATCTCCTGTACATCCCGCCGCATGTCTAGCTGCTCCAGCATCTTGTCACACTCGTCCAGCAGGAAGTGCTTCACATTTCTCAAGTTGAGGCTCCTGTTCCGCACGAGTGCCAAGATGCGACCTGGAGTCCCCACCACAATGTGGGGACAGTTCTTCAACACCTCTTCGTCCTTCTTGATGGAGAGACCCCCGGAAGAACACGGACACCTTGACACTGGGCATGTACTTGGAGAAGCGCTCATACTCCTTCCTGATCTGAAAGGCCAGCTCCCGAGTGTGGCACATGACCAGCACGGCCACCTGTCCATTGATGGGCTCGATCTGCTAAAGGGTGGCCAGCACGAAGACTGCAGTCTTACCCATTCCAGACTTGGCCTGGCACAGGATATCCATGCCCAGGATGGCTTGGTGCCCCGACCTGCAGGGCACGCTTCGTGGGTACACCACACCAAATCCTGCAAAGGAATGAGAGGATAGGAGACGCGAAGAAATGGAGGCAAGACAAAGTTCTGATCAAGCCTCAGTTTTATTTTTACAGCGGGTGGTATTTATGTTGTTTCTAGAGGAGGGGGTTGGGCAAAGGAAGTCGTTAAGGATGTAACAGGCTTTGGAATGTCGCAGCTTATCAGCGGAGATGTAGCTTGCTTTGTGCTTAGGGTGAGGGTATGTTATCTTTTAACTCCAGGCTAAATCGCAAGGTTAACTTTTAACTCCAGGCCAAACCAGGAGTTGGCTTGGAGGAGCCAGAAACCTATTGTTGTAAGCTGGAGATGTATATGTGATTTATAATGGCTCCCAACAATTCCTCCCTTACCATTTAGTTAAGGGTGGGCATTAACCGACTGGGGGAGTAGTGATCTGGTTCCTCCCATGAGATCGGCAGATCTCACCTCTGGTGGCTCTTGGTATCTTTTGGGGAGGAGAGGCAGAGCCAACAATTATATATGTATGGATACCAACCTCTATGCAAACCAGGTGTGCTCACAGAGAAATCCAGAGGCGGTCGAGAAAATTTTGATTTTCTGTTTTGACCTTCCCTTGCAGTGCTTTGCCCTGCACCCAGACGGTACCCATACCATACCTCTATATAGAGTGTAGGTAAGCATTCCTCTGGCTTTATGCTGTCCCCGTGGGGAGGGAGCTCTGGCAATCATAATCACGTTCTCGGTCTATAGTAGTTAAACGGTGGTAGTGAACCTGAATGGGTTTGGCCAGGATGCTATCAATTTGCTGTTTGACAAAACTTGTCAGTTTCTTAAAAGCCCATGGACCAAAGGTTAAAATTAACAGTAAGCTGACAAGGGGGCCAAGTGCAGGAAGCAGGTAGGGGAGTAGGCCATTGAGTCCGCTCCAAAGGGGGTTTTTGAACAGCTTTCTTCGCCTTTTCACCAGGTCTTCCTGGAGTTTTCTTATCTTGTCTCGGACGATTCCAGATTTGTTGGCATAAAAACAGCAGCGTTACTGTAGGGCTAAACATATTCCTCCCTGCTCTGCTATAAGTAAATCTAATCCTCTTCTATTTTGTAAAACTACTTCTGCTAGGGAGTCAATTTGGTCTTGGAGATCATTGATAGTACCTGAAAGAGCCTGAACATCAATTAACTGATTAGATAATTTATTATAGGTATGTAATGCGGTTCCTAATCCAGCTGTGCCAGTGGCCACAGCTCCAGAGACTCCCAGTCCTGTAAGTAAAGGAATAAATTGGACAGCCCGCTTACTGCGTCCAGCAATGTAATCAAGGCTGGGTAGGGGGACAGGTTCTCCCCCTAGAATAATATCAATGTCAGGGAGAATACTAGCCTGAACACATAATCCTGTCCAGTTTAAAGGTAGAGCTGTATAGGCCATATTACCTCCATATACAAACACTCGTCCAGGAGCGGGGCAAAGGGAGGAACTGTGATTGTGAACGGGAGAGCAGTTAACAAAGCTAAGGGGGTTTTCGTAGACATGAGGAAAAGTTGAATGCAACAGGTTGAGTTCTAAAGGGTAAACTGAGGGTACAATTGTTATTAGAAGTGATGTTACTGATGTCATCTGGAATGACAAGGGGCATAGGTGTACCTAGGGTCATGCATAGCCAACAGTTTTCTGCAAGGGATGGATTGGAGGCATTTAAAGCACGGAGTGTGGCTTCTAAGATATCAGAGGTTTGGGTGTCTAGATCTACTCCTGGTGATTTAGGTAAGGCTAAAGGGTGATAGTGGAGGGGAGGATACATGTTTCTAATGAATTCTTCAATTTGGTTCTGAACTAGGGCTTCCCTGACTCTGTCAGAATTTATAGTATGCTAGGCAGCTTTCTCATTTGATGACCCATCAGTAAAAACAGTTAAAGCTCCAGGAATTGGTTCCTGCGTAGTATTTTTTGGTATAATGATGGAGGTCTTATATAAAAATTGTAAAAGTTTATCTTTTAATAGGTGACAACTAAGTTCCCCTGAATATCCATTTAACCCAATTTGCCAATTTTAAGTCAGTTTGAAATAGCATTTATTCTTTTAACTTTACTTGTCCTAAGTTATGGACAGTAAATGACCTTAATTAAATTTCTGGTATTAGTTTTTGGGTAAATTTACATAAACTTTGTTTAAGGAGACAAAACACAAATTATTTAATTTAGCTTTTGAGGCCCAATATATTGATTTTTAATTTTAGTTAGGCATCTGAAGGAAACCTTTTTATTTCCTTCCAGACAGCTTTCTTTCTCACACAAGCAACAAATGTAAGAAACATGGTTGCCTTTGAGATTTTAACAAATACTGTCGCAAAGCTATATATTTCAAGTGATTATTTTAAAAAGGCAAAGCGAAGCAAGTAAATTTAGTATTTAGTAAACTTTTGATTCACAAGGGACAAATGCTGCCCCACCTCCAGCCTAATTTAATATGCAGCGGTGAGGAGCTTTTGTTATTTCAAATTACATCTTAAAATTCCACTGCTGTATTTTAAGAAATATTAAACAAAATTACTTGTTTTGCCCTTTCTCAGAGGCAAAAACCTAAAATATATTTATTAATTTATATTTGATAAAGCTTTCCATGTGATTTCAAGTATATTAAATTGGCTTTATTAAAAAACCTTTAAGAAGAGAGAATAAACTTTTGAAAACATTTCAGGGCCCATAAAATGTCCCAAAGTCATTCCTTGGTTATAGTTTTGAAATCTAACTTGGAAGACCATCAAATATATATGTGTATATATGATTTAAAGATTATATACCTTTTATAATTATTAAGAGATATCAATTAAATTTAAACTGATCTTTATATTTAAAAATTTTGGTTGGGATTACAAAATTTATCCTCTTTTTTCAATTAGACAAATGTTGAAATTTTACTATAATTATATGATTTTTCCAAATTTATTCAACCAGAACTTTAAACTCGTAGCTGGCAAGTTAAATATTTAGCATTTCTCAATCAGTGACATTTTTAGGAATAAACTTCAAAAAATGCAGGACATAATCAACCAACAGATTTAATTCTGTTCTTTAGATTTTGTACGAAGTACACTTAGATTTTATTTAATTCAGTATTATGTCACTTCAAGATACCTAGGTATAAACTCCAAGGTCTTAAATTTCACAGCAGATTTGGAAAACCACACTTGAGGCTGGCAAGGCAGGCCTGGCCCCAGCCTTTGAATTTAAAACGACCATAATTTTTCCTATGGGGAAGGCCAACAAACAAGGTTGTAGATACATTGCTTCCTGCCTCTTGCTAGTCAGTGAGAAGTTTCAATATTGGCCTGGGGGAGGAAAGGGGGGGCTGTTTTCCCTGGAAGACCAGGTTTGGCCTAGCCTGGATTAATCAGATGTAAATTGACCACATTCTTTAAGAATTTGCTACAGGTGGGAAGCAACTAGCCCCTTTTCTCATTAGAAATGTTTTGGCCAGCCTTTTCAATTAACAAAGGGCCGGTTTTTTACCGGGCTACTTAGATTTTTATAATTAATATAGATCAATAATTCTTGAGATTCAAATCTAGATTATTATTTTAAGGCAGTTATTTTGGTAACTTTTCTATAACAGACAATTTTACTAAATTTCTTTGAGGCTTTTAAGATTAACTTTGGAACAGGCTTTATTAATATTTCAAAAATCACTCTTTATTATGGAAATATACCAATCTTATTGCTAGAGCCAGCCTGCATTTCTTCCCTGGCTCAAATATGCCATTTTTCTTAGGAAATAATCAGTCTTGGGTTTTATTCTGTACATTTGTAAAGAGATTTTTAGCTCAAAACTCTACCTAAATGTCCAAAATCGGATGATGCGCACTTTTAGTTCCAAGCCAGTTTTTCTCTTTACATGTGAACAGAAATCCCAGACGCATTTTCTAAATTTTGTAAAACTTTTTTAATTACGAGAAGGAGATTTTAAATTTGAATACTGGGGAGGAGGCGTCCATATAGGATCGCCATGTGTTCCTTTTTCCTTTCCCCTACATATCCTGCTTTGGGGGAAGTTTTAGCAAATGACTTAGATGGCGTATTTGTTCCCAAAGTCATGCTTAATAGAAGAAGACATTTTAAATTTTTTCCTATTTTGCTTTCTGAAGTCATGGCTAGCACCCAAGGTAATCTTAGCCAAAGTTTGGTTGTCATAAGATGTTCTCCAGTAATTTTTAAATAAAACACCAAGTAATCTCATTGCAGGAGAGCCCACAGCTCTGCCCTCTCCTGCCATCTCTGAATCTCTCCGAACCAGAGAGAGATTCGGCAGCGGGGTTTCATTTCTTAAAAGTAAAGAAGCCTTTTAAATCTTTCTTTTTATCCCTAAATCTTCGTGCTCTGAGGGACTCCCTGAGTCCTTCAAGAAGCCTTTTGAATCTTTCTTTTTAACCCTAAATCTTCGCGCCTTGAGGGACTCCCTGAGTCCTTTAAGAAACAGGTCATGAGAACTCAGAGCCTGACCCATGTCTTAGCCTCTTCCACGTAAGCCTCCGGGACGTATAAACCCCGTGCCAGGTCAGCCCAGGAGTCGACAAGGAGACGAACCAGCGAGGAAGATGCCAACCGTCACCTCAAAAGAGAGGCCCCTCTTCACGTGTCATAGGTCTGGATGTTGAAATTCTCTGCTGAGACTACTTCAGTCCTGTTTATGCCACAGGTGTGTTTTCCTACGTAAGCAACCGGTTGGTATAATCCGCCAACTCGGGCCCCTGAATCAGAGCTCCCCAGATCGAAACTTGTTTTCAAGTGCCTTCCTCGGAGCTGCTTCTGCAGCTCACTCCTCCTACGTAAACAGCCGGTTGGTATAACCCGCAAACTCAGACCCTTGTGAGGCAGGTAACCTGCTAGGACCCTCAGGCATTCACCAGTCGGGAGTCAGGCACCCCATGAGTGCTCACAAGGTGGACGGCTTGCATTTTTAAGTAGGCAAGGAGTTTTCCCGGAGTAACAGTGACACAAGTTTTTTCTGGTTTACTTCTAATTTTGGGTGGACGGTTTAAGCTTTAAAGTAGGCAAAAACACTTACTTCAGAGTCTCAGCTGGAGTCCCCATTTTCTCAGAAAGACCACTAAGACAAGGTGAACGCAGGGTTTTTGGAAGGAGTCAACCACGTGGAACGAAACCAATGGACAAGCCTGAGTGATTCGGAGTTCTCTCCGCCGAAATCGGGTACCTTTCACTCTTCCCCGAAATGACAAGAGAGTACTCAAAGTGGACTAGAGGCAGGAGACAAGGGGGGAGACAATGAGGGAAGAGAATGCCTATCCAAAATGAATGCGTTCACTTACCAAAGCAACAGGTCTGACTCGCAAAGCGGGTAAGCAAAGCGGCGACCAGGAAAAAAGCAGGCTGACTCACAGGGCGATCCCAGTGGTGCCAAAGGTAGGTCTGGCCGGACATAAAAAGTGAACGTTCCTGAGGAGGATTGGAGAGCGGAGACCACGGTTGGGCGCCAGTTATGCCCCGACCTGCAGGGCACGCTTCGTGGGTACACCACACCAAATCCTGCAAAGGAATGAGAGGATAGGAGACGCGAAGAAATGGAGGCAAGACAAAGTTCTAATCAAGCCTCAGTTTTATTTTTACAGCGGGTGGTATTTATGTTGTTTCTAGAGGAGGGGGTTGGGCAAAGGAAGTCGTTAAGGATGTAACAGGCTTTGGAATGTCGCAGCTTATCAGCGGAGATGTAGCTTGCTTTGTGCTTAGGGTGAGGGTATGTTATCTTTTAACTCCAGGCTAAATCGCAAGGTTAACTTTTAACTCCAGGCCAAACCAGGAGTTGGCTTGGAGGAGCCAGAAACCTATTGTTGTAAGCTGGAGATGTATATGTGATTTATAATGGCTCCCAACAGCTTGGGGGATGCACTGGTGCTGAACCTCAGATGGATGCTCAAAGCCACAGTCCCCTATGGCCCTCAGGAGCTCAGGCTTCAGCAGAAAGTCCCGGAAGCCAGAGCTGTGGATGGAAAAGTAGGACCCCTTGGCATCTTTCTTGGGGGTATTGGGGTGCTCTCTGTAGGAGCCCGGGGCTCTTCATCTTCCTCATAATCCAGAAGCTCGTTTTTCACATCCTGTTCCGCCATCATACTGGTTGGCCGTTCGCCTCGGCGCTCGCGCGCGCGTGCTGGGAGAGTCCACTCGAGCTAGAGCGCCCCATATGGTCGGTCGGTCAGTGAGGGCCCTCTTTCAATGGCAGACCTCCGACTTGTTGCAGTCTCACTTGGGGAATGAGACAGGCAGCTCTCTCAGGCCGCCTTTATAAGGGCACAAATCTCCTCCTGAGGACTCCACCCCCAGGACCTAATCCCATCATGAGGGCTCCACCCCCAGGACCTAATCCCATCCCAAAGCTCCAGCTCCTAATCCCATTACCTGGCATGATAGGATTTCAATTTATGAATTTGGGGCATGGTGGGAGTCACAAGCATTCAGCCCATAGCACTCATCTTCACTTCACTGTGCTTTATTGTCCTAAATGATTTAGAAAAATGGGCTCTAGCCAGTTTGGCTCAGTGGATAGAGCATTGGCCTGCGGACTGAAAGGTCCCGGGTTCAATTCCGGTCAAGGGCCTGGGCTTCCTGGAAGAAGGCCGCACGTGGCCCCAACATGGAGGATACAGGCAAGTTGGAGGGGAGGGCATAGCCCTCGCCCTTTCAGTATATATATATATATATATATATATATATATATATATATATATATGCTGTACCCAGGCACGCATTGCTGTGGCTCAGTCTGGTTAAATGGAAAAGAAAGAAAAGAGAAAGCACACGTTTCTAATACGCTTAATTTCACAATGCCTGTGGGTATGCAACATTTTGTGTTGTTCCATTGTCTGTGCAGATATAGAGATTGTCTGGTTTGCCGTCTCTAGAACACACAACATCTCATTGTCCGTGTGAGAAGCAATCCACGTCTAGATCTAAACCGCACAATTCTAAAGATTGGCCCTGAGCTTTGTTGATGGTGATTGTAAACGCCAATCGAATTGGGAATTGCAATATCTCAAATTGAAATGGCATATCCGTTGGAATCATAGGAATGTGAGGAATGAGGACATCTTCACCTTTGAAAGGTCCTATCAAGATTGTTGCTTCTATGACATTGCTCATTAATTTTTTTACTGCAAGCCGCGTGCCTGTCAAAGCGAATTGTGCCAGAGGTGGGCGGGGGGGGGGGGGGGGGGCGGGGGGGAATGGACAGGAGTCATTCCCTGAGCGGGCCCCCAACGTATTTCTAAGACAGTGAGCGACTCTGGTAAGGGCATGTGGTAGGAGGAGAGCAGCTGGATTTCTGTTTGTTGGCTGGGGGCTTGCAGGGGATGGGGAGGGGCTGGGGTCCGTTTGCTCCTTTGTTGATGTCATTTTCTTTCTTACTTTCTTTCTCTTTTTTAAAACAAAGGTGAAGAACTCTTCGGGTGGAGGTATTTCTGCAAGAAAGTCTGGCAGGACAGGACATGGGGGTATGCGGGCCAGGCCAGGCCATTGACCAGAAAACGCAAAGGATCTGTAGTGGCTCTGACTAGTGCCCTTCCTTTAAGAAACAGGAAGACAGGGGAGTTTCTCTCGGGGTCCCTCCCTCTCCCCTCCCCCCCCCCACCCCCGCCACACACACACACACACACACTCACACACATTCACTCACACTCACACACAGTGGCACCTGAGTAGCAAGAGCTTTCCAGAATGAACTGAATTCCAGGGCCTAGCCAGGCATCCACGCTGCACCAAGGGAAAGACCTTATAAAAACGGCCGCCAGGTGGCGCGCGAATACTAGCGAGAACGTCAGTGGGGAGGCTTGGGGCCCTGGGCCAGGCTGGCTGGGCCCGGGCGGGAGCCCGGCTGCCAGCTGTGTGTGTGTTTCGGGGGAGGAGGGGGGCAGGGGGCAAGGGTGGCCGATCTCCTCCCTGCGCCCACCTCTCCAGTGGGACCCTGTGGGGCGCGGGCCGGAGCTCCACCACCTGGGGTTTGCCCAGGAAGGCCCCATGCGTGCGTGCCTGCACGAGCGCACACACACACGGCCTGGAAGCGGAAGGGGGACTGGAAAAGTTTTTTTGGGGGTGGGGCCTGACAGAGGACCGAGAGGATGTACCCAGAACACTTTTTGTGGGCCCGGGACCTTTAAAATCTCAACAGGTGAGGGTGTGGGGGTGGGGTGGGGTGGGGGGGTGTCACGACTCTGAAGACCTAAAGGCGGCGAGTATTCATGGGGCAACAACGGAGGAATCATTTCCTCTGTTTCCTTTCAGTTATTTTTTTTTTTGGAATTGAATTTATTGGGGGACACATCGGTGAATAAAATGAAATGAAATGCAATAGGATAAAATGAAAGGCCTGGCCTTGCAAACTCAGACACCTCAAGTGACCACCCAGGATGTTCTGAATTTAAAAAAAAAAAAAAACTTTTTAAAGTGGAAAGCAGTGTATAGTGAGTGGGCAGTCACGCCCTAGGCCCGGTATCTCCCCTGAGAGAGATCACCTTTGAACTTACTGGCATCTGAGCCTACTATCTTTCTATGCCTCTAGGTCCTAGAGTCTAGGATCACGTGTCTTTGGAGTAGTGAATGTCCCGGTAACTAGTCACTTTCCTTTTTCCCAGTGCCCTCAGGACACAGCCCAGGGTCCCAGGGTAGAGACCACAAATTCCCTCATTGCTACTGTTGTATATTTTTTTTAAAAGCTAGGGAAAAATGAATAAACAAGTGGAAAAATAATTCTCTCTCCCTCCCTCCCTCTCCTTTCCTCTCTGAAATCAATGAAAAAAAACATTTTTAAATGATGAAGGAATACCCTTTAAGATACAAGACAGTCATGCCCTCTGTCACTAATCCTACTTCAACGTAATTCTCAAAGTATAGCCAGTTCAGTGGGACGAGACGATGGATCTGAAAGAAAGAAGCAGAATGGATAAACTGTGATATATTTATACATGTTGTACTATAAGGCAGAAAAAAAATAAATGGTTGCACACACAAATTTAACTCTTCTACACCCCAAGAACAAACAGTAAGCAGGAAAAAAAGTCTTAGAAGGATCTTTTCATTATAAAATTCAAATCAGGGAAAACTAAATATATCTCTTAGGGGAACATTTATCAGTGGGGAAAATATAAAGTCAAGGAGGGGAGGATAATTAACATAAAATTCACTTCATTTGGCAAATATTGAGTGTGGAGAGGGCATGCAGCTGGGGCTGGGTAGGCAGAGCCAGCAAAGGATCTAATAATGTCTTTCTTCTTAAACTTAAACGTTTTGAGGTGAGGTTGGTTAATACGATTATATAGGTTTCAGGTGTACATCGTCTGTATTTTGCATTGTGTGCTCACCGCCCCAAGTCTAGTCTCCTTCCATCACCAAATCTTTGACATGCGCCCTAAAATGCCTCTCTCTCTCTCTCTCTCTCTCTCTCTCTCTCTCTCTCTCCAACAATAAATGTAAAACATTTTTAAAGAAAGAAAACCACGCCTGAAGCATGTGAAACACATGAGGTGAGTCCTGCTGTACATACTCAGAATCATTGTGTGCCTTTTCTGTGTGACAGAAGAATGGCCCTGGCACAATAACATTCTCATGGAGCTTCAGAGGTGGGAAAGAGCCAATCATTTAGACGAATTTCATAATCATTTAGAATCTATGGTTCTCGACCCCTTTGGCGGTCGAACGACCCTTTCACGGGGTCACCTAAGACCATCCTGCATATCAGATATTTATATTATGATTCATAACAGTAGCAAATAATTTTATGGTTGGGTCACAACATGAGAAACTGTATTTAAAGGGCCAGAAGGTTGAGAACCACTGAGAAGAGAGTCACCCCTGTTGCCTAAATTAGCCAGTTTGGAGAGACCAGAAGGAACTTTCTCACAAACAGAAGCCTTGGGACTCCACAATCAGAATCTTGGTTTGAAATATCTACCCCGGTAGGAAACCAGGAACAAAGAGCTAGACCACACCCAACGTGGGGACATTAAAAAAAAAAAAGAATTTGTTTCACCTATTCTTAGGCCTGGTCATCACCCTTGAGCCAATGGAAGGAGAGCAATTCATTGGCCAATCATATGGCTCCATAGCCTATTTCTTCCCAGTCCCAGCCGCTACTCATTAAGGACCCTCCAGGAAGACCTGGAGTGGTGAGTCAGCGAAGAGACTACCCTGCAGTCTCTCTTTTATCTGCTTTGTCACTCCAAGTCTTTGCCGTCTCCCCCTTTGTCCTGCCTCCTTTCTTGACCACCCAGACAGCAGTCCTTGTGACCTTAACCATGGCCCTGGATTTTGACTCTTTAACATGAGAAATTTCGGTTGAAAGACTCCTGCCATGATGGTGTCCACCCTCTATTGGAACGCTGTATTCCAGTACCATAGCTCGGCCCTGGCCCAGTAGCTCAGTTGGTTAGAGCATTGTCCCAATACCCCAAGGTTGCCGGTTCTATCCCCGGTCAGGGCACATACAAGAATCAACCAGTGAAACATAAATAAGTGGAACAACAAATTGAGATCTCTCTCTCTCTCTCTTTCTAAGATCAATTTTCAAAAATATTGAATAGCCCTGGCCAGAGGGTTCAGTTTGTTGGAGCATTGTTTCATGTACCAAAAGGTGATGGGTTTGATTCCCAGTTAGGGCACACACCTAGATTTTGGGTTCCATCCATCCCAGTTGGGGATGTGCTGGAGGCAATTGATTGATGTTTCTTATTAGAGTAGAAAAAAAAAAGCCAGTTAAGTGGAGTAGGAGGAGCCTGGCTGAGCCAGTGTTGGAGCATGGCACTTCATTTCTTTCTCACATGGATCTCTCTCTCTCTCTCTCTCTCTCCCTCTTGCTCTCTCTCTCAAAAATCTCAGGTGAGGATAAAAAAAATTATTTTCCCCCCATGCTTGTGTTCAGGACCTGACACTGAGAGCCACCATCAGGTGGTCCGAGGGTGGCAGTGGGGCTGCTGTAGCACTGGACTGGAACCCGTTAGCCACAGCACAGCCAACAGGTCATGAACAGTGCTGAAAATTTTTTTAAAAATAAAATAAAGTGCCATGCTCCAACACTGGCCCAGCCAGGCTCCTCCTACTCAACTTAACTGGCTTTTTTTCTACTCTAAACTGGTAGACCAAATGAACTGTGTGTGCCTGTACATTCCTTATTAGCTCAGCCTACAACCAGTGGGAAGAGTGGGGGGTCTCTAATACACAGGAAGACATTCATGCACAAAAGGCATCATGAGGATGGGAGAACTTGGAGCTTAGGGCTGAGTTTTCTTTTTAAATTAGATTCATACCTGTTGAGACAAACAGGAGAACAGAGATGAGGTCCAGAGGATAATGTGGATAATTTGAAACTTCTCTGAATTTTACACAGGTTTCAGTTAGTCCTTGTTCCTGGTAATTCTCTCTCTCTCTCTCTCTCTCTCTCTCTCTCTCTCGACTGTGATCTCTGTCCGGGCCAAGATGGCATCATCTTTCTTTTCTGAATTTGGCCTTCTGTGGTACCTGGAGGAGCTCAGTAGTAACGAGTTTAACATTTTTAAGGAGAAGCTCAAGCAAGAAACTCTGCACCTGGGACTCCAGCAGATCCCCTTTGCTAATGTGAAGAAGGCAACCTGGGAAGTCCTGGCAAACCTGCTGGTCAAGCATTATAAGGAAACACAAGCCTGGGATGTGACCTTCACCATCTTCCAGAAGATCAACCGGGAGGACCTCTGCCAGAAGGCCAAGAAGGAGTGTACAGGTGAGGGAGTCCGGGGTTGGTGCACGGGGAAAGGCTTCTCATATCAAGGATCCTGACATAATTTTGATAAATGATCTCCATCTATCATCTCCATCTAATGGGCTCCACAGCAGACTCAGCAAGTACCAGGGGATCGTGTCATCCTTGTCCACAGAAGACAGTGGTGAATGTGATTGGGTACCATGTCTTCGCCTGAATTGCACATCTGAGTTACCGATAATTTTGTTATTTTTATTTATTTATTTTTAATTCTCACTCGAGGATATTCTTTCCATTGCTTTTTTTATTAGTATTGATTTCAGAAAGGAAGAGAGAGGGAGAGAGAGATGGAAACATCAAAGATGAGAAAGAATCATTGATTAGCTGCCTCCTGCATGACCCACACTGGGAATTGAGCCCACAACCCGAACATGTGCCCTCGACTGGAATCGAACCTGGGACCCTTCAGTCACCAGTCCAACGCTCTATCCACTAAGCCAAATCTGCTAGGGCTCCATTGTTTTTTAGAGAGAGTGGAAGGGGGATGGAAGGGAGAGAGAGAAACATCAATTGGTTGCCTCTCACATACACCCTGACCAGGGCCAGGGGTCAAACCTGCAACCCAGATACGTTCCCTTGACCAGGAATTGAACCTGAGACCCTTCAGTGCATGGGCTGACACTCTAACCACTGCTCACACCAACCAGGGCTGGGTTACTGATTATTTATCCTTGCATCCAAGCCAGAAACTCTAAGGTGAAGTTGTATCACAACAACTACGAACTTTATAGTTCAGCAAAAATCATAGTTAACATCTTTTGTGGATCACACACTGAGCTAAGGTTAACTTGGTGTCATTGTGTATTTATCCAAAGCAACTATGGAATTCCAGTATTCAATAAGATTTCTAAGTCACTGTCCTGTATGGATGCATTTTAATCTTTAACAAGCAAATGTTAAAGTCAGAGGAGCTATGACCTACATGCAATATAGCCTTAAGGGCCAATTTTTTAAAAGGGAAGATTGTATTTTGTTCTATCAAGAGTGGCTCAGTTGGTTGAAGCATCATACAGTACACCAAAAGATTGTGGGTTTGATCCCTGGTCAGGGTACACATGGGAGGCAACAGATCAATGTTTCTCTCTCTCTCCCTTTCTCTCTCTCTCTCTCTCTCTCTCTCTCTCACTCTGGGCCCCCTTCCTCTCTCTCTCAAAATCAACAATCATATTCTGAGGTAAGGATTATATTGAAAAAATATTTGACCATTTTTCAACATGATAGCCCCAATAGTAACACTTGTCATGATCTCTGATCACCATGATGACCATTGGCATTTGTGTATAGATCATGTTCACATAGAATGCAATTTTCTCAGCAGCTTCATTATATCCTCACAGTAGCCCTATTGGAGCATTTAAATATTGGAATGCAGCCCAGCTGGTGCTGCTCAGTGGTTGAGCATCAACCTATGAACCAGGAGGTCATGGTTCAATTCCCAAGGTGGGGCATGCAGGAGGCAGCCAATCAATGATGCTCTCTCATCATTGATGATGTTTCTATCTCTTCCTTCCTCTCCCTTCCTCTCTCTCTCTAAAATAAAACAAGAAGATTAAAAAATATTGGAATGCATGCCATTTTGCTATAATAACAGTTGGGATATTATGTTGACTTTTCTATTGTGGTACCTGAAAAGTTGCACACAATACTACAATAGTTTCAGGTAGTGGCAAAGCAGCTGTAGACAACATATAAGCAAAGAGCATGACTGAGTCACAGTGACATTTTTTTTTTTACAACACAGACTGTTGACCAGCTCTGGTGGCGAAAACACAGTGAGAGGGAAAATGGCAGGGCCAATGCTAACATCTGTACTGGGGTTTTCACTCAAACATGTGTGTTTTGTCTTATTTTCTTGGGCTCACGGACTCAGACACACGAAGACCTATCGCACTCACATCAAGGAGAAATTCAGCAAGGTGTGGTTCCAAGACACTGTCATGCATTGTTACGGATACGTTGACAAGGAGCTCACCCAGAAAGAGTGCAAATGCCTGGAGTTTCTTTTTGCTCCCAAGGAGCCCAGGAGATGGACGGTGATCCTTACAGGGGCTCAGGGGGTCGGGAAGACCACTGTACTGGCAAAGCTGATGCTGGCCTGGGCAGAGGACAAGCTCTACCAGCAGGAGTTCTCCTACGAATTCTACCTCTGCTGCCAGGAGGTGAGGCAAGATCTGCCAAAAGAATAAAGCCTACTGCCTCCACACCCCCCCCCCCCCCCAAAAAAAAACTTGACCTGGCAGGGAGAGCTTTCCCTTTCTTTTTTTTTTTTTTTCAAAATACAGACAAACAGATTAAAAGCATTGATTTTGCATCTAAGCGTAGTTTTGCCTGAATTTCTAACATTTGGATTTTTACTTTGGTTTATTTTAAAATGTCTAACCAAGCTGATTCCCTGACCACCACCCCCCAACCCCCCGCCTTCCAAATGAAAACTTCTTAACTGTGGTTTTAATTCTGGAAATTTTATATTTTTGTATTGATCTTATACAGAGAGAGAGGGAGAGGGATTGAGAGTTAGAAGCATCGATGAGAGAGAAACATGGACCAGCTGCCTCCCGAAAACCTCCTACTGTGGATGTGCCCGCAACAGAGGTAGGTTTATGCCCTTTACCGGAATGGAACCTGGGACCCTTCAGTCCGAAGGCCGACGCTGTATTCACCGAGCAAAACCGGTTTGGGCATGGACATTTTAAATATTTCGTTTGTGTTGATTGATTGGTCTGAAACTTCCCCAAAAATGCCGGCGGGGGGCGGGGGGAGAGTCAGCTTTCCTGCTCCTGAGTAACCACTTCCCAGTCAGACTGGAATGAAAGATGTGGGTGCTTCTGAGATGCTTGTCCTGGCACCTGCAGGGGAGAGCTATGGGTCTGGGGTCACTGAGCCCAATGGACTGAATGAAGGTCCTGGGTCCCATTTCAGTCAAGGTCATGTACTGGTTGGGGGCAGGATCCTTGACCCTGATCCCGAGCTTGGGGGAGGCAACCAATCAATGTGTCTCTTTCAATAGATGTTTCTCTCTGTCTCTTTGCCTCCTTTCCACTCTCTCTAAAATATCCATGGAAAATATATCCTCCAGTGAGCTTTAGCACCAACAAGAACAACAACAACAAAAAAGTTAAAATAAAATAAAATCAAAATCAAAAGGCAAAAACAAAAATGTCTAAGAGCCAGGACAGAGCTTCCCTTGTAAGATCTCCACTGTCAACACCACTGTCCAGGACAGATGCCGGAGTTGGGTACTAACCATCACATCTGCTCATAGAAAAGGAACAGGCCTGGGGCGGGGGGGGGGTGGGGGGGGTGAGGGGGGTGACTGTCCCGAGGTCACACAGGGAATGAGTCCTGAGCTGGGATTTGAACCCAAGCAGGGTGCCCTAGGCATGCCTGCTCCGCCCTTGTGAAAAACTGCTGCTCCCTTCCAGGAAACACCAGCAGAAGCCCAACTCAGGACTCACTGGGCACGTCTGGGTCTCCTGTGCACTTATCTCATGGCCCCATACGCGTGTGGTTGGTGTGATGTTGCACTGCAGACAAATTCCATGATACCTCGTGGAGGCAGCCTGGGTCTGTGCTATCTGTTTCCAGGAGAACTCAGCTACAGGCGTCAGCACTCACTACACTGCCTCCTCTCCTCACTCCAGAGTCTGTTCAGTGGTGCTGTCTACTCTACGTGACTCAGAGTTCCCCAGAGTCAGAGCCTGGCACACACACTGGGTGCTCAGGGGTGTCTGTGGGGTGAGTGACTGACAGGAGAAGGATGGGGGCCTAGAGGAAGAGCTCCACATGGCAGCAGTGGGGTGGCAACAGCAGGCCTTTCTCACACCGCCAAGAACCAGTAACTCATTCCACAGACAACTCAGGAACCATGATTGTTCCTGAGGGTGGGGAGCCCTTCCTGCCCTGTCCTCTGGGGTAGCCGCCTCCCATGGTGCTGCCCGCTGCCTCCTCCAGCCCAGACTGGCCACCAGGAGCCGCCCCTCCCCCGCCTGGCTCCTCCCTGGTCTAAGAAGACCTGTACCCCAATGTCCTTGGGTCCTTCCCAGCTGTTTCTGCCCCAAACCCCGCTTTCCCGCGAGGCGGGGGCCAGGGCCAGTGCGCGGGCGGAGCTGCCCATGGTTGGGGCTGGGGGAGTTTCCGTTCCGAGTGGACTTGACCTTATTCCTGAGTTCAAAGTAGCGTGTGTTTTTCTTTTGAATTTTGTCCCATTTCGCAAAGGGCAATGAAAAGTGGAGGCACCCAGATCTCCCCTCCGCCCACCCCTCCTCACGCCCGCCCCCGTGAAAGGGGCCTCTTCATAGTCCCCTGCCCCCTCTCCCTCGGGCACACAACTCATGGGGGATGGGGAGCAGCGAGGCGGTCCAGGGGCCCAGGAGAGGAGCACAGGTGGGCTCCTTGGACAAGGGGCAGCTGAAAGCAGAGGAGGGGCCTGGCAGCGGGCTCCGTGGTCTGCGACCCAGGAAGGCAGGAGCGGGACGGAGATGCCTGCTCTGAGAAGCGCCTGGAAACAATTCACCAGCATCTGCCCAGAAATAAAGTCACTGATGAGGTGCCAGCCCCATTCAGGGTTCTGAGGGGGCGCCACCCTCGGGGGTGCGGGGGGAGGAGAGAGGTTTCTGGGAACCTACACAGCTCCTGGACAGCCGTTCCTGCCCTTGAGTCTAGAACGGGGACCCGGTGAGAGGTGATGGAGGTGAAGGCTCCCCCATTTCCACCCGCGGGAGATACGCATACCCGCTGGGCCCCAGGATCAGGTCACCCCACGTCCCTCTCAGAGGCAGGGAAAGGGCCTGCTCAGCACCAGGCCCGCTGGGGCTGTGGTTCTGGAGACTGGGCTGTAACCGGGGGCCCGGCTGGTGCTCCCAGAGGTCTGTGCGTGCCTGGCTGGGGTGGGGGGTGATCCTTCTGTCCCAGCTCCTTGGGGCCTGGCCAGGGGCTCTGTAGTTCCTCCGCCTCTGCACCCCCTCCCGTAACAGGCCCTTGGCCTGGAACAGGGGCAAGACCAGGCCCCACCCCATCTGACGGGCGAGTGGTGGGAGCAGCCTGGGCCGCCCTCGCCTGGTCCCTGAATCCATCTCAGTCCCACTGCTGGACCCCCCTCACCCTCCAGGTCCAGCCACTTCCGAGGGCTCAGAACTCATAGCTTCCCATGGCTCTCCCGGGTGACGGTCACCCCACGGCGTGACTGAGGAGGAGAGATGGCAGCGAGCTCCCGCCAAGCGGAATCCTACAGGACTGCGACCTGGTATCCATTGCCTGCATACCAGGCTGGGCTTTTTGATTTATTTATTTATGTTAAATATATTTTATTGATTTTTTACAGAGAGGAAGGGAGAGGGACAGAGAACTAGAGACATCGTGAGAGAGAAACATCGATCAGCTGCCTCCTGCACACCGGCTCCCAAGGTACATGTGCCCACAACTTAGGTACCTGCCCTTGACCAGAATCGAACCTGGGACACTTCAGTCCTCAGGCTGATGCTCTGTCCACTGAGCCCAGCAGGTTAGGGTGGGCCTTTTTATTTTTTAAAAAATAAATTATTTTCTATTTAAATTACTTCTAGGGACAGAAAGAGAGGTGGCGGGGGTGGGGCGGGAGAGAAACATTGAACCTATTGAGCTTGAACCCAAAACCAGGGCATGTGCCCAAACAGGGAACCGAACCCGTGACCCTCCGTGACCCCTCGGCACCCAGGCACGCACTGGTATCACTGAGCCACACCTGCCAGGGCCAGGTCTGCGTGTGTGGGTCCTTCAAACACTTCAGACGCGTGTGAAGCAGCTCATAGGCCAACACGCCCCATGCGGCCGCAGGAGTTTTTCTCCCGGAAGCCATGTCCCATCGGATTATGAAAAATGGATCAACCCTGGTCTCTAACCAATCTCAGGGCGGGGCGGGAACAGGAAGTGATACCTGGAGAGGGTATATAAACAGGCGGGTTTCAGCGCCTGGCACAGAGTTCCCCAGTCTGGACTGCCAGGCGGTATGTAGGGCGAGGGCGTCCGAGGCCTGGGGTTTGGAAGTGAGTGATTACCGATGCATGGATGGAGGGATGGATAGATGAGTGGGTGGGTGGATGAATGGTTCGGCGGACAAATGCACAGATGGATGCACGGAGGTTGTTCTCAGAAGTCCTGGGTGTGTGCCCTGTGCATCTTTTCTGAGATCCTGTGGAAACCAGGGGTAAACCTGGCCCCCCTTCACACACAGGGCGTGGTTTCTATTTTAAATGAGCGCATTTCAGACTAGGCCAATGTTGGCGTTTTGACCAGATTAATTTTCAATTTGGGAAGTGTGATGGGGGTGCATCTTAGGGAGCATTGCAGTGCCTCCTCTATCCCCCCGCCGCCGCCCCCCCCCTCCCCGCTCCCTAGGCCCGGTCACGACGACTATCAGTCTGTTCTTGGTGCCTAGGAGTGTATTTGGTCATTCACTTTGTTCTGTAGATTCCACATCGAAGGGAAATCTTGGGATAACTTGTCTGTCTGACTGGCCTCTCTCACTCAGCATATTGAATCCCATGCAATTCCAGGTTGTAAATATTTGTTTTCTGTATTTTCCTATAGAATCATGACCAAATAGTGCTTGTAATTTACCAATGGAATTACTGTATCTTATATTTCTTAATTGATGATTTTTGAGAGAGAGAGAGAAAGAGAGAGGGAGAGAGAGATATTTCTTGTTGCACTTAGCATTGCATTTATTGGTTGACTCCTGTCTGTGCCCTGACCGGGCACGGAACCTGCAAACTTGTCCTAGGAGAAAGACACATTAACCAACTGAGTTGTCTTGAGGAGAAGCAACAAACGCTGATGTTATTGTTGAAATAGATTTTGGAGCTCGGCTGGTGTGGCTCAGTTGTTGAGTGTCGACCAATGAACCAACAGATCACTGGATTGTTTCCTGGTCAGGCACATGCCCAGCTTTCAGGCTCAGTCCCCATTGGAGGGCCAGCAGGTGTCAACTAATCTTTCTTTCTTTCTTTCTTTCTTTCTTTCTTTCTTTCTTTCTTTCTTCTTTCTTTCTTTCTCTCTGTCTCTCTCTGTCTCTCTACCCCCCCTCTCTCCTCTTCATTTGTCTCTCTCTAAAATCAATAAAATGAAATATTCTTTAAAAGAAAAATACTATGGGTTAACTTCCAGGGTATTCAATATGGGACAAGTGAGAGGTGTTTATTATTGGGTGGATCAGCAGGTGAATCCCATCTCATTCTCTCCTTTCTTCCCCCCAGAACTGTGAACCTGTTACTGAGTCCGTACCTTCTGTCGCTCTCCCTCAGGGGCTGACTTCAGGCTGGGTTTGTTCCAGTCCCATTGGAGACGTTCCCAGAGAATATGGCTACAGACCAGCCATTTTACCCTGGTCATAGGCACCCGGAACCAGCCAGCACCCCTCCACAAGGCTCCATGGCCAATAGCACTACAGTGGTAAAGATACAAGGCACACCTGTGTCTGGAGGGCGTCTCAGCCCCGAAAACAACCAGGTGTTGACCAAGAAGAAATTACAAGACTTAGTAAGAGAAGTGGACCCGAATGAGCAATTGGATGAAGATGTATAGGAGTTGCTGCTGCAGACTGCTGATGATTTCATCGAGAGTGTAGTGACAGCAGCCTGCCAGCTTGCTGGGCATCGCAAGTCCAGCACCCTGGAGGTGAAGGACGTCCAGCTGCACCTAGAGAGGCAGTGGAACATGTCGATCCCAGGATGGGGCTCTGAAGAAATCCAACCCTACAAAAAAGCTTGCACCACAGAGGCTCACAAACAGAGAATGGCATTGATCTGGAAAACAACCAAGAAATAACACATGGAAAGATCAGGGAATGGGCAACATTGTATTTGGAGATACTTGAGCTGAGACCTCAGCCATCTCATCTTTGGATTTTTCTTTAATGCTTTACAGAGAAGCATATATTTTTTATTAACTGTGCAGCAATATCTATAATGACTGAGAGGATCTGCCAAAAGAATAAAGCCTACTGCCCCCCCCCCAAAGAAAAAAAAAAAACTTGACCTGGCTGGGAGAGTTTTCCCTTTCTTTTTTTAAAAGTACAGACAAACAGATTAAAAGCATTGATTTTGCATCCAAGTGTAGTTTTGCCTGAATTTCTAACATTTGGATTTTTACTTTGGTTTATTTTAAAATGTCTAACCAAGCTGATTCCCTGACCACCCCACCCCCCTTCCAAATGAAAACTTCTTAACTGTGGTTTTATTTGTGGAAATTTTATATTTTTGTATTGATTTTATACAGAGAGAGAGGGAGAGGGATTGAGTGTTAGAAGCATCGATGAGAGAGAAACATTGAACAGCTGCCTCCTGTACGCCCCCGACTGGGGATGTGCCCGCAACCAAGGTACATGCCCTTCACCGGAATTGAACCTGGGACCCTCCAGTCCGCAAGCCGACGCTCTGTCCACTGAGCCATACCAGCTAGGGCCACAGAGAGTTTGGAAAATTCAGATCTACTCGCTCATATGTGGGATCTAATTAACAAAATAAGCTGATGAACGGAGTGGGCCCAGAGACATGGAACAGAGTGTGAAATCTCAGAGGGAAGGTAGGGGAGGGTGGTTGGGTGTGAGGTAATCAACCAAAGACTTTGTATGCATCTATGCAAGGCCCATGGACACGGACAGGAACAGGGGGCGGTGATGTCCTGTGGGGGAGGGGCTGAGGGATTGGAGCGGGTCCATGGGGGGGGGGGGGGGGGGGAAGAGGACATATGTAATACTCTCAACAATAAAGATTCAAAAATTAAAAATAAAAACACACACTCACATACACAAATTCAGATATAATTCACATACCGTAAGTTCACCCTTATAAAATGTACATTTCAAGGCTGGTCTGTTTTTTGTTGCAAAGTGGAGGCCCCATCAACACTGTCTAATTCCAGAGCTTTTTCTTTTAATTTTTTCTTTTTAAATTTTTATGGTTTTATTGATTTCAGAGAGGAAGGGAGAGGGAGGGAGAGAGAGATCGAAATATCCATGATGAGACAGAATCATCGACCGGCTGCCTCCTTCCTGCACGCCCCACACTGGGGGATCGAGTCTGTAACCCAGGCATGTGCTCTGACCGGGAATCGAACGGTGACCTCCTGGTTCCTGGGTCGATGCTCAACCACTGAGCCACACCGGCCGGGGCTCAATACTCTCTCTCTCTCTCTCTCTCTCTTTTTTTAACGTATTTTATTGATTTTTTACAGAGAGGAAGGGAAAGGGATAGTTAGAAACATCAATGAGCTGCCTCCTGCACGCCCCCTACTGGGGATGTGCCCGCAACCAAGGTACATGCCCTTGACCGGAATCCAACCCGGGACCCTTCAGTCCGCAGGCCGACGCCCTATCCACTGAGCCAAACCGGTTTCGGCAAGTTAGGGTTTTTCAAAATGCTGACACGCTGAGCTCAAAAGGTTCGCCATTACTGCTCTATCCACTGAGCAAACCCGCCAGGGCTCTTCTTTTTCTTTCTTCTTAATGATTTCAGAGAGGAAGGGCGAAGGAGAGAGAGGTAGAAACATCAATGATGAGAGAGAATCATGGGTCGGCTGCCTCCTGCATGCCCCCCACTGGGGATTGAGTCCCCAACGACTGGAATCCAACCGTGACCTCCTGGTTCACAGGTGGATGTCCAACCGATGAGGCACACTTGGCCTTTGTTGATGCTCTGTTCTGCCTGGAACACCCTCCCTCTATCATCTTTGTCTGGAAAAACCTTTTTTTAAAAAAATATATATTTTATTGATTTTTTACAGAGAGGAAGGGAGAGGGATAGAGAGTTAGAAACATCGATCAGCTGCCTCCTGCACACTCCCTAGTAGGTATGTGCCGCAACCAAGGTACATGCCCTTGGCGGGTATCGAACCTGGGACCTTTCAGTCCGCAGGCTGACGCTCTATCCACTGAGCCAAACTGGTTTCGGCTACTCTATGTATCTTGATGTCAATCTGTACAAAGAGTAGGTAGTTTCCTCTGGATTGTTCAAAGAATGGGTTGTGGTTAAAAGCTCCAGCCAGGTGTGACACCACACTGCCTGCTGTCGAGCTTGTGACACCCTTTAAAAAGGCTATTAGAGAAAGGCTCGGGGCTGCAGCAGGATGGGGCTCCCTCTGTGCAGGACCTGTTGCAGTCGCTGGCCAGCTTTCAGTAAATCCTCGCTTGCTGCTAAGACCTGATTGGAGTAGGTGATCTCATTCTCGCGAACAGTGGTCCACAACAGTATGCCAGCTTCTAGCGCAAGAAGGAGGAAAAGGAATGTTGAAGATAAAGTACAAAGATAAAAAAAGAAAAGCTAAAGTAAACCCAAAGATAATGAGATAGTTTTGCTGGATGGAAATCTAATAGATAATGGGGCCTATATCTGGAAAGATAGTTTGAATTAAGATTATAAAATGTTTAAGTAAACCTAAGAAGTCTGAATCAGGAGACAATGGTAAGTGGAGCACTTCTGAAGATTTTGATAGTTTGAATTAAGATTATAAAATGTTTAAGTAAACCTAAGAAGTCTGAATTAGGAGACAATGGTAAGTGGAGCACTTCTGAAGATTTTGATGCAAGAAAACACCATGGTGTTATATAGTGAGGAATATAGTACTAAATCATATGTAGCTATTAAAATATCATAAACTTCCCACCCTATCCAAATGAAAGGAAAGGAGATCAGAGGTGTTGGAGTCGGCGAAGAAGGAATGACACGGAGGCAGCATTCAGTTGATCAGCAGCCTAGCCAGGATCTCTAGCCAGGAACTCCAGCCAAGTTCTGGTCCCTATCTCCAGCCAAGTTCTGGCCAAGTTCTGGTTAGGATCTCCAGAGAAGTTCTGGTCAGGATCTCCAGAGAAGTTCTGGTGGTTCTCCAGCCAGGTTCTGTGTCCATGTTCTCTCTCTCTCTCTTTTTTTTCAGATAAATTTGTTTCTAATAAAGGAGTTAATTTTCTTTCAACCCTATATAAAACAATAGCAATTAAAAACTTCATTTTTGAAAGTAAAATATTTACATATGAACAAGTAACTGTGCAAAATTTACATGAAAAAATGGAAAGACGGGATTTCCTAAAAGACAAAATCAAAGGTGTTAACAGTTCTCAGGTGTCGGTAAAAAATACTGATCTTTCAGCTCCCACTCTGGCGAATCAGTCTACTGCCAGGCTCCCACGGAGAAAGCCAAGTATTTATAGTCATAAAAGTACTATCAATAGGCAATTTAATACAATAACCTCTGAAAATATAAAGAACCAATTAGTCTATTTGTAATAAAAAAAAATAGGTACAAAGAAGGGGCTTGCTCTGGGCATCTGTAAAGGGCCCACAGCTCGCACACAGTCTCTTAGCAAAATAATTACAGTTTACAGAGGCGTTTCATGTTATGTGCCAAAATATGTACAATTACTGACAAAATACACCAGCCATTCTCAACACTTGATTCACACTGAGAAAGTCTTTTGATGATTCTTCTCAACTTTGATTTTATTTCATCTAAGTTTTCACTTTTAGCTAAAAAACACAGTGCAAGTAAAATATATTTATGCTGAAAAGGTTTTCATTTCTTTTAACTTTACAGCTTTACAAACTATAGCAAATGAAATGCATCTGTACAGATGCTGGCCACACATCCAGGAGCCGCCAGGCCGGCTCCGTGAGGCAGGAGAGTGACTCACCCAGAGGCCGTGGTGGGCCGTGTTCCTAGTGCTGAACGGGGAAGGGGGATAAACAGTCTAAAAATCAGTTTGCTTTGCCAACTGACTGATACAAAAATAAAATAAATGAAATGAGGTCATTGGCTTGCAGACACACACCTAGGCAGTAAGTGGGGCTGAACTAAAACCAAATGCACAAATAATGTAAGAGCCGCTGGGAGGCGACATAGGGCAGCTAATTATTTGCGAAACGATTCTGTCAGCTTCTATATATGGCTTGTTTGGCAAGAAGGCCACTCAATCAAAGATGAGTTAAGATTTAGTTATCCGTTAAGAGTGCCCATGGGCCTCTGTTTTCTCTGTTACAGAAACTTGTTCTCTTCCGGACTGAAGAGTTGACTTAGAAACAGGAATATAAAACGGTTCCGTGGCAAAGAGGTGGCTGTTTTTTATTTTTTTATTTTTTATTCTTTTTTTTAACTTTTTATTGATTAAGGTATTACAAATGTGTCTTTATCCCCTCATTGTCCCCTCATCCCCCCAGTCTTGCCCTCACCCTCACCCCCTGTTGTCTACGTACATCACTTATGCTTATATGCATGCATACAAGTCCTTTGGTTGATCTCTCCCCTGTTTTATTTCTATGTATCTGCAATTAACATCCCAAAAGTAAATTAAGAAAATAATCATATATCAAGGCATGTAAAAAATAAATTTAACCAAGGACATGCAAGACCTATGCTGTGAAAAGTATAAGATATTGTAAAAATCAACGAAAGGGGACTTAATAAATGAAAATACATCCCATGTTCATGGATTAGTAGAAGCAGTATTATTGTTAAGATGGAAACACTACCAAAGGCAATCTAGTGGCTCAATCAATCCTCATTAAGATCCCAAAGGCTCTTTTACAAAAATGTAAAAGCTGATACCAAAATCCATATGGAATGCAAGTGACCAGAATGCAAAACAATCTTGGAAAAAAAAGAGTAGAAGGTTACTACACTTTCTAATTTCAAAACTTATTTCAAATCACTGGTAATCAAGACAATTGCTGTCCCTGTTTGGGCGCCAGATGCTGGGGTCCAACTCCAGCAGGTCCAGGGGTTCCCCAAGGTGTGGACGGAGTCGGCGAAGAAGGAATGTCACGGAGACAGCGTTCAGTTGATCAGCAGCCTAACCAGGATGTCTAGCCAAGTCCTGGTCAGGACCTCCAGTGAAGTTCTGGCCAAGTTCTGGTCGAGGTGGCTGTTTTTTAAAAGATATCCCATTTGCTTGTTACAAAAAGGTGTCATCTGCAAATATATAAAAACGTCCCCAGGCGTCTCTAACGAGATGCCGCAGGTCCTGTGCTACTTAAGGAACGCTTTATAGAGCAACAGTGAACGGCGTGTCTCGCGTTCTTTTTCTAGACAAAATCTGAGGTCCCTGAGGTTGACCCGCGTGATCCTTTGTCGTGTGAACTGTCGGGGGGTTCCCATGCCGGAGCTGCCGGGGACTGCAGAGCCCGGGCCGGACCCCTCTGTCCCGGAGCCCGGTCCCGGGGAGTCCACTTTCCGCTTCTTGCGGAGCCCGATGGCTGCCAGCGCGGCGAGATTGGCGTCACGCAGTCTCATCTGCGCCAGCTCCTGCTGCTGCATCGCTTTCGCCTTCTGTTTCAGCCTTAATTGTTCTGGATCCTCTTGTCTGGAGCGAGACTTGGCTGCTCGCATTAAAATCTCTCTTTCCTGTCCATCTTTCCTCTGTTTTTCAATCTGATCTAGTTGTTCAAAAAATCTGAGCTGAGCCCGAACATCACTCGCCTGCTCGTATCTGTCATCATCCTTATGAGAAAAGTTCTTCAGTTGAGCCGTTTCTGATATCTTTTCCATGAGGTTCTGCAGCCTCTGTTGCGTGGCGCGTGACACGTAACTCACGACGTCGGGGTGCAGTTCCGTTATGCCGTGTTTCTTACCTATTTCCAATATCCTTCTCTGCAGAAGCGCTGGCAGGAGGAAGGTTTCGTCTTCGCAAAACCGTGTAAGCGTGCCCACCACCTCAGAGCTCGTGGCTAAGATCCTTGCCCTTTCTTCCGATAGGTTTACTCCAGCCATGGACGCCACATCGTTAATGTCATCGTAGTCCCGAAAGGAGCCTCCCCCAGGCTCCTGGAGTTTATTTTTCTGCGCAGCAGCTGCTTGGGCCGAGACAGCAGAAAGAGCTTTGGTTCCAGGGAACACAGCAGGTTTCACCACCGGGACCGGCTGCAGTGGGTTCAGCTGGGTCTGCTGGGGTGTGGTCTGCAGGAGGCGGTGGTGGGGCTGCCCGAGGGCCACCGTGGGCGTCTGCGTCGGCGTCCCCTGCGGGGGCCGGATCCGTGCTCCGGGCTTAGGAGGCTGCTGGATCACCGGCGGTGTGGGCTGCCCCTGCTCGCCAACGCCAACCTGTGTGGGCTGCGTGAGGCTGATGACAGGGGGCTGGAGGGCGCTGGTCACAGTGGCCGCCGTCTTCCCGGCCGTGCGCTGGACGGAGCTGCTCAGCACCACGGCTGTGAGTGCAGCGGTGGCCTGCGGGGCAGGCGGCTGCTGCTGCTGCTGGCTCTGCTGGTTGAAGGCTGCGGAGTCAGGGGTCAGCTGTCTCAAGGCGGGCAAGCTCCTCTTCAGGAAAGGCACAAGATAAGGTTGAGGCGAAGAATGAAGTTCTCGGTACAGCCGGCTGGTGAAATCTTCCGCTTCGATTTTTCCATCCAGCAGGTGCTGCACCAGCTCCTTCACGTTCGCCGCCGTCGTCTCCTCTGTGGACTGTTTACCTGATGAGGCCAGCTTTATTAACGTCGACAGAAAGTTCTTACATTTCTTCACGTTTTCCATAGTGTCCGTGGCAGCTGTGGAGGTGGTGGTGGCCCCCGGGACAGTCCGCTGAGGTGTCCCCGTCTGGACAGCTGTCGCCGTCCCAATCGAAGCTGTCTGGGCAGCACCACCCAGAACAAGCTGAGGCTGCACTCTGGGTGAGCGCTGCAGCGCGGCGGCCGGCTGTACCGTGGTCTGGGCCTGAGACACCTGCTGAATTATGGTCGTCGGGGTCACCTGCCGGGCAATAATAGGGGTCCCAGGTGCCTGGACGGTGGAGACCTGGACAGGTGGGGCACTTGTGGGGGTTGCAGGGCGGGGTGCCATGGTGGTCTGAGGCTGGGCCTGGGCGTGGGCCTGGGCCAAGGCCTGCTGAGGGATCATTAACAACTGCCCATTCTCGCTGCGCACGAGGACCATACCTGGGGGCAGCTGGAAGTTCTGGATGTTTGTTGGGTTCTGGGGCAACTGTGGCAGACGAGGGGCCAGGACCGTGGGCGTCAGCGTGGCCCGGATACCGCTGGTAGTGACCCAAGGCGTCCTGGGCAGACTCTGGGTGACCGCGCTGGCAGAGCCCTTGGGCAGCCCGGTAGGGGTGCCGGGGGCGGGCGGCGGGAGGCCGGTGGCCGTGGACAGCAACCCTTGCATAGTTGGCCAGAGGATCATGCCGGCCCCCGCGCCGGCTGGGCAACTGCCCGCCAGGGTCTGTGGTGGTGGGGGCGCCGGCTGCACCAAGGTCTTGGGTGAGTCTGCCTTGGCCACCTGCGCGGGCGCGGTGGCAGGCCCGGGCTGACTGCTGGCGGCCTGCGCTGGGGAAGGCGCGGGGAGGGTGCAGGCCCGGGGCTGGGGCCGGTGCAGGCGCGGGGACTAGGACGGGTGAGGGCGCAGCGCACGCCCCGTTCTGCAGTTCTGGGTGTCCTGTTGTCTTGTTACATCTGTATTTATGCTAGTTGATTCCAATCCTATCAATCTCTATTCCAAAGGTTAGGGCGTTTCTTATCTCCATTCCAGGGAGTAAAGATTATGTAGCTTAAGGGTGATTGTTCGTAGTTAAAGTGATTAACTACCCACCTGGCATTTAGTTAAGGGATTTTATTCCCTCCCTACTTAAGGGGAAAATCCCTACCTGCGGAAACAACCTTTCTTCGAGAGGTGACCTTGGTTAAAACACCTAGCGCTAAGGGGAGCAAACATATTAAGAACAGTATGCCATAGACACCAAGTCCCTTGAAACATATGCTGTGCAGATGTTTCTTCCCTGCAGCAACTATGTCAAGCAGCAAGGATGGACTGGCTCCCGACACAGAGGTAGAATTAAAAAATGAAATGACTTTTTGTGGTTTCACTTTTCTTTTTGTGTGTATGTGGTTTTACTCTGCCCCCCCCCAAAGGATATTTATTGATTTGTCACTTCTTATTCAAGATGATTTTGTGACATTATAAAAATAAATAAGAGCACATTAAAACTATGTTTCATATGACTTTGGTTTTAAAGAAAATATTAAAGGTCTTTTCACAATGATTTTAAAATATACTACAATGAAAAGGGAGCAAGTTTGGGTACCTACTACCATCAAGTTTTAAGTTATTTTATAACTACTCTTACAGTAACTGTATTGTCATTGAATAAAGTGACTAAGAAGTGACTAAAGGGGCACTGGATCAAGTATGACTTAAGGTCATACTGGGTTTCAGTGAACAATACTCTAGTTGGAAGCAATCATTTCAAGAGACATTGCCCAACCCTGGCTGGGTGGCTCAGTTAGTTGGAGCACGGTCCTGTTCACTAAATGGTTTCGAGTTTGATTCCAGGTCAGGGCATATACCTAGGTTTTGGGTTCAATCCATGGTCTGGAAGTGACAGATCCTACCATGAAAGGTGCAAAGCTCACCAGCACCGGAACATACGCAATACCGACTATAGAGGCAGAGGCATATGCAATTGGGAAGAAAGAAAAGCCACCTTTCTTCCCAGAGGAGCCCTCTTCGTCTTCTGAAAAGGACGACCCTATCCCAGACGAGTTGCTCTGTCTCATCTGCAAAGACATCATGACTGATGCCGCTATCATACCCTGCTGTGCGAACAGCCACTGTGATGAGTGTATAAGAACAGCGCTCTTGGAATCAGAGGACCATACATGCCCAACGTGTCATCAACATGATGTCTCTCCCGATGCTTTAGTTGCCAATAAAGCCTTGCGACAGGCAGTTAATAACTTCAAAAATGGAACTGGTGGTTCTACAACAGGACTACGGAAACCGTTACCCCCACCACCACCGCCGATACTGCCTCGGAGACCACTCCTTCAGCTGAATCTACAGCCTCTGTTGAGATCTCCAATATCAAGACAGCCAGGTCCTCAGATGATTCCAGTAGAGTCTTCAACAGGCCACCTGGCTCCCTCTATACCTTCGTTCACTTCTAATCAGTCTTCCTTAGCCCCTGCTGTGCCTGGAAATTCATCTACCCCAGTGCCTGCACCTGATGTAACTGCAACGGTCTTCATATCAATCCACTCAGAAAAACCAGATGGGCCTTTCTGGGATTCCAATCTTAAAATATTGCCGGCCGCAGCCCTCGCCTTCGAACATTCAGAGGGAACATCTTCAAGAGCAATGACTGCCCTTGTGGAGGAGAAAGGTTACCAGGTGCCTGTGCTCGGAACCCCATCTTTGCTTGAACAGTCACCACCTGCTGGGTATAGCGTCCCTCTCCCCGGGTTCCCTGCAGTGCCAGCCAACTTTTCCACACCTTGGATATCATCAGGAGGGCAGACTGCTCACTCAGATACCATCCCAACAACACAAGCACCACTTCTGTCCAGGGAAGAATTCTACAGAGAGCAGCGACGGCTAAAGGAAGAGTCTCAATATCCCTACAGTGGTTCCGCATACTCCAGAAGTCCTTCTGCCAATTTACCAGCATCTTGGGTGTCATCAGGAGTGCAGACTGCTCACTCAAACACCATCCCAGCAGCACAAGCACCACTTCTGTCCAGGGAAGAATTCTACAGAGAGCAGCGACGGCTAAAGGAAGAGTCTCAATATCCCTACAGGGGACTGTCTCCAAATAAACGCACAGTACCACAAGGGGAAACAGAACGTGAATATTTTAAGAGATACAGAGACGTTCCACCACCCTATGACAGAAAAGCTTATGATGGGAGGAGTGTTGACTTTAGAGACCCATTTGTAAAAGAGCATTACAGAGAATGGGAGAGGAAATACAGGGATTGGTATGAAAAACACTACAAAGGTTATGCTGCTGGAGCACAGCCTCGACCGTCAGCAAATGGAGAGAACTTTTCTCCAGAGAGCTTTCTACCACTTCATATCAGGAATTCTCCCCTTACAAGGGGCTGCAGAGAAGATGATTTGGGTGGGAAAAGTCATAGAAGTAGAAGCGTAGGTGGTAGCAACCATCCCGAAATGCTTTCAACAAGAGACAGCCACAATCAGAAGGATAGTACAAAATCAAAAGAGAAGGAGAGGGACAGTGCTGCAGGAGATGGTTCAGGAAGTAAACATACAGATCTTCGAAGCTGAAGAAAGTGAAGGCTTTCTAAACCCAGAGCTGTTGGAACCTTCTAGAAAATCAAGAGAACCTACAAGTCCAGTGATGAGATGCCTCCCAGGGCCTCCGGTTTGGGTGGGAGTGGCATTCCAGCTGCACCCCTTCCCCAACTCCAGGGCTGCACCTCCGAGGATGCTGGGCCTCTCCCACCACTGGGTGCTGACTGCCAGAGCAGGCCCTGCCTTGCGTTCTGCAGGGTTCCGTGCAGAACCCCTAAACCTAAACTTAACAACCCCATCCCTAACCCAAACTACCCTCACCCTCATCCTTACCCAAACCTGACCATGACCTGACTCTGACACTTATGTTTACCCTGACCCTGACCATAGATCTGACCCAAACCCTGACCCACTATCCCATATGCCCTGGCGTCCACCACATGGGTTTTCCCCCGGAAGGCCCCGCTGGCGGAATGGCAGTGAAAGGGGGACTGGAGATTATTTTTATGTGTGTGTGTGTGTGTGTGTGTGTGTGTTGTGTGTGTTGTGTGTGTGTGTGCGTCTGTCTGTGTGTGTTTGGCTGGGGGTGGGTGGGGGGGATTGGGTGTGACTGAGGACCGAGAGGATGCACCCAGAACACTATTTGTGGACCTGGACCCTTGAAACCCCGGGAACTCTGAAAGCCTAAATGAGTATTCCAGGGAAAACAATGGGGGATTCATTTTCTCTTTGTTGTTGTCCTCGTTGTTGTTGTTGCTGTTGTTTTTGCAATTGAATGTATTGGGGGAGACATCGGTTAATAAAATGAAATGGAATGCCATAGGATAAAATGGAAGGTGTAAATACAAAAGAAGCTCTGCATTGTGGATGAAAAGGGGCCACATGCTCACCTGACCCACTCCCGGGAGGCCTGGCCTGGGCTTGCAAACTCAGACACCTAAAGAGATCACCCAGGATGTTCTGAAAATAAAAAGTCTTTTAAAAGTAGAAAGCAGTGTATAGTCAGTATGTTGTCATGCCCTAGGCCGGAATCTTCCCTAAGAGAGATCATCTTTGACCTTACTGGTATCAGAGCCTATTATCTTTCTATGCCTCTAGGATCATATGTCTTTGGATTCGTGAAGGCCACGGTAACAAGTCACTTTCCTTTTTTCTAGTGCCCGCAAGGCACAGCCCAGGGTACCAGTGTAGAGGCCACAATTTCCCTCATTGTTAGTTTTGTATTTTTTTAAAGAAAAAAAGCAAGGGACACATGAATAAACAAGTGGAAAACCAATTTCCTCACCCTCTACCTCTCCCTCTCCCTCTCTCTCTTCCTCTCCCTGTCCCTCTCCCTCCCCTCTACCTCTCCCTCTCCCTTCCAGTGTGTTTTTAAACAACAACAGCAAAATGGCCCTAGCCGGTTTGACTCAGTGGATAGAGTGTCAGCCTGTGGACCACGAAGCCTCCGGGGTTCGATTCTGGTCAAGGGCACATGCCAGGGTTGCGGAGTGGGTCCCAAGTGTGGGGTGTGCAGGAGGCAGTTTACCAGGGATCCTCTCTCATTGTGGATGTACTAACGCTCTCTCCCTCTCCCTTCCACTCCGAAATCAAAAATTATATATTTTAAAACACACACACACACACACACACACAAACACACAAGCACACACGCACACACACACGCACACACACACACACACACACCAACCACACAAAGATATTAGTCCACTTCCGTGTAGTAAAACGTACACTTCTGCAATGTTTTGAAATTGCATTTTGTGCTATCCAAACTAGGAAGTTAAAATGCGAGAAGGGGGGCTGCAGGGAGAGGGTTCAAGAGAGGGATTGACCTTTGCAATTTCAAATTGGCGGCTGCCGCCCTAACTGGTTTGGCTCAGTGGACAGAGTACCATCCTGCGGACTAAAGGGTCCCAGGATCGATTCCTGTCAAGGGAATATACCTAGGTTGGGGGCACATCCCCAGTAGGAGGTGTGCGGAAGGCAGCTGATTGACGTTTCTCTATCTTTGAGGTTTCTAATTCTCTATCCCTCTTCCTTCAAAGCCTGAAGGAAAAAAATCAATAAAATATATTTTTAAAAAATGGCGGCTGCCAAGTTACTGGGGCCAAAGTGGCGGGAAGTATTCCAGGGTCACCCACATCACTGGACAGTGCATCAACACTAAGGTAGAGATCCACCTCATGCGACACATCCACCTGTCAGATGGAGAAATCTTCCACAACTTCAACGAGCTCTCCAGGGTGCTCCCGTAGATTGGCCAGCAGGTGATCTGGGAACAGGAGCAGCAGCGAGAGCAGCAAGAACACGGGACTGAGGAAAGCCAGGGCCATGGCTGGCAGGACCCTGCCCAGCCGAGCGTTGGGGAGTCCAGGGCTGCAGCTTTGGAGGAGCAGCCTGTTCCATTTGTTCTGCCTGTGGGCCTGGGCTCAGGAGACCAGAATTACCCCCTAACCTGCAGGATGTGTTCGTATAGCGAGAGTAGAAACCAGTACTGTTAACTTCCCTACGGTCGTCTTGGCCAGGCGCCGCCATGGAGTCTTCATCCTGTTCGATGAGAACCACTCCGAGTTCATTTGGCTGGAGGCAAAATACTTCATCCTGTTCAGCAGAGTCCAGAAATCCTTCCAGAAGGTGGAGGCACCATCCCCGCAGGCTTTCCCGGAGATGCTCTCGAACATTCAGTCTGGGCCCCCTAGGAGGAGAAGCTTGCATGCACTTTGAAGATTTGACCATCAGACCTGGTTTTAAAAAAAACCAAAACCAAAACCAAAACCAAAAACACTCCTTTTACAATTGAAAATTAAAAAAAAAAATTAACCTCCTTAAGAAAATCCTTCTTTAAAAGAATTCTTAAAAAAAAACAAAGAAACAAACAAAAACAAAAAACCTCCTTAGAAATGACATGGATCCAGCCTGTGGGCGGGGGCCTGACCATCCCATCCATCCAGAGAGGGAGCATGGCGCAGGGGAAGGTGGGGGGACTGGCGGGGTGAGCCAGGGCGGGGCCGTCCCCGCCCTCTGCTGGTCGAAAAGCACCAATGCAAGCCACTCTCCTGCAACCAGAGGCTGGTGCCTGGACTTGACCTGAGTGGGGAAGGGCCAGCAGGGGGCACGCTAATATACAAAACCATACACATTTTATTCACATCAACTTCAGCCTCTGCCTCCCATGACCTCCAAGGCCAGCTTCATGCTGTGTGTTTGCGTCTCGTGTCTACCCGCTTCCGCCCCCCCACCCCCCACCCTCCACCCTCGCCCGGCCCATTCCCTTTGAGGAATGAATATCAGGTTCAGCAGGACCTTTCCTTTCGGTACTTTCGCGGGGCCTAGCTTGGGGGCATGTGCACCCAACTTGTGACTTCACAGTCCAGGGGGCGGCTGATTGGTCGAGAGGCTGATTTGGCTCCTCCCACCACTCTCTGGCGCTATAAAAGAAAGCAGGGTCCTGGGTGCGGAGCTTCTCAGCCCTAGGCTTGTTGTCTTGGTCGCTGTCGCCAACTCCTTCTCCAAGGGAGCTTTGAGGGGAGACGTCTCGCCAAGACCCGGTCCCGGGACATAGAAGCCGCTGAAGCACCTGGCTAGAACCTGGCTAGGCTGCTGATCCACTGACGGCCGTCTGCGTGTCATTTCTTCTTCGCCGACTCTGGTCTTCTCGCGGGGCCCGGGGCCCCCCAAACCACGGAAAGAGCCCCCGGGAGGTGCTGCCGCACTAAGGACCCGGGACCTCGCTGGGTCACTGGTACTTGTAACGTTTTGACTCACCGCTGGTGACTGCACTGCCTGCTGGCCCTGAGGTTGAGCGAGGGGGACCCGGCAAGGGTGACGTGGTGCCCGTTGGCAGAGCCCAGGGCCCTCCCACCCTGGCCCGCCCTCCTGCACAGAAAGTGATTCCGCAGTCCGGGACTGGATTGCGGTTCTCACGCCCCTGCTGTGGGGAGGGGGTGTTCAAACCAAGGCCTTCGGTCCTTCGGTGTCTTGCGAGTGTTCTGTGTATGCCCATATTGTGCTCTTCAGTTCATTAGTATACGTGTACTGAGCGTGTCCACGTCTCCTCGCCCAAACTGAGGAGTCCTTTGGCACCATGTCCTGTGTGCATTATAAATTCGCTTCCACACTCAACTATGCCATCGTCACCTTTGATGGGCGGCACATCTCCCACCGAGACCTAGGAAGCAGATTTTGGGGAGAGAGAAGCTGAAAGCTGCCAAGTGCGACCTGCAGATCAGCAACTCGCAGACCACGGAAGAGTACACTGATGATAATGCTCTGATTCCTAAGAATCCATCTGTCATTGTTAGAAGAATTCCTATTGGAGGTGTGAAATCTACAAGCCAGACGGACGTTATACGTCGAACTGAACCAGCGATGGGAACTTCAAAAGTCACTGACGACTCTTCTGCACCTATGTGTCTGGCCCAGCTTACAAAGACTGCCAATCTGGCTGAAGCCAATGCTTCTGAAGAAGATAAAATTAAAGCCATGATGTGTCAGTCTGGCCGTGCATACGACCCCATCAATTACATGAAGAAGCCTCTAGGTCCACCACCTCCATCTTACACCTGTTTCCGCTGTGGTAGACCTGGCCATTATATTAAGAATTGCCCAACCAATGGGGACAAAAACTTCGAATCTCGTCCTGGGATTAAAAAGAGCACGGGAATCCCCAGAAGTTTCATGATGGAAGTGACAGATCCTACCATGAAAGGTGCAAAGCTCACCAGCACCGGAACATACGCAATACCGACTATAGAGGCAGAGGCATATGCAATTGGGAAGAAAGAAAAGCCACCTTTCTTCCCAGAGGAGCCCTCTTCGTCTTCTGAAAAGGACGACCCTATCCCAGACGAGTTGCTCTGTCTCATCTGCAAAGACATCGTGACTGATGCAGCTATCATTCCCTGCTGTGCGAAAAGCTACTGTGATGAGTGTATAAGAACAGCGCTCATGGAATCAGAGGACCATACATGCCCAACGTGACATCAACATGATATCTCTCCCGATGGTTTAGTTGCCAATAAAGCCTTGCGACAGGCTGTTAATAACTTCAAAAATGGAACTGGTGGTTCTACAACAGGACTACGGAAACCGTTACCCCCACCACCACCGCCGATATCGCCTCGGAGACCACTCCTTCAGCGGAATGGACAGCCTCTGATGAGATCTCCAATATCAAGACTGCAAGATCCTCCGATGATTCCAGTGGCGTCTTCATCAGGCCACCCGGCTCTCTCTATACCTTCGTTCACTTCTAATCAGTCTTCCTTAGCCCCTGCTGCTCCTGGAAATTAATCTACCCCAGTGCCTGTACCCGATGTAACTGCAACCGTCTCCATATCAGTCCACTCAAAAAACCAGATGGGCCTTTCCGGGATTCTGATCATAAAATATTGCCGGCCACAGCCCTCGCCTTCTATCATTCAAACGGAATCTCTTCAATAGCAATGACTGCCCTTGTGGATGAGAAAGGTTACCAGATGACTGTGCTCGGAACCCCAACTTTGCTTGGAGAGTTAACACCTGCTGGGTATAGCGTCCCTCCCCTGGGTTCCTTGCAGTGCCAGCCAACTTTTCCACACCTTGGATATCATCAGGAGGGCAGACTGCTCACTCAGATACCATCCCAACAACACAAGCACCACTTCTGTCCAGGGAAGAATTCTACAGAGAGCAGCGACGGCTAAAAGAAGAGTCTCAATATCCCTACAGTGTTTCCGCATACTCCGGAAGTCCTTCTGTCAATTTATCAGCACCTTGGGTATCATCAGGTGTGAAGTCTTCTCACTGAAATACCATCCCAGCAGCACAAGCACCACTTCTGTCCAGGGAAGAATTCTACAGAGAGCAACGACGGCTACAAGAGGAGTCTATGTCTAAATATCCCTATAGTGGTTCCTCATACTCCAGAAGTCCTTCTGCCAAAATATCAACACCTTGGGGATCATCAGGAGTGCAGACTGCTCACTGAAATACCATCCCAACAACACAAGCACCACTTCTGTCCAGGGAAGAATTCTACAGAGAGCAGGGACGGCTAAAAGAACAGTCTCAATATCCCTACAGTGGTTCCGCATACTCCAGAAGTCCTTCTGCCAATTTATCAGCACCTTGGGTATCATCAGGAGTGCAGACTGCTTACTCCAATACCACACCAACAGCACAAGAACCACTTATGTCCAGGGAAGAATTCTATAGAGAGCAGCGACGGCTACAAGAAGAGTCTAAGTCTAGATATCGCTATCGTGGTTCCTCATACCACAGAAGTCCTTCTGCTTACGAAAAATCAAGACGTGGTTCAGGGCGTTCACGTTCTCATTCTCGATTACCTAGCCATTCACACTCTCATTCCTATTCGCGATCACTGCCATGCCCCAGAACAGGCAGAGGCAAAATTTGAAGTTACCTCCCAAGGTCTAGGTCTAGAGCTCATGGATATCGTCGTCGATCTAGGTCAAGGTCACTACTATATAGGCGACATCCTTTGCGATCAAGGTCCCCTCAAGCATTTAGGGGACTGTCTCAAAATAAACGCACTGTACCACAAGGGGAAACAGAACGAGAAATTTTAAGAGATACAGAGACGTTCCACCATCCTTTGACAGAAAAGCTTATGATGAGAGGAGTGTTAACTTTAGAGACCCATTTGTAAAAGAGCATTACAGAGAATGGGAGAGGAAATACAGGGAGTGGTACGAAAAACGTTACAGGTTATGCTGCTGGAGCACAGCCCCGACAGTCAGCAAATGGAGAGAACTTTTCTCCAGAGAGTTTTCTACCACCTCATATCAGGAATTCTCCCCTTACAATGGGCCGCAGAGAAGATGATTTGGGTGGGAAAAGTCGTAGAAGTAGAAGCATAGATGTTAGCAACCATCCAGAAAAGCTTTCAACAAGAGACAGCCACAATCAGGACAGTACAAAGTCAAAAGAGAAGGAGAGGGACAGTGCTGCAGGAGATGGTTCAGGAAGTAAGCATGCAGATCTTCGAAGGTGGAAGAAGGTGAAGGCTTTCTAAACCCAGAGTTGTTGGAACCTTCTAGAAAATCAAGAGAACCTACAAGTTCAGTGATGAGATGCCTCCCAGGGCCTCCGGTTTGGGTGGGAGTGGCATTCCAGCTGCACCCCTTCCCCAACTCCAGGGCTGCACCTCCGGGGATTCTGGACCTCTCCCACCACTGGGTGCTGATTGCCGGAGCAGGCCCAGTCTTGCGTTCTGCAGGGTTCTGTGCAGAACCCCTAAACCTAAACTTAACAACCCCATCCCTAACCCGAATTACCCTCACCCTCACCCTTACCCAAACCTGACCATGACCTGACCCTGACACTTACGTTTACCCTGACCCTGACCATAGATCTGACCCTAACCCTTACCCACTATACCCTATGCCCTGGCGTCCACCACCTGTGTTTTCCTGCGAAAGGCCCCGCAGGCGGAATGGCAGTGAAAGGGGGACTGGAGATATTTTTTTCTTTTTGTTCGTGTGTTTGTGTGTGTGTGTGTGTGTGTGCGTGTGTGTGTGTGTGTTTGGCTGGGAGTGTGTTTGGGGGGATTGGGTGTGACCGAGGACCGAATGGATGTACCCTGAACACTATTTGTGGACCTGGACCCTTGAAACCCCGGGAGCTCTGAAAGCCTAAAAGAGGCGAGTACTCCAGGGACAACAATGGGGGATTTATTTTCTCTTTGTTGTTCTTGCTGTTGTTTTTGCAATTGAATGTATCGGGGGAGACATCAGTTAATAAAATGAAATGGAATGCCATAGGATAAAATGGAAGGTGTAAATACATAAGAAGCTTTGCATTGTGGATGAAAAGGGGCCACATGCTCACCTGACCCACTCCTGGGAGGCCTAGCCTGGGCTTGCAAACTCAGACACCTAAAGAAATCACCCAGGATGTTCTGAAAATAAAAGGCTTTTAAAAGTAGTAAGCAGTGTATAGTGAGTGTGTAGTCATGCCCTAGGCCGGGTATCTTCCCTGAGAGAGATCTTCTTTGACCTTACTGGTGTCTGAGCCTATTATCTTTCTATGCCTCTAGGATCACATGTCTTTGGACTCGTGAAGGCCATGGTAACAAGTCACTTTCCTTTTTTCCAGTGCCCTCAGAACACAGGCCAGGGTCCCAGGGTAGAGACCACAAATTCTCTCGTTGTTAGTTTTGTATTTTTTTTTTAAATCAAGGGACACATGAATAAACAAGTGGAAAATCAATTTCCTGTCCATCTCCCTCTCCCTCCCCTCTCCCTATCCCTCTCCCTCTCCCTTCCAATCTGTTTTTTAACAACAACAGAAAAATGGCCCTAGCCGGCTTGGCTCAGTGGATAGAGTGTCAGCCTGTGGACCACAAATCCTCCCTTGTTCGATTCTGGTCAAGGGCACATGCCTGGTTTGGGGGCTACATCCCCATGTGGAGTGTGCAGGAGGCAGTTGATCGGTGATCCTTTCTCAATGTGGATGTACTATCGCTCTCTCCTTCTCCCTTCCTCTCTGAAATCAATAATGATATATTTTAAAACACACACACACACACACACACACACACACACACACACACACAAATACACACACCAATGACACAAAGATATTAATCCACTTCCGTATAGTAAAATGTACACTTGTGCAATGTTTTGTACTTGCATTTTGTGCTATCCAAACTCGGAAGTTAAAACGCGGGATGTGGGGCGGCAGGGAGAGGATTAAAGAGAGGGATTGACCTTTGCCATTTCACAATGGCGGCTGCCGCCTTAACGGGTTTGGCTCAGTGGACACAACACCATCCTGCGGACTAAAGCGTCCCAGGATCGATTCTGCTCAAGGGCATATACCTTGGTTATGGGCACATCACCAGTAGGAGGCGTGCGGGAGGCAGCTGATTGAGGTTTCTCTATCTTTGAGGTTTCTAATTCTCTATCCCTCTTCTTTCCACTCTGGAAAAAAAAAATCAATAAAATATATTTTAAAAACAAAATGGCAGCTGCCAAGTTACTGGGGCCAAAATGGCGGGAAGTATGCCAGGGTCACCCGCATCACGGGACAGTTCATGAACACTAAGGTAGAGATCCACCTCATGGGCCGCATCCACCAGCCAGATGGTGAGATCTTCTGCAACTTCAAGGAGCTCTGCAGCGTGGTCCAGTAGATTGGCGAGCAGGTGATCTGGGAGCAGCAGCAAGAACACGGGACTGAGGAAAGCCAGGGCCATGGCTGGCAAGACCCTGCCCAGGCGAGCGTCGGGGAGTCCAGGGCTGCAGCTTTGGAGGAGCAGCCTGTTCCATTTGTTCTGCCTGTTGGCCTGAGCTCAGGAGACCAGAATTACCCCCAAACCCGCAGAATGTGTTCCTATAGCGAGTGTAGAAACCATTACTGTTAACTTCCCTACGTTCGTCTTGACCAGGCGCCGCCCTGGAGTCTTCATCCTGTTCAATGAGAACCACTCGGAATTCATCTGGCTGGAGGCAAACTACTTCATCCTGTTCGGCAGAGTTCAGAAATCCTTCCAGAAGGTGGAGGCACCATCCCCACAGGCCTTCCTGGAGATGCTCTCGAACATTCAGTCCGGGCCCCCTAGGAGGAGCAGCTTGCATGCACTTTGAAGGTTTGACCTTCTGACCTGGTTTTGAAAAAACCCCAAAGCCAAACCAAAAACACTCCTTTTAAAATTGAAAAATAAGAAAAAAATTAACCTCCTTAAGAAAATCCTCTTTTAAAAAATAAATCTTAAAAATCAAACAAACAAAAACAAAAAAACCTCCTTAGAAATGACATGGATCCACAAAAAACTACTAGACTTAATACATGAATTTGGCAATGTAGCAGGGTACAAAATTAACCCCAAGAAATCCGAGCCATTTCTATACACCAGTAGTGAACTTTCAGAAAGAGAGATTATAAAAACAATCCCATTTACCATCGCACCAAAAAAAATAAGATACCTAGGAATAAACTTAACTAAAGAGGTAAAAGACCTCTACTCAGAAAACTACAGGACGTTGAAAAAAGAGATAGAGGAAGACATAAAGAGATGGAAGAACATACCATGTTCTTGGATTGGTAGAATCAACATCATTAAAATGTCCATACTACCCAAAGCAATCTATAAATTCAACGCACTTCCCATTAAAATACCAATGGCCTTCTTCAAAGATCTAGAACGAACTCTCCAAAAATTCATCTGGAATAAAAAAAGACCCCGAATAGCTGCAGCGTTCCTGAGAAAGAACAAAGTAGGTGGGATCTCAATGCCAGATATCAAGCTGTATTACAAAGCCACTGTTCTCAAAACTGCCTGGTACTGGCACAAGAACAGACATATAGATCAGTGGAATAGAATAGAGAGTCCAGAAATTGGCCCGAACCAATATGCTCAATTAATTTTTGACAAAGGAGGCATGAACATACAATGGAGTCAAGATAGTCTCTTCAATAAATGGTGTTGGGAAAATTGGACAGATACATGCAAGAAAATGAAACTAGACCACCAACTTACACTTTACACAAGAATAAACTCAAAATAGATAAAGGACTTAAATGTAAGACAGGAAACCATAAAAATTCTAGAAGAATACAAAGGCAACAAAATCTCAGACATATGCCAAAGCAATTTCTTCACTGATACAGCTCCTAGGGCAGTTGAAACTAAAGAGAAAATGAACAAATGGGACTACATCAAAATAAAAAGCTTCTGCACAGCAAAAGAAACCATCAACAAAACAACAAGAAAACCCACTTCATGGGAAAACATATTTGCCAACGTCATATCTGATAAGGGCCTAATCTCCAAAATTTATAGGGAACTCATACAACTTAACAAAAAGAAGATAAACAATCCAATCAAAAAATGGGCAAAGGACCTAAATAGACACCTTTCAAAAGAGGACATTCAGAAAGCCAAGAGACATATGAAAACATGCTCAAAGTCACTAATCATCCAAGAGATGCAAATCAAAACAACAATGAGGTACCATCTCACACCTGTCAGAATGGCCATCATCAACAAATCAACAAACGACAAGAGCTGGAGAGGATGTGGAGAAAAAGGAACACTTGTGCACTGCTGGTGGGAATGCAGACTGGTGCAGCCACTATGGAAGACAGTATGGAGTTTCCTCAAAAAATTGGAAATGGAACTCCCATTTGACCCTGTGATCCCACTTCTAGGAATATATCCCAAGAAACCAGAAACACCAATTAGAAAGGATATATGCACCCCTATGTTCATAGCAGCACAATTCACCATAGCTAAGATCTGGAAACAGCCTAAGTGCCCATCAGTAGATGAATGGATTAGAAAACAGTGGTACATCTACACGATGGAATACTATGCTGCTGTAAAAAAGAAGGAACTCTTACCATTTGCAACAGCATGGATGGAACTGGAGAGCATTATGCTAAGTGAAACAAGCCAGTCAATGAAGGAAAAATACCACATGATCTCACTCATTCATGGATAATAAAGACCATTACAAACTTTTGAACAATAATAGATACAGAGGCAGAGCTGCCTCAAACTGATTGTCAAACTGCAGTGGGAAGGCCAGGGAGGGTTGGGGGACAGGAGGGAGGGGAGTAAGAGATCAACCGAAGGACTTGTATGCACCTATATAAGCATAACTAATGGACATAAGACACTGGGGGGTAAGGGAGGGCAGGGGTTTGTCAAGGGAGGGGGGGAAAAGGGCACTTATGTAATACCCTTTGTAATACTTTTAGCAAAAATAAAAAAAAAATAAAAATAAATAAAAAAATAGAAATGACATGGATCCAGCCTGTGGGCGGGGGCCTGACCATCCCATCTATCCAGAGAGGGAGCATGGGGCAGGGGAAGGGGGAGGGGTCGGGTGAACCAGGGCGGGGCCGTCCCCGCCCTCTGCTGGTCGAAAAGCGCCAATGCAAGCCACTCTCCTGCAGCCAGAGGCTGGTGCCTGGACTTGACCTGAGTGGGGAAGGGCCAGTAGGGGGCACGCTAATATACAAAACCATACACATTTTATTCACACCAACTTCAGCCTCTGCCTCCCATGACCTCCAAGGCCAGCGTCATGCTGTGTGTTTGCGTCTCGTGTCTACCCGCTTCCGCCCCCGCACCCCCCACCCTCCACCCTCGCCCGGCCCATTCCCTTTGAGGAATGAATATCAGGTTCAGCAGGACCTTTCCTTTCGGTACTTTCGCCGGGCCTAGCTTGGGGGCATGTGCACCCAACTTGTGACTTCACAGCCCAGGAGGCGGCTGATTGGTCGAGCGGCTGATTTGCCTCCTCCCACCACGCTCTGGCGCTATAAAAGAAAGCAGGGTCCTGCGTGCTGAGCTTCTCAGCCCTAGGCTTGTTGTCTTGGTCACAGTCGCCGACCTCCTTCTCCAAGGGAGCTTTCAGGGAAGACGTCTCGCCAAGACCCAGTCCCGGGACATAGAAGCCGCTGAAGCACCTGGCTAGAACCTGGCTAGGCTGCTGATCCACTGACCGCCGTCTGCGTGTCATTTCTTCTTCGCCGACTCTGGTCTTCTCGCGGGGCCCGGGTCCGCCCAAACCACGGAGAGGGCCCCCGGGAGGTGCGGCCACACTAAGGACCCCGGACCTCGCTGGGTCACTGGTACTTGTAACGTTTTGACTCATCGCCGCTGACTGCACTGCCTGCTGGCCCTGAGGTTGAGCGAGGGGGACCCGGCAAGGGTGACACGGTGCCCGTGGGCGGAGTCCCGGGCCCTCCCGCCCTGGCATTGCCCTCCTGCCCAGGTCCTGATTTCGCGGTCCGGGATTGGATTGCGGTTCTCACGCCCCTGCTGTGGGGAGGGGGTGTTCAAACCAAGGCCTTCGGTCCTTCGGTGTCTTGCGAGTGTTCTGTGCATGCCCATATTGTGCTCTTCAGTTCATTAGTATACGTGTACTGAGCGTGTCCACGTCTCCTCGCCCAAACTGAGGAGTCCTTTGGCACCATGTCCTGTGTGCATTATAAATTCGCTTCCACACTCAACTATGCCATCGTCACCTTTGATGGGCGGCACATCTCCCTCCGAGACCTAGGAAGCACATTTTGGGGAGAGAGACGCTGAAAGCTGCCAAGTGCGACCTGCAGATCAGCAACTCGCAGACCACGGAAGAGTACACTGATGATAATGCTCTGATTCCTAAGAATCCATCTGTCATTGTTAGAAGAATTCCTACTGGAGGTGTGAAATCTACAAGCCAGACGGACGTTATACGTCGAACTGAACCAGCGATGGGAACTTCAAAAGTCACTGACGACTCTTCTGCACCTATGTGTCTGGCCCAGCTTACAAAGACTGCCAATCTGGCTGAAGCCAATGCTTCTGAAGAAGATAAAATTAAAGCCATGATGTGTCAGTCTGGCCGTGCATACGACCCCATCAATTACATGAAGAAGCCTCTAGGTCCACCACCTCCATCTTACACCTGTTTCCGCTGTGGTAGACCTGGCCATTATATTAAGAATTGCCCAACCAATGGGGACAAAAACTTCGAATCTCGTCCTGGGATTAAAAAGAGCACGGGAATCCCCAGAAGTTTCATGATGGAAGTGACAGATCCTACCATGAAAGGTGCAAAGCTCACCAGCACCGGAACATACGCAATACCGACTATAGAGGCAGAGGCATATGCAATTGGGAAGAAAGAAAAGCCACCTTTCTTCCCAGAGGAGCCCTCTTCGTCTTCTGAAAAGGACGACCCTATCCCAGACGAGTTGCTCTGTCTCATCTGCAAAGACATCGTGACTGATGCCGCTATCATACCCTGCTGTGCGAACAGCTACTGTGATGAGTGTATAAGAACAGTGCTCTTGGAATCAGAGGACCATACATGCCCAACGTGTCATCAACATGATGTCTCTCCCGATGCTTTAGTTGCCAATAAAGCCTTGCGACAGGCAGTTAATAACTTCAAAAATGGAACTGGTGGTTCTACAACAGGACTACGGAAACCGTTACCCCCAACACCACCACCGATACCGCCTCCGAGACCACTCCTTCAGCGGAATCTACAGCCTCAGATGAGATCTCCAATGTCAAGACAGCAAGATCCTCCGATGATTCCAGTGGCGTCTTCATCAGGCCACCCGGCTCCCTCTATACCTTCGTTCGCTTCTAATCAGTATTCCTTAGCCCTGCTGCGCCTGGAATTTCATCTACCCCAGTGCCTGTACCCGATGTAACTGCAACCGTCTCCATATCAGTCCACTCGGAAAAACCAGATGGGCCTTTCCGGGATTCCGATCATAAAATATTGCCGGCCGCAGCCCTCGCCTTCTAACATTCAAAGGGAACCACTTCAATAGCAATGACTGCCCTTGTGTAGGAGGAAGGTTACCAGGTGCCTGTGCTCGGAACCCCATCTTTTCTTGGACAGTCACCACATGCTGGGTCTAGCATCCCTCCCCCCGGGTTCCCTGCAGCGCCAGCCAACTTTTCCACACCTTGGGTATCATCAAGAGGGCAGACTGCTCACTCAGATACCATCCCAACAGCACAAGCACCACTTCTGTCCAGGGAAGAATTCTACAGAGAGCAGCGACGGCTAAAAGAAGAGTCTCAATATCCCTACAGTGTTTCCGCATACTCCGGAAGTCCTTGTGCCAAAATATCAAAAACTTTGGTATCATCAGGAGGGCCGACTGCTCACTCAAATACCATCCCAACAGCACGAGAACCACTTATGTCCAGGGAAGAATTCTATAGAGAGCAGCGACGGCTACAAGAAGTGTCTAAGTCTAAATATCCCTATAGTGGTTCCTCATACCACAGAAGTCCTTCTGCTTACGAAAAATCAAGACGTGGTTCAGGGCGTTCACGTTCTCATTCTCGATCACCTAGCCATTCACACTCTCATTCCTATTCGCGATCACTGCCATGCCCCAGAACAGGCAGAGGCAAAATTCGAAGTTACCTCCCAAGGTCTAGGTCTAGAGTTCATGGATATCGTCATCGATCTAGGTCAAGGTCACCACTATATAGGCGACATCCTTTGCGATTAAGGTCCCCTCAAGCATTTAGGGGACAGTTTCCAAATAAACGCACTGTACCACAAGGGGAAACAGAACGTGAATATTTTAAGAGATGCAGAGACGTTCCACCACCCTATGACAGAAAAGCTTATGATGGGAGGAGTGTTAACTTTAGAGACCCATTTGTAAAAGAGCATTAACGAGAATGGGTGAGGAAATACAGGGAGTGGTACGAAAAACGCTACAAAGGTTATGCTGCTGGAGCACAGCCTCGACCGTCAGCAAATGGAGAGAACTTTTCTCCAGAGAGCTTTCTACCACTTCATATCAGGAATTCTCCCCTTACAAGGGGCCTCAGAGAAGATGATTTGGGTGGGAAAAGTCGTAGAAGTAGAACCATAGGTACTAGCAGCCATCAGGAAAAGCTTTCAACAAGAGACAGCCACAATCAGAAGGATAGTACAAGGTCAAAAGAGAAGGAGAGGGACAGTGCTGCAGGAGATGGTCCAGGAAGTAAACTTACAGATCTTCGAAGGTGGAAGAAAGTGAAGGCTTTCTAAACCCAGAGCTGTTGGAACCTTCTAGAAAATCAAGAGAACCTACAAGTCCAGTGACGAGATGCCTCCCAGGGCCTCCAGTTTGGGTGGGAGTGGCATTCCAGCTGCTCCCCTTCCCCAACTCCAGGGCTGCACCTTCAAAGTGTATGCAAGCTGTTCCTCCTAGGGGGCCCGGACTGAATATTCCAGAGCATCTCCAGGAAGACCTGTGGGGATGGTGCCTCCACCTTCTGGAAGGATTTCTGGACTCTGCCGAACAGGATGAAGCATTTTGCCGCCAGCCAGATGAACTCGGAGTAGTTCTCATCGAACCGGATGAAGACTCCAGGGCGGCACCTGGTAAAGACGTACGTAGGGAAGTTTACAGCAATGGTTTCTATGCTCGCTATAGGAACAAATCCTGCGGTTATGGGGTAATTCTGGGGTCCTGAGCTCAGGCTAACAGGCAGAACAAATGGAACAGGCTGCTCCTCCGAAGCTGCAGCCCTGGACTCCCCGACGCTCGCCTGGGCAGGGTCCTGCCAGCCATGTCCCTGGCTTTCCTTAGTCCCGAGTTCTTGCTGCTGCTCCCAGATCACCTGCTCGCCAATCTACTGGACCACGCTGGAGAGCTCCTTGAAGTTGCAGAAGATCTCACCATCTGGCTGGTGGATGCGGCCCATGAGGTGGATCTCTACCTTAGTGTTCATGCACTGTCCCGTGATGCGGGTGACCCTGGCATACTTCCCGCCATTTTGGCCCCAGTAACTTGGCAACTGCCATTTTGTTTTTAAAATATATTTTATTGATTTTTTTTTTTCCAGAGTGGAAAGAAGAGGGATAGAGAATTAGAAACCTCAAAGATAGAGAAACCTCAATCAGCTGCCTCCCGCACGCCTCCTACTGGTGATGTGGCCACAACAAAGGTATATGCCATTGACAGGAATTGATCCTGGGACCCTTTAGTCCACAGGATGTTGCTCTGTCCACTGAGCGAAACCAGTTAGGGTGGCTGCCGCCATTGTGAAATGGCAAAGGTCAATCCCTCTCTTTAATCCTCTCCCTGCCAACCCAATCCTGCGTTTTAACTTCCGCGTTTGGATAGCACAAAATGCAAGTACAAAACATTGCACAAGTGTACGTTTTTCTATTCGGAAGTGGATAAATATCTTTGTGACATTGGTGTGTGTGTGTGTGTGTGTGTGTGTGTGTGTGTGTGTTTTAAAATATATCATTATTGATTTCAGAGAGGAAGGGAGAAGGAGAGAGCGACAGTACATCCACGATGAGAGAGGATCACCGGTCAACTGCCTCCTGCACACCCCACACTGGGGTTGTAGCCCCCAAACCAGGCACGTGCCAGGCACTTGACCAGAATCGAACGCGGGAGGGTTCGTGGTCCACAGGCTGACACTCTATCCACTGAGCCAAACCGGCTAGGGCCATTTTGCTGTTGCTGTTTAAAAACAGATTGGAAGTGAGAGGGAGAAGGAGAGGGAGAGGGGAGGGAGAGGGAGATGGACAGGAAATTGATTTTCCACTTGCTTATTCATGTGTCCCTTGATTTAAAAAAAAAATACAAAACTAACAACGAGGGAATTTGTGGTCTCTACCCTGGGACCCTGGCCTGTGTCCTGAGGGCACTGGAAAAAAGGAAAGTGACTTGTTACCTTGGCCTTCACGAGTCTAAAGACATGTGATCCTAGAGGCATAGAAAGATAATAGGCTCAGATACCAGTAAGGTCATAGATGATCTCTCTCAGGGAAGATACCCGGCCTAGGGCGTGACTACACACTCACTATACACTGCTTATTACTTTTAAAAGACTTTTATTTTCAGAACATCCTGGGTGATCTCTTTAGGTGTCTGAGTTTACAAGCCCAGGCCAGGCCTCCCGGGAGTGGGTCAGGTGAGCATGTGGCCCCTTTTCATCCACAATGCAAAGCATCTTATGTGTTTACACCTTCCATTTTATCCTATGGCATTCCATTTCATTTTATTGACCGATGTCTCCCCCGATACATTCAATTGCAAAAACAACAGCAAGAACAACAAAGAGAAAATGAATCCCCCATTGTTGTCCCTGGAGTACTCGCCTCTTTTAGGCTTTCAGAGTTCCCGGGTTTCAAGTGTCCAGGTCCACAAATAGTGTTCTGGGTACATCCACTCAGTCCTCAGTCACACCCAATCCCCCCGCACCTACCCCCCCCCCCCCCGCCAAACACACACACACACACACACACACACACACACACACACGAAAAAAAATAAAAAAAAAATCTCCAGTCCCCGTTTCACTGCCATTCAGCCTGCGGGGCCTTCCGCGGGAAAACCCAGGTGGTGGACGCCAGGGCATAGGGTATAGTGGGTCAGGGCTAGTGTCAGATCTAGCGTCAGGGTCAGGGTTAACATAAGGGTCAGTGTCAGTTCATGGTCAGGTTTGGGTTAGGGTGAGGGTCAGGGTAGTTTGGGTTAGGGATGGGGTTGTGAAGTTTAGGTTTAGGGGTTCTGCATGGAACACTGCAGAACTCAAGGCTGGGCCTATTCCGGCAGTCAGCACCCAGTGGTGGGAGACCCCAGCATCCCCGGAGGTGTAGCCCTGGAGTTGGGGAAGGGGTGCACCTGGAATGCCACTCTCTCCCAAACCGGAGGCCCTGGGAGGCATCTCATCACTGAACTTGTAGGTTCTCTTGATTTTCTAGAACGTTCCAACAACTCTGGGTTTAGAAAGCCTTCACTTTCTTCCACCTTCGAAGATCTGTATGTTTACGTCCTGAACCATCTCCTGCAGCACTGTCCCTCTCCTTCTCTTTTGACTTTCTACTGTCCTTCTGATTGTGGCTGTCTCTTGTTGAAAGCTTTTCTGGATGGTTGCTAGCACCTATGCTTCTACTTCTACGACTTTTCCCACCCAAATCATCTTCTCTGCGGCCCATTGTAAGGGGAGAATTCCTGATATGAAGTGGTAGAAAGCTCTCTGGAGAAAAGTTCTCTCCATTTGCTGATGGTCGAGGCTGTGCTCCAGCAGCATAACCTTTGTAGCCTTTTTCGTACCACTCCCTGTATTTCCTCTCCCATTCTCGGTGATGCCCTTTTACAAATGGGTCTCTAAAGTTAACACTCCTCCCATCATAAGCTTTTCTGTCATAGGATGGTGGAACGTCTCTGTATCTCTTAAAATATTCACGTTCTGTTTCCCCTTGTGGTACAGTGCGTTTATTTGGAGACAGTCCCCTAAATGCTTGAGGGGACCTTGATCGCAAAGGATGTCGCCTATATAGTGGTGACCTTGACCCAGATCGACGACGATACCCATGAGCTCTAGACCTAGACGTTGGGCGGTAATTTCGACTTTTGCCTCTGCCTGTTCTGGGGCATGGCAGTGATCGCGAATAGGAATGAGAGTGTGAATGGCTAGGTGATCCAGAATGAGAATGTGAGCGCCCTGAACCACGTCTTGACTTTGCGTAAGCAGAAAGACCTCTGGGGTATGAGGAACCACTATAGGGATATTTAGACTTAGACTCTTCCTGTAGCCGTTGCAGCTCTCTATAGAATTCTTCCCTGGACATAAGTGGTTCTTGTGCTGTTGGGATGGTATTTGAGTGAGCAGTCTGCACTCCTGATGATACTCAAGGTGCTGATAAATTGGCAGAAGGACTTCCGGAGTATGCGGAAACACTGTAGGGATATTGAGACTCTTCTTTTAGCCGTCGCTGCTCTCTGTAGAATTCTTCCCTGGACAGAAGTGGTGCTTGTGTTGTTGGGATGGTATCTGAGTGAGCAGTCTGCCCTCTTGATGATACCCAAGGTGTGGAAAAGTTGGCTGGTGCTGTAGGGAACCCGGGAGTAGGGACGCTATACCCAGCAGGTGGTGACTGTCCAAGCGAAAATGGGGTTCCGAGCACAGGCACCTGGTAACCTTCCTCCTCCACAAGGGCAGTCATTGCTATTGAAGTGGTTCCCTTTGAATGTTCGAAGGCGAGGGCTGTGGCCGGCAATATTTTATGATCGGAATCCTGGAAAGGCCCATCTGGTTTTTCCGAGTGGACTGATATGGAGACGGTTGCAGTTACATCGGGTACAGGCACTCGGGTAGATGAATTTCCAGGCGCAGCAGGGGCTAAGGAAGACTGATTAGAAGTGAACGAAGGTATAGAGGGAGCTGGGTGGCCTGATGAAGACGCCACTGGAATCATCGGAGGATCTTGCTGTCTTAATATTGGAGATCTCATCAGAGGCTGTCGATTCCACTGAAGGAGTGGTCTCCTAGGCGGTATCGGCGGTGGTGGTGGTGGTAACGGTTTCCGTAGTCCTGTTGTAGAACCACCAGTTCCATTTTTGAAGTTATTAACAGCCTGTCGCAAGGCTTTATTGGCAACTAAAGCATCGGGAGAGACATCATGTTGATGACACGTTGGGCATGTATGGTCCTCTGATTCCAAGAGCACTGTTCTTATACACTCATCACAGTGGCTGTTCGCACAGCAGGGAATGATAGCGGCATCAGTCACGATGTCTTTGCAGATGAGTCAGAGCAACTCGTCTGGGATAGGGTCGTCCTTTTCAGAAGACGAAGAGGGCTCCTCTGGGAAGAAAGGTGGCTTTTCTTTCTTCCCAATTGCATATGCCTCTGCCTCTATAGTCGGTATTGCGTATGTTCCGGTGCTGGTGAGCTTTGCACCTTTCATGGTAGGATCTGTCACTTCCATCATGAAACTTCTGGGGATTCCCGTGCTCTTTTTAATCCCAGGACGAGATTCGAAGTTTTTGTCCCCATTGGTTGGGCAATTCTTAATATAATGGCCAGGTCTACCACAGCGGAAACAGGTGTAAGATGGAGGTGGTGGACCTAGAGGCTTCTTCATGTAATTGATGGGGTCGTATGCACGGCCAGACTGCCACATCACGGCTTTAATTTTATCTTCTTCAGAAGCATTGGCTTCAGCCAGATTGGCAGTCTTTGTAAGCTGGGCCAGACACATAGGTGCAGAAGAGTCGTCAGTGACTTTTGAAGTTCCCATCGCTGGTTCAGTTCGACGTATAACGTCCGTCTGGCTTGTAGATTTCACACCTCCAATAGGAATTCTTCTAACAAGGACAGATGTATTCTTAAGAATCAGAGCATTATCATCAGTGTACTCTTCCGAGGTCTGCGAGTTGCTGATCTGCAGGTCGCACTTGGCAGCTTTCAGCGTCTCTCTCCCCAAAATCTGCTTCCTAGGTCTCGGTGGGAGATGTGCCGCCCATCAAAGGTGACGATGGCATAGTTGAGTGTGGAAGCGAATTTATAATGCACACAGGACATGGTGCCAAAGGACTCCTCAGTTTGGGCGAGGAGACGTGGACACGCTCAGTACACGTATACTTATGAACTGAAGAGCACAATATGGGCATACACAGAACACTCGCAAGACACCGAAGGACCGAAGGACTTGGGTTGAGCAGCCCCTCCCCACAGCAGGGGCGTGAGAACCGCAATCCAGTCCCGGACCGCGAAATCAGGACCTGGGCAGGAGGGCAATGCCAGGGCGGGAGGGCCCGGGACTCCACCCACGGGCACCGTGTCACCCGGGCCGGGTCCCCTTTGCTCAACCTTAGGGCCAGCAGTCGGTGCAGTCAGTGGCGGTGAGTCCACACGTTACAAGTCCGAGTGACCCAGCGGGGTCAGGGATCCGTAGAGCGGCCGCACCTCCCGGGGGCTCTCTCCGTGTTTTGGGGTGACCCGGGCCCCAGGAGAAGACCAGAGTCGGCCAATAAGAAATGACACGCAGACGGCGGTCAGTGGATCAGCAGCCTAGCCAGGTTCTAGCCAGGTGCTTCAGCGGCTTCTATGTCCTGGGACCTCGTGTTGGGAAGACGTCTCCCCTGAAAGCTCCTTTGGAGAAGGAGGTCAGCGACAGGGACCAAGACAACAAGCCTAGGGCTGAGAAGCTCAGCACGCAGGACCCTGCTTTCTTTTACATCACCAGAGCGTGGTGGGAGGATTCAAAGCAGCCTTTGGGCCTGTCAGCCGCCCCCAGGACCAACATCACTTGTTGGGCCTCAAGTTTAGGAGAGGAGGCGTGCATTTGCGCTGCAGGACCAGGAGAGGGCGCCACTGGCCCGCCCAAGGGATTCACTGGGCTTGGGGGAGGACTTGGGAGACAGGGCAGTTGCCCAAGGAGGCCTGTAGGGCTCCTTCTCCATGCCTTGCGGGAGAGCATCGCCGTTTTTTCTCGGTGGAAGAGGGGGCAATACATACTTAGACAGGCTCTGGTGGGCTCAGGAAAGGCTAAAAGCAGACAAAGCCACGGAAAATCTCCTAGGCGTGCCTCCCTTGGCAGATATCTTGTTAGCGGGACCTTTTGCTCTCGTGTGTGTGTTTGTGTGTGTGTGTGTGTGTGTGTGTGTGTGTTCGTGTGTGTGTGTGGTGGGGGGACGCGGGGGGCGGGGAGGGGGGGTTGGAGGCGGGAGGGATAGGTGTGTGCCTGTGGGTGTGGGAGTTTGACTGCGCGCGAGCGTGTGCGTCTGTGCGTGTACATCCGCAGTCCCGCACGGACACTCCTTGCTTTGAACGGTCCGTCGCCATCCATGAACACCCTTCAGGCCCTGCCTTCTCAAAGACTACGCCCCCTGCACGTCCTTCCCGCCTAGGGTCTAGCCAGAAATTGGGAAGACCAGTCACCTGTCTGTGCTTTCCCCACAGGAGGTTGCAGGAGGGGGGCTTGCATTGACGCTTCTCGACCAGCAGAGGGCGGGGCGGGCTCTTCAGCCCCTGCCCCAGTCCACCCAAATTCTGTAATCCACAGCCAAAGATGACGTCCTGGCCTGTCCATCTGATTGTCACCCCGCCTAAGCCCACCCCGCTACCCCCCACCCCTAACCCTCCCCACACCCCGCTCACTCTGTAGATGGATGGTCAGACCCCCACCCAGAGACCAAATCCAGGCCTGACCACCTGGGCTTGCCAAAACCTCAGAAATTGGAAAGGCGGGATCAACCTTTTTTTCTGAGGAGGGTATTTTGTTGTTGTTGTTTTATCGGAGGGAACGAGTTCTTTTGTTTCTTTGTTTGTTTGTTTGCTTTACTTTTCCCACACATTTTCGGGTGATTATGGCCAAGGTGAAAACAGCAACCGGTAAAATGAATCCCGAAAATGACTCGGCACAAAACAGGTCTTTTTCAGAGTTATTTAATAAAATAAAAGTTAATGAAAAATCTTTCTAGGAGTTTTATATCCTATTTCCAAACAGAAGAAACAACTCCATCATTGGCCCCAGGTCCCTGGCCATCCTCGCGCACACTGACTTGCTGGTGCTTTAGCTGGTGTCCATCATCGCATCATCATCGTCCAGCAGGGCGTCCATTTCCTCGGCGTCCTTCATCGCGCTGTCAGCGTCCAGCTGGGAGTCCAACTCCTCGATGTCCCTCATGGCGCTGTAAGCATCCTTCTGGGCGTCCAACTTTTTGGTGTCCCTCTTGGCATGGTAAGCGCCCAGGTGGGCATTCATCCTTTTGGTGTCCCTCATCGAGTTGTAAGCGCCCTTTTGGGAGTCCAACTGCTGGGTGCCCCTCATCGCGCTGTAAGCGTCCTGCTTGGCATCCAACTGCTTGGGGCCCCTCATGAAGTTGTAAGCGTCCAGCTGGGCCTCCAACTCCTCCGCCGAGATGTGTCGCTTTGAATGGCTGCCCGTGCGCCTGCCTGGACGCCTGTTGCCTCCGCGGGCTCGGCCATAAGTGCCGCTGCCGCCACCGCAGCACAACTCCAGATCCTCGGTTTGTAGTCACCCAGCCTCTGTTGACACTCGGTACCGGCCTGGGCTGCGTGACTATCTTCGAGGTGAGGATCTGGATGTGGAGGGGGCGGCCATCCAAAGGGACGCCGTTGTACTGCTTCCTGGCTTCCAGGGCGTCTGCCTTGCGCTCAAAGTGCACGTGGGCTGTTCCCAGGCTGCGGCCAGAGTGGTCGTAATGGACAGCGGCCTGCTTCAGAGGCCCGAACTCCTCAAACAGCTGCTGGATGTCCGCGTCGGACACTCCAAAGTCCAGGCTGGACAGCAGCAGCTTCCCCCCGGTCATCAGGCCGGCGCCCCTGTCGAAGGCCCTGCGGAAGCGGTCCTGGTGCCACTCCTGGGGAAGCTGTCTCGGCTTTCTGTGCTGTCCCCCATTACTGTGCACCCTGAGGAGCCAGTGTTCCCCGCAGGCCCTGGGCTGCCCACTGGCCCTGTATTCCTGGCCAGTCCTGCAGATGCCGCAGGACCAGAGGGGACCAGGGTGTGCACCCAAGCGGGTGCTAGGAGCCCAGGTCAGTGTGCCTCCGCCGACAGTTGCTCGCCTGCAGAGTTGGCGAACCTCTAAGCATACACCCTGGGGAGGTGGCCTGGGCTCTGCACCCCGCCACCCTACCGCCAACACCCTGTGGTGGCCACTGCGCATGCACGTGGTGGCGGGCCTTGGCGCCTGCATCTGAGTTCCATGCCGAGCCCAGTAGGGCGCACGTGACCTTGCTGTCGGTTCACAGTGCTGGGAGAGCAATAGCTGCTGCCGGTGCAGGACCCACTGGAGAGCTGCTGCCCACCACCTTCCCAAGGACCCAGCCCAGCCTCCACGCTCCTCCTGGCAGCGGGCTCTGGCGCCCGTAGGACTGGGAGAACTTTCGGAGTGTGCACATCTGCGACTCCCAGCTCCCTGCTGCTTTTCCCATCGCATTCCATGGACTCGGAGGATTCACCTCCTCTTGGCATCATTGAACATCGGGAAGATGCATCACGTCTTGTTGGGGGGTAGGGAAGTGGTGGGGGGGTTATTTTACTTATTTTATTTTATGTATTATGCTGTATGAAATGATTTATTAAATTCCGCTGCATACACTTTTTATCCCGTACTAGTAAAATTCTTCACAATAGGCCGTGCTTGTGATTGGGTTTCATTTGTCACCATGTCAGACCATGTTGGACATCATGGTTGTGCCACAAAGTTCAGGTCCCTGAGAGGAGAGTGGAGTCTGATGTTCCTTGAAATGACTGTAGTTTGGACTCCACCTGTAGGTCCCTGGATAATCCCTCTCTCACAGTCAAGGTCATCCCCCACCCTCAGGGGCACCAAAAGCCCTTAGGAATTCACCCACCAAAGGTGCCCTTCCCTTGTGGTCCTTCGGCAGCCTCAGTGCCCCTCTCAGAATCCCTCGCAGAACCCCTGTCCACCAAAACCCCATCCGAGGAGCCCTCCTTCACCTGGACGACTTCAGAACATGTCCAGAACCCTACCCCTGCGCCCACCATGCCATGAGAATGAGAGCTCTCCCCGCCTCTGCATGACGCGACCCTGCTCAGGCAAGTTCATTCGGGCATATGAAGGGCTCTCACGGAAAAAATCTTGGTGGGACATCATTCTACGGCTCTGCTAAGTGGGGCCAGGAGACAGAGTTCTAGACACTTTGTGTGTGTGTGTGTGTGTGTGTGTGTGTGTGTGTGGTTCGTTACACACCCTGTTTCTCTTTTAGACATCATGGAGCAGGGGGCCTCCAGTCCCTATTTACAAACCAAGGAGTCGGTTGGGTTATCCCTTGTGGACGTCAGGGCCGTCAACTGTCGTGGAGACCAACGTGCTCCCAGGAAGCTGAAATCATGTCCAGTTCGGGGAGAAGACACCGTGAGACGGGAAGAGGCAGTTCAGATGGCGAGCTGAAGCTAGCAAGGAGATCTCACAGTGTGGTTTCCCTTGGC